>NC_132787.1:43972053-44273225 GCF_048418805.1 Vulpes vulpes | reverse complement strand
GACCTAGAATCAAATCCTAGCTGTCACTCACCAGCTATGTGGCCTTGGGTAATTTCCTTCACTTCTCCAAGCTTCCATTTTCTCATCTGTAAAATTGGTACTGGCAATGTGTACTTCATAAAAGAGCTATTTTAAGTACAGTACTGTATCATTTAAGATTTTGTTCAGCAGCTTGTTAAAGAAATCTAATTACAGTGGCTTGAATAAATAGGTGGTTATTTTTCTAACCAATAGGAAGTTCAGAGAAGGCATTTCAGGTTGGGGAAACAGCTCAAGGCTGTCATCAAGGAGCCAAGTGCTTGGCCTACCATCCTTACTGTGTGTGTCTAGTTGCAAGATGACATCATTACACCCTTTGCCTCTCATCCACATTCCAAGGAGGAAGGAGGACAACGTGAAGACAAAGCAAGTGGAGCTGAATTCCTTCATTTATTTATTTTTTTAAAATGTATTTATTTGAGGGACACAGCACAGAGTTGTGGGAGTCTGGGGGAGAGGGAGAGAGAGAAGCAGACTCCCCACTGAACAGGGAGCCTGACATGGGGCTTAATCCCAGGACCCTGGGATCATGACCTGAGCCAAAGCCAGATGCTTAACTGACCAAGCCACCCAGGCACTTTGAGCTGGATTCCTTTAAAAGAACTTTTCCAGACTTTGGTTCTGTCTGATTGACTACAGGTGGATCAGACAGGTGGCAGTAGCTACAAGGAGGCAGGGACAGGATGCAGTATTGCTCAAAAACAATCAGGGTCTGTTTATAAGGAAGAATGGATGGTGGATAGGCAACTAGTAGTACAACTCTAGCACTTGAGACCTTAGAAGGCATTTAACTGTATTTCTGCCAAGTGCTTTGAGGAAATGGGTAAGCCCTGGCCTCCGAAGCACCTTGTCTAACAGTCATCTGAGCTGCTGGGCTGGGTAACAGTCCTGCTAGCTTACATTTGTGCATCACTTAACCTTTTCCAAAGCATTTTAAGTTAGATGTCATTCATCCTTCTTTGTTGGAGCTTCCCAAAGCCTCTAATGGAGAATTCTTATCTCATTTTTATAAATGAAGGCACTGAGGCAGAGACTATTCATTCTTTCATTTCCAAAATATTTATGGAAGATCTGCTGGGTGCCATAGCAGTGACCAGTCACTGGCAATGATACCTGCCCTCATAGAGTTCACCCTTCACTGAGGATGTGTCCAAAGTCAGTTAACAAGTGGAAGGGCTGAGTTTGCAGTTCAGTCTCCTGACTAAGCCCAGTGGTTTCCCTGAGACATGCACCATACTCTTCTCCACCCTTAGCACGCTGCCCTTTTCCAGGAAGGTAAAAAGCACTGCTTTTTATCCTAGAGCAGCTACTGTTGTATGTACAGCCCATGTGAGTTCTCCTTGGGCCAAATAGGTCAAGCTTACCAAATGGAATGACAGGTGAGTGCAGAAATGAGTTGGAAAATAAAGCCACTTATGACTATGTGGGGAGGAATCTTGCCAGAGTCAAGATCACTGCACATTAAGATAACAGAGTGCCAACATCTCTGTGCCTGTCTCTGGCTTTTCCCTTTGGTTGCCTGTCATTCTGGCTCTGTGGCCATTTCCCTCTTGTGTTTGGGTGTCCTAAAGATACCACAAGCTATTCCAGACTGGGTGCTGAAGAGCAAGGGCATGCAACGGTATCTAAACACATGTATGTCAGAGGGCAGGGCCAGCCGCTCAGCTCCAGTGCGTCTTGTCCTTTAGGAGCGTTGTCTAGACTGTGGAACCAGAACTCACAACCAACTGCTTCATTTGCTCAGTCCCAAACTGAATGAAAATGTTGCCTTTTTGTGTTTTCATAGAGCCAAGTGAACACAAAAAGGACTTTCTAAGTCAATCTGAACAGCAAGTAGGCCCATGTTTTTAATAAAATTATTAGCATGGTACAGAACTATTCCATGGGGTGTTCACATTGAACAGAGAATTACCTTGGGTCTCCTCAGTCATCACCTAGGAGCCAGAACATAGGGGCACTTCTTTGTGTTCCCTTTGGTGGCAGCAGCTCCTGGCCTCCTGAGGACACCTCTAGGCTGCCAGAAGCAGGTGCATCTAGCAAGTTGGTAATCAGGACTCCCAGCAGAGCTAGGGTTGCCATAGCAACCGGATGCTGCCTTGAGGGTGGAATTTTAAAATATCTCAGCTATAATAGTCCCCCCCCCCCCCCCCCCCCCCAGTCACTGTCACTTCCCCAGTGCTGCATGGTGCTGCTGAGGCTGGGGCCATCTTAGGACGCCTGTTTCTCTGCCTGGGGCTTTTGGCAGCTTCAGGGGGTGGAGGTGGGAGGATTGTCTCAGGGTGTGAACTGCTGGGAAGCTGACAGCTTTAGCTTTTGCTTCCAGGTTCCTCTAGCTCTTGGTTCCAAAAGCCTTCTGTCATTTTCTATTTTTTGGGAGGTTTAGAAGAGGGGTCTAGCTTGAAACTCTCCCCACCTCCTCCCACTCTGATTTGAGCATTCTGGCATACACTCCTACCAGATCGGCCTTAGCATTTCTGTGGACCTCTCTTTGGAGAGGGGAGGGGCGTGTCTCTTCTCATCTTCTTGTCTTCCTCTTGTAACTTCATTTATTTTCTTAGAAAATGATTGTTGAGCACCTACCCACTAAGCCCAAAGATAAGAAGTGAGAAACTGCCCTGGTCTTGAAGGAACTCACTGTTTTGACACTGGACTTGGACCCTATCCAACTCAAAACATTTTTATAAACTTGTTAAGACAGTGTTCTGTTGGCAGAAGGATACAAACCAACGGAACAATGGATGAATCGATAAAATGTGTATGTTTATATATACACATATAATGTATACATATATACAATGGAATATTCAGCTATTAAAAAGAAGGAAATCTTGGATTTACAGCAACATGGATGGGCCTTGAGGGCATGATGCTAAGTGAAATGAGTTATTGAAAGATAAATACTGTATGATCTCACTTATATGTGGAGTCTAAACAAAAACGGAAAAAAAAAACCACTCTGGGGCTCACAGATTGGTGGTTGTCAGATGGGGGTTGGGGTGGACAAAATGGGTGAAGAGGCCAAGAGGTACAAGATTCTAGTTATAAAATTAGTAAGTTGTGGGGATGTAATGTACAACATGGTGCCTGTATTTAATACTGTATTAAAGGGCACCTGGTTGATGCAGTTGGTTGGGTGGCCCACTCTTTGTTCCGGCTCTGGTCATAATCTAAGGGTTGTGGGGCACCTGGGTGGCTCAGTCATTAAACATCTGCCTAGGGCTCAAGTCATGATCCCATGATGGGAGTCCTGGGATGGAGCCCCACATCGTGCCCCCTGCTCAGCAGGGAACCTGCTTCTCCCCCCTCCTTCTGCTGTTGCCCCCACTTGTGCTCTCTGGTTCTCTCTGTCAAATAAGGAAAATCTTAGAAAAAATTAATCTCAAGGTCGTGAGATCGAATCCCACATTGGGCTCTGTGTTCAGTGTGGTGTCTGCTTAGGATTTTCTCCCTCTCCTTCTGCCCCCACCCCTGCTCATGCTCTTTCTTTCTAAAAATAAATTAAAAAAATACTGTATTACATATTTGAAAATTGCTAAGAGTACTTAAAAGTTCTTTACAAGACAAATGTTTTGTTAACTATGGAGATGGATGTTAACTAGACTTATTGTGGTGATCATTTTGTGATATATACAAATACCAAATCATGTTGTACACCTCAAGCTAATATAATGTTATATGTAAATTATCCCTCATTTAAAAAAAAAGATTATTTTTTTTAAAGTACTCTCCACATCCAATGTGGGGCTTGAACATACAACCTTGAGATCAAGAGTTGCATACTCCACCAACTGAGCCAGCCAGGTACCCTAATTATACCTCAATTAAAAAAAATATGTTATATGTAAATCACACCTCAATTTCTTTAAAAAGTGTAAAACCAATGGAACAATGGATAAATTTTAACCTTTAAATTGTACTGTATGCTAGGATGCCTGGATGGCTCAGCGGTTGAGCATCTGACTTCAGCTCAGGGTGTGATCCCTGGACTGGGGATTGAGTCCCATATCGGGCTCCCTGTGGGGAGCCTGCTTCTCCTTCTGCCTGTGTCTCTGCCTCTCTCTCTTTCTCTGTGTGTGTCTCTCATGAACAAATAAAATCTTTAAAAAATGGTACTTTATGCCTCCTTGCTGTATGATCATACAGCATCACAAACTATTTGCTCAGATAACTCAATAATCTCACTCAAATTACTTATTTAATGTCTACTTTTCCTCCTAGACTGGAAACTCTACTAAAGTTTGCAGAAAGGACTATGTTTCAAGGCACTTAGAATACAGGAACTAATATTCAGTTTAACAATTGCAATAAAGCATGGTAAAGATATATAGAAGCATGTGTTGAATGTTAAGAGGTCAAAGGTATATTTTCAGTCAAGCTAGAACTCTGAACATAGTAAAATCAGATGAAATTTATGGTCCATTAAATGGAAAAATTAGTAATTGTAAAAAAGTGGTACTTTATATCCTTAAAGATTTTAAACTCAACACATAAATGCACATTCATTCACAAATCTTTTCATATAGTTAATGCTATATATATTTGACATGGGTCCTACTGAATTTGGATCTTCTTGCATAAGCCATGCCTATAATGATCCATCATGTATCATTTCCACTATGGTTTCTAAAAAAAGAAATACATATATGAAATATATGAAACTATATTATAATATGGTTTAACTAAATTAATGTTGGGATTTCTGGCTGGCTTAGTCAGTAGAGCATATGACTTTTGATCTCGGGGTTGTGAGTTCGAGCCTCATGTTGGGTGTAGAAGTTACTTACAAATAATATCTTAAACAATTACAAATAATATCTCATTTCATAGTCTGATGTGGGTTGGGTGGCTATTCTTGGCCTTTCTCCTCCAAGTAGTGACTCAGGGAACCAGGCACCTTCCATTTTGATGCTGTAGTCTTCAACATATGATTTGCAAGGTCTCTGTGGAAGAGGGAAAGAGAATGGATGGATGACTGTGAAGGGATTTATGGCCAGAGTGGGAAGTGGTACACATCACTTCTGTCCACATCCATTGGCCAGGCACATGGTTCCAATGCAACTACAAAGAGGATGGGAAATGTTATCTTCCTTTGTGCCTAGAAAAAGGAAATGAGATTATTTAGCATCTACCCTGTCTTTGTTGCCATATTACTATTTACTGAAGATTCCGTTTTGCTAAATTTTTGTTTAAATTAATAAATATAAAAAAAATAAATATTGGAAGTTGTTTACTGAATTGATTATAAATGCTTTTCTCCTTTAATCTGTTAATGTGGTAAGTTATGGTAATACATTTTGTTTTCATCTTTTCATCTTCTTTGCATTCTCGTGATCAAACCTAATTGGTTATGTAGCATGTTGCTGTCTGCTATTAGCAAGCGTTTGTTCAGGAGCTCTCTATTTTCATAAATGAGATTGGTCTTTATAACTGTTTCCTACTGTCTTTGTTCAGTTTTGATACTGATTACAGTAGCCTCATAAAATGAATGGTGGTCCATTCTATCTTTTCTTATTTTTTGTAGCAGCTTGTTTAGAATAGGATTACCAGTTTCTTGAGTATTGGTGGAACACACAGATAATTATCTGGACCTGGGAAATTTTGTGGGGGAATGCTTTTAATTACTGATTCATTTTCTTTAATAATTAAACATATACTCAGATTTTGCCACCTCTGACAGTTTAGGAAGGTCATATTTTTCTAGGGCATTTATGACTTTTCTCTAAGTCTTCAAATACATTGTTATAGCATTGTTCATAATATTCTTATTAAAAATCTCCATTATTTCTATACTTAGGTCTCCTTTTTCATTCCTAATATTGTTTTATTTATACTCTCTCCCCTTTTCCTTAATATATCATGCCAGATATTTGTGTATGTAAATGTCAATATTAATTATTTGTTTTTAATATTTTCTTTATGTTTTTGTTGCATTTATTCTGTTCTTTCTCCCACTTACTTGGATGCTTAGCTTACTAATTTTTAATCTTCCTGCTTTTGTAACAAACACTTAAGGCTATAAATTTTTGCTCTAAGTCTTTGGCTGTAGCACATTCATTTTGACAGTATTTTCATAATCATTTAGTTCTAAATATTTTCTATTTTTACATGAGTTATTGGGAAGTATGTTTTAAAATATTCCAAATGGGGGCACATGGGTGGCTCAGTCACTGAAGCATCTGCCTTTGGCTCAAGTCATGATCTCAGGGTCCTGGGATGGAGCCCTGTGTGTCAGGCTCCCTGCTCAGTGGGGAATCTGCTTCTCCCTCTCCCTCTGCCTCTCCCCACTGTTTGTGCTCTCTCTCAAATAAGTAAATAAAATCTCTAAAAATAAACAAAACCTCCTAAATACCTGTTTTAAAAAATAATAAAATATTCCAAATGTATGGGGAGTGGTTGATTATCTTCCTGTTTTTTTTAGATTTTACTTATTTGTTCATGAGAGGCACAGAGAGAGAGAGAGAGAAAGAGAGAGGCAGAGACACGGGCAGAGGGAGAAGCAGGCTCCATGCAGGGAGCCCGACACGGGACTCGATCCCAGGTCTCCAGGATCATGCCCTGGACTGAATGCGGTGCTAAACTGCTGAGCCACCCGGGCTGCCCCCGCATTTTATTTTTAATAATAAAGCCAAAAGCTTTCTTTTAGTTAATATTTACCTGGTTTATTTACATAAATGTACTAAAAGCACATATATATATATTCCCAGCCTTTTACCTTTTTTAAAGGATTTTATTTACTTGAGAGAGAAAGAGAATGAGCAAGGTGGGGATGGAGGGGCAGAGGGAGAGGGAAAAGCAGACTCTGCTGAGCAAGGAGACCAACATAGGGCTCCATCCCAGGACCCTGAGATCATGATCTGAGCCCAAGGCAGAAGTTTAACCAACTGAACCACCCAGATAGATACTGCATCAATCTTTTACTTTCAATTTTTGTCTTTATGTTTTAGGGCTATTCCTTATAAAAAGCATATAGCTGGAAATTAAAAAAAAAATCTGTTATTTAATGGGACATTTATTGTGCTTACTAATATATTTAGCTGTATTTTTAAAAGGTCTTATTTATTTGTTTTAGAGAGAGAGCAAGCAAGCACGAGTCGGGGGAGTGGCAGGGGGAGAATCTCAAGCAGACTCCCCACCAGTTGCAGAGCTCAATTCCATGACCGAGAGATCATGACCTGAGTTGAAAACAAGAGTCAGACACCCAACCAACTGAGCCACCCAGATGCCCCTAGCTCTTTTCTTTTCTTTTCTTTTCTTTTCTTTTTTCTTTTCTTCTCTTTTCTTTTCTTTTCTTCTTTTCTTTTCTTTTTTTTCTTTCTTTTCTTTCTTTCTTTCTTTCTTTCTTTTTCTTTTTTTTCTTCCTTTCTTCCTTTCTTTCTTCCTTTTCTTCTTTCTAAGATTTTTAATTTATTCATGAGAGACAGAGAGAAAGAGGCAGAGACACAGGCAGAGGGAGAAGCAGGCTGGGAGGGAGCCTGATATGGGACTCGGTCCCAGGACTCCAGGATCATGCCCTGGGCCAAAAGCAGGTGCTAAACCACTGAGCAACCCGGGATCCCTAAAATTTCTTTATTGTCTTTCTCCCATCATTTCTAGTTTCTCCTTCTGGAACTTCTTTAGGCATATGTGGATTTTCCCAATCCATTCACCATGTCTTTTTTTTTTTAAAAAAATTTAAATTTATTTATGATAGTCACAGAGAGAGAGAGAGAGAGAGAGGCAGAGACACAGGCAGAGGGAGAAGCAGGCTGCATGCACTGGGAGCCCGACGTGGGATTCGATCCCGGGTCTCCAGGATCGCGCCCTGGGCCAAAGGCAGGCGCCAAACCGCTGCGCTACCCAGGGATCCCTCACCATGTCTTTTGATCTCTCTTTTATATGTTCTACTTTCTAGCTCTCTACTGCATTCTAGATAATTTCTTCAGATTTATTATTAAATTTACTAGCTTTCTGCAGTTGTTCAGATCTTCCAGAATGTCATATAGCTTTCTTCAGTTGTATCTAATTTTTTGCTTAATTCATCTATTAAATTCTTTTCAGTGACTATATATTTGAAATCTGAGGTTCTGATTTTTAAAGAAAATTTCTTGTATTAAGTGATTTTTTATGTGTAACATTTAACCCCTTTTATTTTAATTTATTATTATTATTTTTTAGTTATTTTCTTAGTGGTTCCTCTAGGGCTTATACTATCTTAGTTTATGAGGATCTACTTCAGATTTTTACTAATTTAACTCCAGTGAGATATAGAAACTATACTTCTATTTCTTTTTATTCCCTTCTCTTTTTAGTGCTACTACTGTTATACATTAGTTCTATCTACATATGTTACAAATCCAACAACACTTCATTATAATTATTACTTCACGTAATTTTATGTCTTTATTGAAAGAGAACATGAGTTGGGGGATGGGGAGCAGTAGAAGAAGGGAGAGAGAGAGTCTCAAGCAGGCTCCATGCTTAACATTCCAGGACCCTGGGATCATGACCTGAGCTGAAGTCAAGAGTCTGATATTTAACCAATTGAGTCACCCAGACATCCCTAATTTTATGTCTTCTAAAGAAAGAGTAGAAGGAAGAGAATGTATATATTTATAAAGTTTGTCATTTCTGAGAATTCAGGTTATCTGATGTCTGATACTTTAATACAGCTTTGTTCCCACCCACCTCCTTTGGGTTGTTATTGTCAAATATATTTCTATGTGTTAAAAGCCCAATAATAGAATTATAATTATATGCAGTGTGTGTGTGTGTGTGTGTGTGTGTGTGTGTGTGTGTGTTAACATAATCTCTGTGCCCAGCTCGGTGTTTGAACTCACAACATGAGATCAAGAGTTGCATGTTCTACCAACTGAACCAGCCAAGCACCCCTGCAATTGTGTTTTTTAAAAGACAATTTTAATAGCAGTTTTAAGTTCTCAAAATTGAGAGGATAGTACAGAGATATTCCATATACTCTGTTCCCAGAAATGCATAGACTCCCTCATTATCAACATCACTTACTGGAGTGGCACATTTTTTAGTTAGCATAGGATGAACCTATATTGATACATCAGAATCACCCAAAGTCCACATTTACCCTAAGGTACAGTCTTGGTGGTATATATCCCGTAGGTTTGGACAAATGTATAATGACATGCATCCATCATTATAGTATCATGCAGAGTATTTTGACTGCCCTAAAAATCCTCCTGTGTTCCACCTATCCCTCTCTCTCTCCTAACACACAGCAACCCCTGATATTTTTATATTCTCCATATTTTTGCCTTTCCAGAATGTCATACAGTTGGAATCATAGAGTATTTAGGCTTCTGAGGTTGGCATTTTTAAACTTAGTAATATGTATTGAAGGTTCTTCCATGTCTTTAAAAAAAAAATATTTAGGGATCCCTGGGTGGCGCAGCGGTTTAGCGCCTGCCTTTGGCCCAGGGCGCGATCCTGGAGACCCAGGATCGAATCCCACGTCGGGCTCCCAGTGCATGGAGCCTGCTTCTCCCTCTGCCTATGTCTCTGCCTCTCTCTCTCTCTCTCTCTCTCTCTGTGACTATCATAAAAAAAAAATTATTTATTCATGAGAGACACACAGAGAGAGAGGCAGAGACACAGGCAGAGGGAAAACAGGCTCCATGAAGGGAGCCGGATGCGGGATTTGATCCCAGGACTCAAGAATCACACCCTGGCCCGAAGGCAGGCACTAAATAGCTGAGTCACCCAGGGATCCTGTCATTGCTTTCATTTATTTATTTATTTATTTATTTATTTATTTATTTATTTATTTATCTATTTATTTATTTATTTATTCTGCCATTGCTTTTTAAACGAGTTGGAAGGAAAAAGAAATGTGCAATTATATTATCTTTTATAATTACCTACATGAGAACCTTTACTGCAATTGCTTTATACATAATTTAGATTAAAGGAGTATAAATACACAATTACTTTATTTTTTATAATTACCTACATACTGACCTTTACTGGAACTCTGTTTTTGTTGTGTATGGATTTGAATTATTGTTTTCAGCCTGAAGAGCATCCTTTGGTATAACATTTAAAAATAAGGTAGCTGTGCTAGCAACATTTCTCAGATCTTGTTTGTCTAGGAATGGCTTTATTTCAGCTTCACTTTTGAAAGATAGTTTTGCTGGGTATAAGAATTTTGCTTCACTTAATAAAAAGATTTATTTATTTATTTGAGAGAGAAAGCACATGCAAATAGGAGGATGGACAGAAGGAGAGAGAGAGAATCCTAAGCAGACTCTCTGTTGAGTATAAAGCCCAATGTGGGGCTTGATCCCATGACCCATGAGATCACAACCTGAGCCAAAAACCAAGAGTTGCTGTTTAGTGGACTGTGCTACCCCATGCCTCTTGTCTTGCTTTTTTTTTTTTTTTAAGATTTCATTTATTTATTCATGACACACACACACACACACAGAGGGAGAGAGAGAGAGAGGCAGAGGCATAGGCAGAGGGAGAAGCAGGCTCCATGCAGGGAGCCCCACATGGGACTTGATCCTGGGACTCCAGGATCATGCCTTGAGCCGAAAGCAGAGCTTAACTGCTGAACCATCCAGGCATCCCACTTTTTTTTTTCCTTTTAAGATTTTATTTTTATTTATTTGACAGTGAGAGCACAAGCAAGTGGAGAGGCAGGCAGAAGGAGAAGGAGAAGCAGACTCCCTGGAGCCTGATGTGGGGCTTGATCCCAGGGCCCTGGGATCACGACGTGAGCTGAAGGCAGATGCTTAACTGATTGAGCCACCCAGGCACCCCTTGTTTTACTTTTCTTTCAGCACTTTGTATACGTCATCTTACTGCCACTGGCCTTTACTTTTTTTTTTTTCTTATAGTAGGCTCCATGCCCGATGTGGACTTGAACTCAGGACCCTGAGATTAAGAGTTGCATGCTCCACTGACTGAGCCAGCCAGGCAACCCCTCAGCCTTTAATCTTTCTGATGAGAAGTTAATTGTTAAACTTACTGGGATTTCCTTGTATATGGTGTAGTTCTTTTCTTGATGTTTTCAAGATTTCCGTTTGGTCTTTTGATTTTATTTTATTTTTTTAAATTTTTATTTATTTATGATAAGCACACACAGAGAGAGAGAGGGTGGCAGAGACACAGGCTGAGGGAGAAGCAGGCTCCATGCACCGGGAGCCTGACGTGGGATTTGATCCCGGGTCTCCAGGATCGCGCTCTGGGCCAAAGACAGGCAGTAAACCGCTGCGCCACCCAGGGATCCCTGTCTTTTGATTTTAACATTTTGACTATGATGTGTCTGGATCTCTGCATTTATCCTACTTGGAGTTTGTTGAGCTAATTGGATGTGTGGTTTAATAGTTTTAATCAAATTTGGGAAGTTTTCAAGAAATTATCTCTTTGAGTATTTTTTTCCTGCTTTTTTATTTCTCTCCTCTCCTTCAGGTACTCTCATTATTGTGTGTTGATATGATTAATGGTATCCCATATCTCTCTGAGATTCTGTTCATTTTTTTCTTCATTCTTTTTTCTCTCTGTTCCTCAGAGTGTTTAATCTCCTTGAATGTATCTTTAAATTTGCTGAGTCTTTCTTCTGCCAACTCAAATGTACTGCTGAATCCATCTAATGAATTTTTTCATTTTAGTTATTGAACTTTTCAACTCCAGTATTTCCATTTGGTATTATTATTATTATTTCTAACTCTTCATATTCTCTACTTGATGAGACATTATCCTCATACTTTCCTATAATTCTGTAAGCATGGTTTCCTTTAGTTCTTTGAACATATTTATAGTAGCTGCTTTACAGTATTTGTCTCCTAAATCCAATGTCTGTCCCCTCAATGGCAGTTTTTGTTGTCTCACTTTCTTTCCCTTTGTATGAGTTACATTTTCCTATTTTCTTTGTATGTTTTATAATGGTTTAAAACTGGAAATTTAAGATAATATAACTTCTGCAAATTGACCATGATCTCTCACTCCTACCTTAAGACTTTTTGTCATTGACATCATGAATATCATGGATGTTTATGGCTGGACAAATTCAATGAAATCTATTTTCCTTGTAGTGTGAAGCCTCTGACATCTCTTCAGTAGCCTTGGATGTGCACCCAGGATCCCTATCATCCTGGGGTGGCTGCAGTTTTAGCTGGGTTCTCACTGTCTTTTTCCCTGAACGGCCTCTACCGCTATTACACCCAGCTGTTAATCTTCACTAATTGATAGTATATTGTTCTGTTATTTTTGACAATGCTGCACTTCTGATCCACTAGAGTTGGGCCCCTTTGCAGGGATAGATCTTGAGACCAGTTTTTTTTTTTTTTTAAAGATTTTACTTATTCATGAGAGACACAGAAGGAGAGAGAGGCAGAGACACAGGCAGAGGGAGAAGCAGGCTCCATGCAGGGAGCCCAACGTGAGACTCGATCCCGGGTCTCCAGGATCAGGCCCTGGGCTGAAGGTGGTGCTAAACTGCTGAGCCACCTGGGCTGCCCAGGAACAGAATTTCTACACAGGAAGCAGTGGGGAGGGTATTAAAAATCCATTCCTAGGGAGAAACTATTATACTAGACTGGAAAATGGGGAGCTCCTTCATGGCTGTATTCACTGCAAGTAGTTTCTACCACACTCAGCTGGTGGAGAGAAAGGAGCAAATTGTGGCTTAAATGCCATAGACTCTTTTTTTTTTTTTTTTTAATGCCATAGACTCTTGCTATTCTTACTGAGGTGTAGTATACTTTCTTGAATAAATGTTTTTCCATTTTCTGGATGCCATAGACAATTTTCAGAAATTTTAATTTTTTTTTTTAATAGTTTACACCAGCTATGGTTGTTTCACTGGGGAAAAAATTCACAGAGATCCACACACTGCCATTCTTGGATGTACTTCTCCCTGCCTTATTCTTTTCTTTTGATATGCCATTATTTTTTTTTTTTTGAAGAATTTATTTATTTGGGAGAGAGAGAGAGAGAACAAGCAGGGGAATAGGGAAAGGGAGAGGGAGAAGTAGATTCCTCGCTGAACAGGGTGGGGCTCAATCCCAGGCTCCTGGGATCGTGACCTGAGCCGAAGGCAGTTGCTTAACTGACTGCCACCCAGGTGCCCCTATACTATTCTTTTTATTTTGTTTATAGCATTATACTCTTTTTTAATGTTTTTAATAATTGTAAACCTATTGGTGGTATGGCTTTCATCATTTGAAGTTCTTGGTGGGGGGAGAGGGTCAAATCTTGCTGTATGTTTCATCTGCTGGCTTTTATTCATGTTGGGTTATTTCCTTATGTGTTTTGTAATTTGGGATTATGAGCTCACTTTTACTTGTGTTTTATCTATGGGACTTCTTTAGGCCTGGGTTGAAAGTATGGTCCCTTAGAACTATTTACTATATAGTTGCTATATATTTGCTAATATATTTACTATATTTGCTTTTGGTAGGCATCCATAGTTATTACCCACCTACAGCCAATATTTATGTTAATTTTTCAGCATGAGATCATTCAAATTTCAAATCTTTTTTTTTTTTTTTTAAGATTTTATTTATTTATTCATGAGAGACACAGAAAGAGAGAGAGGCAGAGACACAGGCCGAGGGAGAAGCAGGCTCCATGCAGGGAACCCAATGCGGGATTCGATCCCAGGTCTTTAGGATCACACCCCAGGCCGAAGGCAGCGCCAAACTGCTGAGCCACCCGGGCTGCCCTCAAATTTCAAATCTATATGTGGTATAGGCCCATGGTAATGAATTCCCAGGAGAAGTTTTTTTTTTTTTTTTTTTTTTCCAGGAGAAGTTTTTATTTCACTTCCAGCTTAGGCCTATGTTCATTCATTTACATGTAGTCTCCCTGTTTGGATGGTAGATTTGTTTTTCTAATCCACCCCTTCATTGAGGTTTCTGGTTTTATGTAGGAAGGTCTGCTCTGCCTTCTTGCCTCATTTGGGTTGAATGCCAGATTCCTTGTCTCTGTTTGGCTATTAAATCCAGGTCTCCATCTGTGTGGTCCAATAGAACTTGCCACAGTGATTGAATTGTCTTATATCTGCTGTCCCATATGATAGCCGCTATCCACACAGGGCTTTGAGTACATGAAATGTTGCTAGTGAGACTGAGGAGCTGAATTTTAAGTTACAATTTATTTCAATTAATATTAACTTAAATAAATTTAAATTATATTGCTGTTCATGGCTTATTTCGACCATATTAGACAACATTCCTTATTGAGATAAAATGCATATGCGAAGGCATGCACAGCATCATTTACTTCACTACCATTGTGGTTTTCAGTTTCCTCTTTATTTACGGCCCCAAGAATTTATCTTACTCTCTCTACTGGGCATTTAAAAGGACATTCAATTTTATCTTGTGTTTTTTTGTGGGCTGGAGAGGTTTTATATTATTTAGTTTACAGTATTGCCAGAAGTGGAACATAGTCTGCTTTCATTTTCTCTTCCCTTTAATCCATCTTCTTTACTGGAAAGCAACTTTTCCAAGATGCAAATCTGTTGTTGTTACATATCTGCTTTCAAGAGTTCCCTATTCTCTCAGAATACAGTCTGAGTTCAGTGTGGCATATGAGGTCCTCTGTAACCTGACCCTTGCCTGTTTCCTCAGCCTTACCTTTCATTGCATCTTTGTGTTCTTCATATTCAAGCAGTGTCAAAGCCTTGTACTTCCTTAAAAGTGTCCACTATTTCATACCTTAGGTACTCTGCTCATCTTGCTCCTTGGAATATTCTCCTACCCCCATCCCACCTCCTATCTGGAATATTCTCCTAACCCCATCCCACCTCCTATCTGCTAACCAACATCTGCTCATTTTTACAACAGCTCTCACATCTCCACCTCTCTGAAGGCTTTACTGACTCCTGTTTTGTACCTCTTCTGGACCCTGTATAGCATTCGGTCACTTCATTGCGGCCCCTCCCAGGGTGGACTCCTAGAAAAAGACTTGCTTTGTTTTAGTCTCTGGAACCAACCCCAACACCTAGCCCAGGGACTGATGCATGGAGGTGCTGATGTCGGGACTTCTTTATCCAAGAGGGTAGTGGCATCTCTGTGAGACATCCATGGGGCAGTTCAAGGCACATCCTTGCTCCAGATTAGAGGAGCTCTGAAGTGGGGAAGGGGTAATGTCTTCCTCAGAGAACTCTAAAAGTAGTTTTGAGGCCTCAAGTTCCTAATAAGCCCAAGCTTCACAGACTCATCCTACTTCAGTTCCAGTTTTCTGCTAGCTTTCCTTTCATTTTCTGAGAGTCAGTATTGTGACTGTGTAGTTGAGAACCAGAGGGCCCTGCTTGTGTCTTTTCACCAACCACCTGTGAGGCTCCCCACACCCCTCTAACAGTTCTCTTTGGACCTTTTCTTTACTCTTACTGTGAAGGTGAGAGGGCCCAGTCAGAGTGGGCAGATCAGGAAAGAGTAGGGCCTTGGGTCAGTATGTGGATGGCTGGCCCTGCCTCACTGAGCTGAGCTGGCTCAGTGCTGAGCCGGTTAGGAATATCTTTCCCTTACTCCTAGTCTGTCCACTGCTGCTCCAGGGAGGCAGGGAGCCCTTGGCCTTTCTGTTCCAGGAGAATAAGAATATTAAGTCTCCAAATGAAACGTACTCAGTGTCCAGTGTTTAGCAGGTTCTTAAGGAAATATATATTGGATTGAAACCTGCTTAGTTTGTCTCAGTCTCCCAGGCTGTTTATGAGCTGTTGCTATCCTGAGAGCACTGGGCTGAGAGAAGTCTAGATCTAACACTAACTCTGCCCTTAACTAGCTGTGTGACTTGGAGTAAGTTGCTTAACCTCTCTGCCTCCCAGTTTCCAGGTTATTATGTGTAAGGTATCTAGCACAGACCCTCAGTGCTTATGAGGTGCTTGGCGACTGTGTCTTCCCTTTTCTACATCCTTGTGGGATGTGTGCTCTCAGTTTATATATGAGAAAGTGTTCCTTCCTCTTCTTGTCATGTCTTTGTCAAGCCCTTTCCAGGCTGAAGCAAAGGCTGTGTGTGTGTGTGTGTGTGTGTGTGTGTGTGTGTGTGTGTATGCACAGAAGATGAGAAAAAACCTAGTGCCAAGAGGAGAGATCCCTCCAATACCCAGGCCACCAAATTGTTCTTTTGTGTCCTCTGATTTTTCATTCTTATTATGGGGTCATTTATCCAGGGTCTCTGCTCTGAAAAAACTGGGCTCTTACAGAAAGTTAATCTAACTTATTTATAGTACATTCCCCAGAAATACAAAAGATAACTTCAAAGGCTGTTATAATTCACGTTCTGGGGGAGAAACCTGTCCTGGCACACCTGTGAGGGGAGGGGCTGGGCCTGCCAGGTAAGAGCAGGAGGCGAGTACCTCTGAGTGGTGAGTGGGTCAGAGGAGCTCGCAGGTGTGGGGCATGGGGACAGATCTGTTAGTATTCTCTCAGGAACCCAGTTCTTTGCCTTCATCAGCTGCTTCTGCTCCTTCAACTGCTTCATTAACTTGAGCAGAAGTCTTGGGTCAGCTTTCAGGTTAGTTGTTGGCTGGTGTTTTCCCTGGAGGAGAGCTGGGAGACTGGCTATAATCACTTCCATTAGCAGTTGGCAGCTCCCCAATCTGCTTTTTAACCTGGACTGTCTCAGCCCTGACATCTGCTGTTACCTGCTGTGGTGCTCACATGTGAGTGCAGGCTGCATCCGCTGTTTGTTCCCCACCTTACCCCACGTTGGTGGGCCTTGGCACCAGCTGCCATAGCAGAATCTCTCACACTGTGCAGTCTGTGAAGACCCGCTCCAAGTACCACTGTCCTAATGAGAGCAGCTTTGCTCCCTGGCACTTACTGGAGTGCAAAGCTGTTGGGGACAGACCTCTGAGTGTGGCCTCAGGAAGGAATCCAGCCCAGAAAACCATCATTAGTGCCTTGAGTAAATGTGTCCTAGGAGGCTAAGACAAGAGCTAAGTGGGATGATGATGATAATACCAGCTGCCTGTAGCTGAGTACATACTCTGTGCCAGACACTAGGCTAAACACTTTGAACTCATGACCTCTCTTAATATAACAGCCTGTTAAGGTAGATATTGGTCTCTTTTTGCAGTTGGATAATGTGAGGCTCAGGGAGGGGAAATAACCCCTAGTTCAAAATCACACGAACTAACTGGCAGAGCCGAGACCACCGTCTCCAGAGCTCATGTTCTTGCCACCAAATATCTCTGGCATGACTGGACACAGAACTTTTTAAAGGTTGTGTATGCCAGAGGCAGGTGGAAATTGTGCAGGTTGGTGGTTCTAAGGCCTATATTTACCACGAATTAGTTGTAGAGACTGACCTGCGAGAGACTGGAGAAACTGACTCTTATTCACCAAGCTGATTGAGGGGCCAGACACAGGGCAAGCAGCCACCATGGAGCCAGTGGGTCCTCCTCCCTGGCACTGCGTGGTGTCACCTAGGAAGGTGAGCCCTGGTGGCACAAGTTTGAACAGCACTGAAATCAAGGCAAGGAACTTGCAGCCTGAGTATATGGAGAAGGAGGAAGGGGCAGACAGGCTTCCTTGCCTTGCTTTGATGTGTCTGGGATGTTTGCATCATATGTTAGCCTCAGATTTTTTTATGTTTGAGCCCCAAATGCTCTTGTCATTGTTTCCTCCCCTAAACTTCTAGAGCCATAACTCTACCTGCTGCCTTCCTGAGTTATTGATGGGTATCCAGCCCCAGTCATGGAATAAATCTGGGGGTGTGAGTCAGAAGGAGCTCTGAGTTAGTTGGTGCAGAGCCTGTCCACAGTGGCAGGTTGTAACATTCACCAGCACCCCCTTGGAGCCTTGGTTTTATCAAGGTACTCGAGCACTAAATGTCCCTTCATTTTTCTCTCTCCTAGATACATCTTTATTATTCCCAATTCCCACTTCAAAGACCTCTGAGAGTACGAGAGAACCCACTTGGCTGGGGCCGAATGAATAATTCTTTTACCTATGCTCTCTCCTCAAGTAGTTATATTCAAAGAACTGCTCGGTTCACCGGAAACTGGGACCTCCCCAGGGCGTCTACCGCTGAACCCCTCGCAGGGCACACGGGTAGACTGGAATTCATGTCTGGGCTGCTGTTCCGGGGCTGTTGAATCCGTATGGCCCCATCCCTCCGTCGGTTTGTAAGTGCCTGGAGGAGAGGCGGGCTGCCCCAGGGGAAGCCGCCCCGCTGCCTGCAGAACAAGTTGTGCTGACCAGGGGCAGAGGCCTGAACCTGTCGTCTGTGCCTGCGGCTCAGAGGCACGGTCTGAGGCCCTCCGGCTGCTAAGGCTTCAGCGGCTCGGCCGCGGGAGCGCTGAGCGACTTCCCTGGGCATCCTCCGCTCGGGTGAGGGCCTCCCGGCGCCAACCCGCCCACCTCCCGCCGCTGGTCCCTCCCAGCCCCTCTCCCCTCCTCGAGACCCCCCTCGGGGCTCCCACCCCGACGCTCGGGCCTCCGCTGCCCTTTCCCCCTTTTGTTCCTGCCGATCCAGGGAGCCAGGCTTTCTCCTCCTCTGGTCTCTGCTCCTCCTCCGCCCCTTGAATCCAGTCCTGGTTTCCCCGCCGCCAGCCTCCCTTTCCTCCCGCCCCCGCCCCCGCCGCGCCCGCTGCTGCCGCTGCTGCTGCCGCCGCGGGGCTCCGCTGCGCGCCCACCCGCTGCCTCCGCGGGGCTCGGCTCGCCCAGTCCGGCGGCTCCAGTCCGGGTCTCGCTGCTGCCCAGGCCGGGTGCGAGCCCCAGCCGCTGGGGCGGAGGCAGCGCTGGCCCCGGCTCCCCTCGGCCGCCTCGCCAGCCCGGGGTCGGCGGGGAGGGAGCAGCCGGGCCGCCCCCCGAGCCCCTCCGAGGACAATGCACCCGGCGCTCGGCGACCCGCGCTCGGTCTCGTCCTCGTCCGGCTGCTGCCCCCCGCCGCCCCCGCCGCCCGCCGCCGCCCGGCTGCAGCCCCTCTTCCTCCGGGGGAGGTCCTCCCGCGGCCGGCGAGGCTCGGGCGACAGCAGCACCAGCACCAGCACCAGCCGGGGGGGAGGCGGCGGCAGGCGCGGCGGGGGCGGCGGCGGCGGCGGCGGCGGCTCCCCCAGCAGCAGCACCGGCGCGGAGAGGGAGGACGACGACGACAGCATCAGCATCAGCAAGCCCCTGGTGCCCGCCGCCGCGCTCCCGGGACCCCCGGCCCAGGGGGGCGCCCCGGCCGCCGGCCCCGCCCCCGCCGCCTTCGCCGCCGCCGCGTCCTCCTGCACCTCCACCTCCACGCCCACCTCCTCCGGCAGCATGACCGCGGCGGACTTCGGCGGCGGCGCGGCGGGGGCCGTCGGGGGTCCCGGGGGCCGCGCGGGCGGGGGCGGGGGCGGGGGCGCGGGCGCGGGCGGCCCCGGGACGGGCGGCGGCGCGTCCTGCTGCTCGTGCTGCTGCTGCTGCTGCGGCCGCGCGGGCCGCTCGGGCCGCAGGGGTCGGCGCCGAGGCTGCGCCCCCCGCCCCGGGTGCCGCTGGGGCTACCAGGCGCTGTCCGTGGTGCTGCTGCTGGCCCAGGGCGGCCTGCTGGACCTGTACCTCATCGCCGTCACCGACCTGTACTGGTGCTCCTGGATCGCCACGGACCTGGTGGTGGCGGCGGGCTGGGCCATCTTCTTCGCCAAGAACAGCCGGGGCCGTCGGGGCGGCGCGGCGGGCGGCGCGCACACCCACTACCAGCACCACCACCACGCGGCGCCGCCCCTGCACCTGCCCGCCGCCCCCGCCGCCTCCGCCGCCTCCGCCGGGGCGCCAGCCGGGGCCAAGGCGCGCGGCGGCCGCGGGGGCGCAGGCGGCCCGGGGGGCGGCCCGGGGGCTGCCGGGGCGGCGGGCGAGTTCGCCTTCGCCTACCTGGCCTGGCTCATCTACTCCATCGCCTTCACGCCCAAGGTGGTGCTGATCCTGGGCACGTCCATCCTGGACCTCATCGAGCTGCGCGCGCCCCTGGGCACCACCGGCTTCCGACTCACCATGGCGCTGTCGGTGCCCCTGCTCTACAGCCTGGTGCGGGCCATCAGCGAGGCGGGCGCCCCCCCCGGCTCCGCGGGGCCCCTGCTCCTGCAGCCCCAGCGGCACCGAGCCGCCGGCTGCTTCCTGGGCACGTGCCTGGACCTGCTCGACAGCTTCACCCTGGTGGAGCTGACGCTGGAGGGCCGCGTGCTGCTGCCTGCGCACCTGCGCTACCTGCTCATCGCCGTCTACTTCCTCACCCTCGCCTCGCCGGTGCTCTGGCTCTACGAGCTCAACGCCGCGGCGGCCGCGCCGCCCTGGGGCCCGGCTCCTGGGCCTGGGCCGGGCAGCTGTAGCCGCCTGCTGCGCCTGCTGGGCGGCTGCCTGGTGGACGTGCCGCTGCTGGCGCTGCGCTGCCTCCTGGTGGTGAGCTACCAGCAGCCGCTCTCCGTCTTCATGCTCAAGAACCTCTTCTTCCTCGCCTGCCGAGGCCTGGAGGCCCTGGAGGGCTGTTGGGACCAGGGGAGTCGGGCCTCCCCCGGCCGGGGGCGAGGGGGCTACGGAGCCCCGCCCGCCGCCCCGCCGCCGCCGCCGCCTCCGGGAGGCTCCCAGCTGGGCCACTGCATCTCGGAGAACGAGGGCGGCGCGCACGGCTACGTCAACACCCTGGCCGTGGCGTCCCAGAATTGAGGAGGCGTTGCCCCCTGTCCTCCGACCGTCCCTCACCCAGATGCCATCAGGCTCTATTTAGAGGACGGAACTGTTAGTTGGGCTAAGGGCTGCTGTGTCCTGCACCCTCTGGTCAACAGCTTGGAGGGAGACGAGCAGCTAATGTGACGGAGGAAGAGCCACCTGCTGCTCTGTTCTCCCTTCTCCTGCCCTACCCTCATCCAGCCTCAGGGGTCCGGGTACTTCTGCTTCTTGCTTTTCCCACCGCCATCCTAAGTCTTGTACATTGTGGGGGAAAACGGAGGACACGGGGTGCCCAGACAGGGGTGCTGGGCCTTAAGCCTTTCCCCTCGCGGGGAAGTGCCAGCTTCTCATAGGCTGTGGCCGTGTGGTCGTTGTCCCACGCCTGGAAACTGATCCAGAATCCACTGTTCCCCTGGTGGGTCTCTTTGGATTTTTTTTTTTTTTCCCCAGATGGTAGGTGCAAAGACTCTCTGTGTATAGTATAGTTTTCTTGTGTCCACACTGTGGCCCCTTGCAATCAGTAGGAGATCTGGGGAGGCCCTGTCCTTCCCGCCACACACAGGACCGCCCTCTTCATTCCTACCTGAATTTGTGGCCATGAATTCCCAGAAAGAACTGGGCTCCTGCGAGCTGCCCAGTTGCTCCCCTCCAAGGGAGAAGCTCACCCAGGATCTTCCTCAATTCCACTCCTCTCTTCTCAGCTTGGAGGCAGAGAGGGTCCATACACTAATGACCAAACTGCACCCTTTCTTGGGTGAGTGAGCATTTCTACCTCCGTGCTTTCAACTTTTGTTGCATCGTGCACTGATGCTGCTTGCAAAAAACAAAGGCAAAATACTCAGAAGTTACATTCAACATGGCCACTGGATCCAGCTGGGGTTTGGTGCCAGTCTTATTACAGGGTCTGTGGAGTATCAGCCATTGGCTTGCCCTCCCGCTCTCGCTTCCTCTACACCCAGGACTCTTACTCCTCCCAAGGTTTGTTGCTGACTGGGTCAGATCTTGGCTCAGAATGACAGCTTTGGTGGGGCTCCTGGATAGATGTGATGTTGGGGTTCCCATTGCTCAAGGGAATCCATTCCCCATCTGTCCTTCCTCTAGGAAGCCTGGTATAGATCAGAAAGGGCGATGATGACCTTTGTCCTCTGCTCTGGCTAAGGGAATTTCTGAGGAGAAGGCAGGCTGCATGGAGAGGCTGGGCAAATCCTCCCCCTGCCCTGCCTTCCTCCCTAGTATTCTTGAGATGAATGACAAGGGACACCTAGGGGTTGCCCGCTTATAGTCTCCATGTAGGACATCACTCTTAGAATCTTTGAGGATGGGTAAGTATTTTTAGGAGAGGTAAGAGTGCTGGAGGACAGTTGGCAGCAAGGCCAGGAAATACTCACTTTCTTCCACCCCAACTAGGATGGGGTGGGGGACAAAACTGTAAGAATTTTTGTTTCCTGTCCCCCCTCCTTATACTTCGTGTGGTGTAACGAACCCTGGACAAAGGACCAGAAGTCATGGGTTGTAGTTTTGACTGTCACTCACTAGCTTTGAGTGACACATCACTTTTTGCTTTCTGGGCCCCAGTTTTTCACTTGGGGCCCTTCTCTCTCAACTTCCTGGGGGTTTGTTGACAAAAGACATCCATATAGACAAGACACAGAGGGGTTGGTATCTTGACCAGAGTTCTGAGCCTCCCCTACTGTCACAGTGGGGAACAACAGTGGAAAAATATTTACTCTCAGTGGATTGTCTGTGCTTTCAGCCCCTCACCCTACCAGGTCCAATATAGGGGGTTGGATTTTGCAACTAGTCTTTTTTTTTTTCTGCCTCCTCCTCCCCATATCCTTTCCCTTTGAATTCTCTGTGCTCAAAGTTCTCCACCCAGACCCTGGGTGCAGGGACCGACCACCATAGCTGCTCCCCCGCCACCGACCCCATAGCTGCTCCCTGGATCTCCATCCTCTTTCTCCAGCTTTTCTCTGTTTCTCTGCTACCTAATCTCAGTGGCTATGAAAGGGCAATGTGTCCAAGCCATAGCCAGCTGCTCACTGGACCCTGCCCTACCCCTTTTCTCTTGTTTGGATGGTGGTCTCCTCTGCTGAGCAACTGACTGTAAAATCTGAGTGCTGTTGAGTTTTTTGGTGGGAGGCTGTGATAGGTTCCGATGAGCTACCACTTGCCCAGGTACATCAAGACACAGATGGCAACCGGGCCAGCTCTGCCTTCCGGCCACACTCACCCCTGGACACTGTCCTTCAAACATCTGGTGCAAGTACTTTGTGCTCAGGGGTCAATCCCTTCCTTCTGTTTTTTTTTTTTTTCTTGAGTGCTTTTGCTTTCTTTCCTTACCCTACTCACAAAGAGACCTGACCCCTCAAGTTTCATTTTTCTTGCTTTCTAGGGGCTTCTGTAGTGGGGGGGGGGGGTCAAACGGGAGATGTTTTCCCTGAGGGTCTCATAAACAAGAGGTGCGCCTGTCTCCTGAGGCATATGCCTGCAGTATAGTTCATAGAAAAGTAGCCCGCATTCAGAATTCAGTCTGCCTGCCTCCAACGTTTACGAAAGTAAGGTGCGCCCTTGATCTGAGCCTCTGACTCGTTATGGATTGTAAAAGGGGACTGAACTGGACCCTGTCTCAAGGCTGTTCTGATAGAACATGGCTTGGTTCTGAGTCCATGTATTTTTGGGGAAGAGAGCTGGCTGGAAGTTAGAGTCTGGAAGAAGGGAGGTGGCACCTCACTAGCATTGACACATCCCCCCCCCCCCCTTTTTCTTTTTAAAAATAAAACCAGCCTTTGTTCTGAAAATAAAAAACTTGAGACTTGTGACAAGCTTCCTGTGTGGTTTGTTTTAAGATCTTTCCCATCCTGGTTTCCTTACTAAATTCTTAAATGTCAGTGTGACATTTGTCATCATTTTATAGGCTTGTGTTAACATTGTGAGTACACTTGGCCATTTCCTTTTAGGTGGTTGGCACTCTTCGGGGAGGCCTTGACCTGGAGGGTGTCTAGCCAGGCTTCCTATAGGCAGGGCTAACTCACGTGGGCTCTCGGCCTGGGAGACATTTCCCCAGCCACTGGGGGCTTTCACTCCCATTTCTAAGAAAAACTTACCAAAGGAAAGACTGAGCAATTTATTTTCAAATACTTTGCCCTCCTGTATTACTCTTGTCCCAGCCAGAAGCATGAATTATGTATGAATGAGAAGAACAAGGCTTTTCTTTTTAACATCAACAACAACAATAACAACAACAAAACAATACAAAGGAGACTGTGAAGTCTAAGAACATTGAGTCTGCACAAAAATAATAGTGTGTGTGTGTGTGTGTGTGTGTGTTTTCCTTTAGTACAGAGACAGCCAATACTATTCAAAGGACTCGGTGCTGTTGCCCTGTGATGCTTGTGGTCATTCCAAAGACCAACAGAGGTTGGACCCAGAGGGAGAAAGAGGCAAAATCAAAGCTTCAGAACAACCAGGTCCTGTGCTTGGTCTGCCTCCTGCCAGCTGCAGCTGCAGGTGCTTACCTCACCTCCTCGGATGTTTTCAAACAGGAGCACTGTTACCCCACGAGGCTGTGGTCATAATGAAATGAGGTGGCATATGCAAATACAGTCCTTTTCCTCAGACATCTATAATAATAATGGTGGACTAAATTCACATGTAAAAGAATGACAGAGAAACATAGGAGCATGTCTTCCTTCCTTTCTAAATCCAGATGTAAAATAAGATGATGAATGTGACTAAGCATGTTATAAATATTCACGTTTCTCATAGTTAAGCAAGCTAGGTCCCACCCCTGTGTCAGTGGGACGGTATGTGAAAGCACTTTGTGAAAGATGAAGAAATGGCATATGAACAGGCAGTGTGTTCTGGGTGGGTAGGGCTGAGGCCACATGTGGGCCTTGCCCAGCAGTTGAGTCGGACTTTGTGGTTCTGGCCCTCCGGAGGAGCCTGGGGATGCGTCCTGTGCTTCCCTGCAGCAGGCTCTTGATGCATGGCGGCTCATTTCCATCTTCACAGCCATCTCCAAGAGAACTTTAGCTCCATTTTCCTGAGGTCCAGAAAAATAGAGTAGCTTGCCGAATACCACATGAAAGTTGGGAAGGGAATCCAGATTTGAGCCCAGGCCTGTCTGTCTCCAAAATCTGCACCACCCCAGGCAGCCTTCAGACTCTGCTGTTGAGTTCAACTTGCCTTATTAAAGCTGAACGGTCTGGCTAAAAAGCAGGGGCTGGTTTTCCTATTCTGTGTGAGTCCCAAGGAAGCAGCATTGAGCAAAAGTCAACCAGCAGGACACCCATGTCAGGGCGCAGGCAAAAGTCAGGGGCCAGACAATCTACTCTCGCTCCTCTCAGGTCACTGTTGTATTTTCTTCCTGTCTAATTGAAATGGAAGGATCCAGTAAACTAATAGTCTTGGGAGCTACTCCTCCTAGGAAGGGAATCTAGGACCTGGGGTCTGGGGAGGCATGTTAGACAAGACCTCTTTGTATCCGTCAAATATGAGAGTGGGGATTCCATATTCCTCTAACAGCAAGGCTGGCTCGACAGGGCACAGCACCTGCCTCAACCAACCCAAATGGACAGCATGTGAGTGTGCACCCAGCGCCAAGATCTGGGAGAGGTGTCAGGGCAAGGAGGGTTGGGGAGAGACCCAAAGCAAGCTGATGGACCTTGCAGCCATTTAGGAGTGATGTGAGGCACCCCATCTTCACAGCCTGTACCCATGGGCTGGGGGAAGTCGCTGTATTTTATATTCTCCCACAATATATAGAATATTGGATCATACATTGCTTTTGTAATCTGAAAAAGCAAACACTAGAGCAAGAAAGTCCTAACAACAGGAAGAAGCCTAGATAAACAATGCCCCACCTTCCTAAACTGCTCCGACCCAGAACCAGGTCAGAGTGCTCTGTGCTAAGAGGCACTAAGACCTAGGGGAGCCTCTGGGCTCCTCACGTGGGCAACACCTGGACAGGGCGAGGGTCTCCATGTACTGAGTGCTCCCACGCGTGGGACCTGAGACCTCAGGATGATTACCTGATCACATGAGTTGTAAGCAGCGGAGCCAGGGCTCCAGCCTTGGGTAACTGTTGCCAGCCTCTTTTTAAAGAACCTCTCTCTTCCTCCACCTGACTGGAGACACCAAGGCCAGGGCTGGAATACCAGTTCTGCTTTTTATTCTAAGCTCAAGCATACTTGGGCCCTCCCTTTCTTGCATAGCCTGGGGCAGCCAGTGTCCAATGGCCCTTAACTGGTAGGTCTTTCCTGGAAGCTCAGGAGCAGAAGTGGGCCTGGCACTCCCCTTATTTATTTGGGAAGGGAGGGCATCAAGTGCAGAGTCTAGAGGCCATTGGATTAAAGCCTCCCACTGCATTGTAAGTACATCTTCCTCTCCTTTGTGCCATATTTAATATTCAAGGACAAGCAGAAACCAACTAAAATCCATCATACCCTGGCATTCAGAGATTCCAGCTCAAACTGCTGAATGAATCTTGAAGTGACTGACCAACTCCTTTAAAGACGAACACCTCTGAGGTTCTTCCTAAGCAGTAAAGAAAAACTGGTGTAGAAGCAAAATTGGAAAGCGTGTCTGTATCACCATCTAATTGTTCCCCAACCCTCCTCCACTGGCTTTTTTTTTTTTTTTTTTTTTTTTTACTAGGATCAAGACAGCATGCAGGGAGTCCTGCAAATCCACTCAGGACTGGAGCTGGCCAGCTGGCAGCGTGCAGGCCCGTGCTGGACACCAGCCACAGGTACAGGACATTTTGGTCACATGTTGACTGTGGGTCCTTCCACCTATTTGAGCTGCTTCTGCTGTATTGTTTTAGAGAGGGGTTTGACATGAGAGACTCCTGACTCTGGGAAACAAAGGGTTGCTAGAGGGGAGCTGGCTGGGGGCATGGGGTAACTGGGTGACGAGCACTAAGGAGGGCACTTGATGGGATGAGCCCTGAATGTTATACTATATACTGCCAAACTGAATTAAATAAAAAATTTAAGAGGAGAGGGGCTTGAGTGGTAGGAAAGTCACAGCTTGGAGGACATCTGTTTTTGGAATGGCGTTTCTGGATGAAGCAGGATTTTATTAGCCACGTTTCACAATAATACAAAAAGAAAGGCAAGGCTTTATTTATATATGCTCCTGAAGCTCTTGGCATTTGGCTGACAGCAGACACCACAGGTTGATAGGACCTCCTGCATTTATGGGGAGCAAAGGCCAGTGTGAGACTGGGGACTCGGGAAGGGCAAGGACCGTGGGAGGAACCCAGGAATGACATTAAACGGTCCAGAAGCCCTTGGGAACTTCATGATTCCATTTATGTATGTTATGTCCACAACAGGTAAACCCAGAGTTGGGAGGGAGTTTAGGGAGGTTGGTGAGGTTTAAGGGGTGTCGGATTTCTTTTTGGGGTAAGAAAAATGTTCTAAAATTGATTATGTTGCTGGTTGCTGAATTCTGAATTCTTAAAAGCCATTGAACTGCACAGGGCCAGCCGATATGACGGTAAGTGTATCAAATCTCACTAATGTTGGTAGGAAAGTGAGCAGCAGTCCTGGAGAGAAAGGGGACACAGTGACCAATGTTAATTGAGGACACTTGGCCTCAAAGGCCAGCAAAGCTACAATTCAAGGTTTGTAGGGAATGCAATCTAAACGGCTGGTATGCTTCTGGGCACCGGGACCACGTTGGCTGGGGCCAGTCTACTGCGACGGAGAGCCATGGCTCCAGCAAGGGAGAGTCGCCATGGTGTTCCACACTCTGGGAGCTGGGAAACGTCCCAGGAACCTTGGTAGGCATCTGGAGCCAGGGATGCCCACTTCCAGCTTGCTGGAGGGGACACAGAGCCTGAGAGGCGGCGGCCGGGAGACTGCAGCTCCCTCGCTCACGGTCTCAGACTGGGAGGGCTGCTAGAACAGGACCCATAAACTGGGGAGCCTATAGACACAGACATTTCTTGCAGTTTAGCAGCTGGCGAGTCCAAGACCAAGGAGCGGGGGACCGGGTGTCTGGCGGGAGCTTGCTGCCTGGCTTACAGGTGACCATCTTGCTGGGCTCTTGCTCGTGGAGGGGCCGAGGGGGCTCTCTGGGCTCCATCCTCATGACCTAATCACCTGTGGCTCCGCTACTGTCCCACTGAGGATGAGGTGTGAAGATATGTATTTTGGGGGTACACCGACACCCTGTCTGCAGCACTGCCTCCCCTGGTCCTTTGCTGTTGTCAGGCTGTGTACGGGCCACCCTGCCTGGGCTCCAGAGCGGAGGCCCTATCGCTGTGCGGTGAAATCACACTACTGACGGGACTCCACAGCCAGGAGCTTCTTGGCCTATAGGAACATGTGACTCAAAATAACTAGCAGGAGTTCTTACCAGAGTTAATGAATTTATTCATTCTTTTATTGAGACTCCCCCTTTTGCACACATGTATGCATGTGTGGGACACACACACACACACACACACACAGGACCTGCGATGTTTGGTTTCCCATTACCTGTCAGAGTCCTCCCCCCTTCACTGAAGCCAGGAGCTCCAGCTGAGGGGCTCGAGGACAGGTAACGGAGCACACCCAAGTCCACAGCAGACAGCATCCCAGCATTGTTCACCGGGACCCCAGACAGACAGAAGCCTCCAGTTTCTCCCCAGGGGCATTTCAGGAAAAACTTCTTCAAACACTGAGCCTTAGCATCTCTCCTCAAATACTGTCTTTGCACGTCAGACTTCTAAGTACAGAGTGGCATATTTTCCTTGCCCCTGAAAGAGGTGCTGGGCTCTGCGTGCCTCCCGCTCCTGCCCTGCCTTCCTGCGCCCACCTGCTGTGAGGCCTCCACACCTCACACTCAGGCCTGGGGTCCCAGGTCTGGGGCTTCCCAAGCTTGGGGGCCCTGCTGCCCAGGGGCCCAGCCACGCAGTCCCAGAGACTCCTCTGCTGTAGCTCTCCCACTGACGGCAGCGCCAAAGTGAGAGCTCAGGATTTCAGACTTTTCTCCCAGCTGAATGCTGTTAGATTTCCCACCACACATTTCTATCCTCTTTCCAAAAATGATCTGAGGTGGCTTTCAGGTATGTTTGGTCCTCAGGACCCTTGTCTGTAGGATAGCAGCTCACCACATCAAAGGAATGCCAGGGTACCCAGCCTGGCCACAGCCCTTTTCCAACAGGGGCTCCGGCCTCTCCCCTGGGACCAGCCCTCTCCAACCACTGTCTCTTGGCCCAGGTGCTCCTTCTGTGTATTCTCACAGCCCTGGGCAGACCTCTACTAAGCCTTTTCATTGCACAGGACCATCCTGTTTACTAATCTGTCACTCTCACTAATCGTCAAGCCCCTTGGTGGCTAGGGCACCTGTGCAATTTACCTTTGTTAATCTCAGATGCTTGGCACCTAACAGGTGCAAAATCAATGCTGGATGATTGGATGACTGCATGATGGAAACTCAAGAACACTCTGTCACTAGCTCCTGGGAAGGGGCTGTGGATTCTTGCTGGGATAGAACATGGCCAGAGGGTCAGAGAGAGAAAATTAAGGGGGATGCCCAGGGATCAAGAGGTCTACATTTATTTTATCTTATGATTTTATTTACCTATTAGAGACACACACACACACACACACACACACACACACAGAGAGAGAGAGAGAGAGAGAGAGAGAGAGAGAGAGAGAGAGAGAGAGAGGCTTCATGCAGGGAGCCCGATGCGGGACTCGATCTCGGGTCTCCAAGATCGCGCCCTGGACCAAAGGCGGTGCTAAACTGCTGAGCCACTGGGGCTGCCCAAGGTCTACATTTAAAGGCAAACATTTCACACATGAACAGATGCATATATACAGACACTCGTGTACATACACACTCCCTTTGCTCAACACCCTGAGTCTGGGGAGGCCCTAGGGCACCTCCAGCTCCACACTGTCCCAGCCAGAGTTCTTCTGAAGCTCTTGAAAGAAGAGCTGTCTCTGGAGGCTTCTCAGGCTCTCCAGATCCTCAGGAGAGAGCTGCTTGGTCGATTTTCCCAGGTCCTGCTCTGCTTCTTCTTCCTCCATTTCCATAAGTCCTTCAGGGGGCTGTGGGGAGCTCCTGGAGATATACCCCTGGTCGGACTGTACCGACTGCCGCTGCTCCTCCTCGTAGGGTGTGCGGAGGTCTTTGAGGGCCACTGCGGCTCTGTCCCACCCCTCCTGGGCCTGGCAGCTCAGGCTCTGTTGTAAGAGGGAGAACATCAAACCTTCGAGCTGCTCCCTTACGTCTTCTGGGAGGTAGCTGGGTGATGCCATCGGGGTGCTGCAGAGGGGAGGCTCCTCCGAGTCCATGGGGAGGCAGAGGACGCTGTTGCGCCAAGGGCCACAACCCTCCAACAGCGGGCAGGCCTCATCTCCCTCCACCACGGCCAACCGGCCAGCTGTGCTGCTCTCAACGGTGTGAGGGACAGGTTCCACCGCCTGAGCGGAAGGGACCTCTTTCACTGGGAACACCACAGTTTGCAGGGTCTGGGCCATCAGCTCTCCCTGGGGCTGAAGTTGAGGTTCAAGTCTTGACGGTCCTCTTCCTTCCTCACCAACAAGCGGATCTATCACCAGGCAGCCCTCAGGGGCAGGTTCATGCACCAGGGGCTTCTGCTTGACGATCCCTCTTCCTGGTGGCAGCAGTGGCTCTTCAAACACCTCTTCGTCCAGGGACGGGAGGTCCTGGTCATCTGCTGAGCCCAGGTTCTCACGCTCAAACCAATCAGGGCACCGAACCTGCCACTCCCGGAACCGCTCCACAGCCTCCTTGAGCTGCCAGCCACTGGGGCTCTGCAGGTAGTTCTCACCTGTGAGTTCCCCAACACGGTGCATCCGGCCAGGCTCAAACATCTCCAGATCTTGTATCCGGAAGTAAACTTCCTCAAATTTGTCCATGAGTGGGTACCTGGAAGTGATGTTGAAGAGGTCAGGGATATCGCTCTCGCTGCTGATGTCACGGAAGTAGCAGATGATGTAGGTGCCGAAGCAGGCTGGTTTCTTGAAGTCCGGCAGGATCATGTTCATGGCTGCTGTGAAAAGGTCCCCTGCGGGCTTCCAGCGGTCACACCGAAGCTGGACGGCGGGCTCCTCCCAGCCGAGGATGGCCTGCCACTTGGCCCGGGTGCCTCGCGAGCACAGGATTATGATCTTGGAGTTGGTCTCTACCATCTCCTGTTTCTGGCGGCCCACCCAGGTCATGACCCCCACCTCTGAGATGACCTGCTCCTCCAGCAGGTCAAGGGCCACCTCAGTGCCACAGACGGTGAGCAGGAACTGGGAAAACTTAAGGACCACATCCACGTAGAGGGGGTGGTCGGCAGAGTAGACAATCCAGACCTTCCTGGGCTTCAGGAGTGGAGGGGTCAGGCTGGTCTTGGGCTGGATATCTGAGGGAAAGAAGGAAAGCAGGAAAGCCAGGCCCACAGGTTCAGGTGTGCACCTGCGCTCATCCTCAAACCACAGGCCAAGGGCAGCACTCCTAGCTGGGCAGCCCAGGGGGCAGCCTGGATTAGGCACACACTGGCTCCCTAGTGTAAGTGATACAACCAAGGCCTCAGAATAAGCCAAATGTTGCTATTTCACTCATTCCGGCTGCCTGCAAAGAATCACAGTCTGGTGCCTTATGGGAGGGTGAATTTCCTTCTCAAGATTCCTATCTGTCTTTTAGCCTGTACTTTAATTATTGTAATCAAAAAGAAAAAAGGTCCAAAGGTCTGCCTTTGCAATACAAACCTGTTATAGGTAGGACCTCTTTTCATAAAAGATGGTGCCCTTCCCTTCTTTGCTTGTCCAGGTGATTTCAAACATATTATCCTAGCCTCACCATTTGCGGTCCCCTCTGTGTGGGGGTCCCAGAAGGTAGGTCCTCCCTGGTGAGGCCTCCTGAAGGAAGCCAGGAGCTAAACTGCAGGAGAGCCCTCCGTTATGCCTCCCACAGCAACACTCACCAAACCCAGCCCACCCACACCAGGAAACACTGACCTGTGTATTTAGTGTCATTACCGTATTTTTCACAATGAGACCCTGAAAGAAAAAAAAAAAAACAACATACCGAAGCAGCTGTTTTGGAAGAGAAATAGGGATCAATTTGCTGGGGCTTGTGATGGGGTGCTGTCCCACCCCGACACAAGGCAGGCCCTGCACTGTGAGGGGCCGCCGGGTGTGAGCGCCAGGTGTGCCGGGGGTGGCTGTGAGGCCTGGGAGAGTTACTGGTATGTCTGAAGCTCAGCACCCTCCTCTGTGAGTGGGTCTGTACAGCAGGGATTCAGCGAGACTGTGTGCAGGGCCTGGCACACAGTACGTGCTGTCGGCGGGAGTCTCCAGCATTCTGCACTGCTCCTACAGTGGTGACCTCTCCTGCCCCCAAGGAAATGCCCCGTGCAGGGAAGGCCTCTTCCCCCAGAAACGTCCTTGCACAGGCCTACGACACAGCTTCAGACACTGCCTGCTTATGACACTTCCTCCTAGTATTTTTGATGCGAGGAGGGAAACAACGTTCTTGTGCAACTGCTCCCTCAGAGATACAAAGAAGGAACCTGTGGTGTAGGAGGCCGTCCCTCAGTGACGTGCAGGATGGACAGAACCCACGGATGGCCAAATAAGACCCCAAGAGCCTGAGTCCCGATTTCCACCTTCTGGGCCTTGTCCAGAACTACCAGAAGACCGTGGGACGAGCATCCTCTTCTTCAGCCCGTGGTGCGGGGCACTCCGAAAGAAGGCCGGAAGTGCAAAGGCAGAAATGAAGCAGAGGGCCCAGCTGGCATGTAGAGCGAGTTTTAGTTTATAAAGCACTCATGGGGCACCTGGGTGGCACATCGGTTAAGCGTCAGACTCCTGGTTTCTGTTCAGGTTGTGATCTCAGGGTCAGGAGGTGGAGCCCGTGTGGGGCCTGGTGCTCAGTGGGGGGTCTGCTGGAGAGTCCCTCTTTCTCCCTCTCCTCCTGCTCCTCCCCCACTCTCTAAACTAAATACATCTTCAAAGTGCTCCTAGAGATGTGAACTTATCTGACCCTGTTAACAGCCCTGCGGAGAAGGGCCCTCTCTGGGGGTCTTCCAATGCCTGGTGCGGTACTCCTCCCCTTGAATGATAATCCATGATGATCCATACTGAATGCTGACTAAGCCGTCAGTGTGGAAACTGCTCTCAGGCCATTGAAGGAAGGGCCCCAGGGCTGTGGAGGGCCGAGCTCCGAAGCCAAAGGCCCATGGGCTCTCCTGCTCAGAATGTGACCAGAGAGGGCTGCAGGGAGAGGGAGTGGGTACTTATGGGCACCCCCTAGGCAGCCCCTCCAGTGGCTGTACCATTTAATCCTCACCACAACCTTGAGAGGGAGGCATTATCACCCCATTTGACAGAAGACAAAACCAAATCTAGGGTTTGTTAAGCAATCTGCCTCTGTCTGCAAAGCAGGGAGGCAGAGCTCAGAGCCCACCCAGAACCTTCTCTCTCACATCATGCTGTCCCTCACTGTTCTCCCCGACTGACGTACGAGCCTGGGGGCTGCAGGATGAGCTCCTTCAGGTTCTCCCATCTGCCTGGCTGATCATGTCTGATGCAGGGAAACCCTTTCCTAGCAACTTCCATCCAGTCTGTTTTAATACTATTGATTTCAGTAGCAATTAACATAATTGTGGCTGACATATGTCGAGCAAATATGTGCCAGGCTCTATGCTAAGAATCCATGTATGTTATTTTGTGTGATCCTTATATTCATCTTACGATGTGAGTATCTTTATAATTCCCATTTTATAAAAGAGGAACCCGAGGCTCAGAGAATGAAGTAATTTGCCCAGGTAGTTAAGTGCTGGAGCTGGTATCTGAGCCCAGGTCAGCCTTCCTGCAGCCTGACCCCTCGACCACCGAACTTGCCGTGGCCCGAGAGAGCCAGTGTCAAGACTTCATCTGAGATGGGAGGGCTGGCACTCAAGGGTGCCCTCTGAGCACAGCCTCACAGAGACGGGAGCGGAAAGAAGAGGACACAGGGAGCAAGGGGGACAGAGGAGCAAACCCCATGATGCGCCCCCACAGCCCCTGCCCCTTACCGGGTAGCCTCCAGGCCATGCAGACGATCAGCAGGATGACAGAACCCACCAGCAGGATGGCGATGCCTGTGATGAACCCATAAACCCACAGGGGTATGTAGTCTGTGGGGGGCGGAACAGTATAGTGAGGCGGCTGAAGCGGCCTGCTACAGCAGCCCTGAGGTCCCCAGCCCAGCTGCCTGGCCCCCGGGCTGTCCCCTCTGGCCTGTGCCACAGCCCCCGGGCTGGCCTCTAGGTTCAGCCTTGTCTGCCTGGCTCCAGAGAGGCTTAGGCAGGGACTTCTGACATGGCCTGAGGAATGGCCCCTGGGGAAGGACAGGAAGGACGGCTGGGCTTACCTGCAATCAAGACTGCAATGAGAACAAAGGGAAACAGTGTTCTTCGTTATTAGCAGTTACTACAAAACCCATTGCCAACATCCACCCCGGCCCTCCACTGAGCGCTCCAGGCACCTGCTAAACTTCATGACAACATCTCCATGCAGCAGCCGGTTGTTGGTCTACTGAGAGATGCCCCAACTCCCACCCAGGAGGCCAGCCTCTCCTCTGGGCTGATGTGATGCCTGTGGCTCTCTGCCCTGCTTCTGAGTGAAAAGGCGGCCGTGGCGCAGGGGGCAGGAATGGGCTTGGGTCAGAACCCAGAGCGCTGCCACTTCCATGCTGTGTGATCTTGGACGACTTACTGGATATCTCTGCGCCTCTATTTCCTCATCTATGAGCTGGGGGAGGGATGCTCTCCTTCATGGTATGAGGGGTTACCATTTGTGAGGATTAAAAGCAAACATGGTAAAGCACTCATGCTCTGTGGCCCAGACTGCAACTCTCGGATAATTACAATCCCCAGTTTTTTAGTCACAGAAGTTGAGGATCAGAATGGTTAAGTATTTTGCCCATGGCTGCACAGCTAAGGACAGGCAGTCAAGAGTCCAACCCAGGAGTGTCTCCACAGCCCCACATTGCAGGCTTGAATACCTCCAAGGAAAATTAAAGCCCGCCCCCACCCTGAGAACCAAGTTAGGGTTCAGCTCAAGTCAAGGAATGACCTTCATTCACTCTCCTCCCTAAAATGCCTCAAAGCGGCGACAGACTTCCTACCTGGAGCATCTGGAATCTCTGGGCAGGGAACAGTCACAGAGTGTCTGAGACAGTCGTTGAGACAGCTACTGAAGAAAGGCTGGATCTGGGAGAGTGGTGAGAGCAGGGCAGAGTGGGACCCTGAGACATTGGGTGGGGGGCTTGGGCCCTCTCCACTACTGCTTCCTTGCCAGCATAGGCAACAGACCCTGGCCAGCTACCCCAGGATCTCCACCTGCCTCCCAGGAAGGTGGCCTATTGCTACAGGGGGCCAAAGAAGCCCTGTCCAGGGGAGGCCTGGAATATGGGGCCAGGAAAGGCAGAGATGCCGTCTCTGCAGGCAGGGAACCCTGGGGGACCAGGGAGCCAGGTCCTCGGAGAGAGCACAGGTCCTTGAGCTGGCGCCTTCCTTACTGTGCCCCCCAGGAGTGCCCACCTGTGCAGGTGCTCCCACACTTGTGTGCACCACACTCACCCACCTGCACTTGGTGGCGGCAGCACCAATTAGAGCTTGACCCGGTGAGCGTGATGTTGGCCCGCTGATGGTGTTCCTTGAGTGTGGGCTATAGGGAGGGGAGAGAGTGGGTCAGGCTGGCTGGGCACGAGCTGTCCACCTCCCCCAGGAAGGCTGTCCCCAGAAAGGCTCCCCAGGCTTTCATTCCAGAAAAGACTACATTTCCCTGGGGTAACCAGCTCGTTGTTGGCTCGGGAACACATTTAGTGACTGGCATTTCTCTCTTTGCTTTGGCTGCTAGGGACCGTGGAGACAAGTCTGTGTTCATAAGCCAAAGGCCAGACACATGGTTTCTCCAGTAGCCCCATGCTGGCTTCATATTATTTCATCTTTATTCCCCCTTTGTCTTAATATCTTAAAACTCTTCAGATCCTTTTTGCAACAGGTGGAATAAGAAAACAGAGAGAACCAGGGAGACTGTGGGGAAGGAGGAACTAGAAGGACGGGGGAGGTGAGCAAGGCAGAGATCAGACTAGACGAGCCAAAGGAAAGATCCAGCACTGACCTGCCTGGACACCACCATCAGAAGGAAAGGACAGGAGCAGAGCAACGCAGAACTGGGAGCAGCCAGGCACAGTACCTGCCAGGCTCCGGGCAGCAGTTCTGTCAGGACCCGTGGAGGTGGTAGCACAGAGCTATGGACGGGACTCAGGACAGGGCTGGCCTTACCTCGGGCACCATCAGGACACGATGGAAGCAGCTCCGATTCTCCATGTGGGGAAAACTGGTCAGCAGGATCTGGTATTGGGCAGACTCATTCCACAGGGTGAAGTGTACCCGCAGCTGGTGGGCCTCCAGGGCCTCTGCCATGATGTTGGGGTCCCACAGGCTGCCTGGCCAGGGTGCAGACCCAGATAGAGGGGGAGGGAGGGTGAGCGTGTGTGTGTGTGTGTGTGTGCGCGCGCGCGCGCGCGCGCGCGCGCGCGCGCATGCGCACATCCGAGTCAAGACCCCCACCACAAAGCTGCCGGCGCGGTTACCTGAGCTCACACATGGTGTGGTCATCCTCATCCCGGGGTCTTCGCAGCCTGCCAACCCAGAAGAAGGGGAAACCACTGAGCCTCTGCCTTAGAAAGTCTGCCTTTTCAGACTCCTGACACCATAGATAACAAGCTCTTTCCTTCTGGGGAGTCTGTTCAAAGGTGGCCCCTTCAAAGTTCAAAGGACCAAACTGCTGCCCCAGCCGGAGGCCCCACAGAACCAGGTATTGACCTGGCTGTGCCACACCTCCTCTCTCAGAGAACCTCCCAGACTCAACTGCATGCCTCCTGAGCTTGCTTTGAGGGAGAGTTTCAGCCCACCCCAGCTCCCCCCTACCCTGCCCCCATCAGCTGTCTCTGCAGCTGGCCTCTGATTCTTGACACGGGCAGAAATACTTTGTCCCCTCATGGCAGCATTTCTCAAACTTTCCTATGCATGTCACAACAGGTAGTTTCTGATTCAGTTGGTCTGGGGTGGGTCCGTGAAAATCTGCATTTCTAACAAGCTCCCAGGTAATTCAATGATGCCTCCACAGGCGTGGAGAAAGCCTTGAGGACCACAGCTCCACAGACATCTCCCTGAACTCCCCTCCCCAGTGGCCTTGACTGTAACATTTTCACTTTGGTTTAAGAAGACATGTGACAGGTCGGACTTGCCATAGAGGAATAGGGCCTGAGTGGGTCTACTATAGGAACAAGGGAGGGGACTGGGGACACTCACTCATTTGACAAGCACTTGCTGAGCACCCAATATGTGCCAGGCACAGGTTTAGGCACCAGAGACAGACTGGTGAATAAAGTAGAGCCCTTGCCCTCTGGAGAGCATATTCCAGTAGAAGAGACCAAAGAAAACAAAGGCATAATGTAACGTCACAAAAATATCACGAAACGTGTCAGGGAGTGACAGGGTAAGCAGGCAGTGTGTGTCCATGTGTGTGTGCATGTGCGTGCATGTGTGTGTGCATGTGCAGAGTGCTCCAGGAATGAAGAAGGCTGTCATCATCCCTAACAGTTCCTGCTAGCAGTTCCTGAATGCCTACTCTATGCAAGGCAGTGAGGCTCTGGAGCTCGCATGGATGGGTATAGGTCACAGACCCGGTCCTCAAGGGGGCTGCGGCTCCAGACGCAGTTGGCTTCAAACAATGGGAAATGTAGGTCATGGCTGCATGCTGAGGAAGACAGAGAACTGGAAGGCACACAGACATAAAATGATGTTTTAGAAGACAAACCCAGCAGTTTTCCCAGGCAGGATGGATTACAGGGGGAAGAGGAGACAGTGTCGCACACAGGATGGTGATAGAGAAATGCAGGTAGTGTAAAGACAGAAAAGCCAGGCAGGGCAGGCGGGGAATGAAACAGACAAAGGTGCCGAGCAAGGTGATGGGAGCTGGGACAAGGCTCGAAGCAAGGGTTAAACTCTCCTGAGAACAGCTTGTCTTCCTGACGCTTCCTGGGCAGGAACTTCCCGACCACCTCAGAAGGAGCCACATGCTGACAATGCAGCCACAGCCCAGCTGAGCAGGGAGGCTGATGTCTGAGCCACCTGTTGGTTTCTTCTCAAAGAGGAAGAGCTGAGTGGTGGAAGGAATGGCTTGGAGGGCACTCTTACCAGGTACGAGGAAATTCTTGGACTGGTGGTTTGGGTCCCCGTCAGGGATGGGTTTGGGCAGGTGGTGGACAGTCACCTCATACTCCTGGCCAGGTTCTACCACAAAGTGGCTGAAGGTAAAATGCCACTGAAGAGAGGGAGGAAGGGGAGGTTGGACAGGTCACACACACCTCTTACCCAGTGGCGTGTGCCCAAGAAGTCCACCCTCTGCTACCTCCTGGAAGGTCAGTGACGAGGAAGAAAATAACCCTCACAGCAAGATCCAACATCAGGGTAGGTGCATCTTTACCCTCGGTTTCCTCTGGTCTTTGCTGTCTACCTAAAAACCCTGGGTCTGGCTTCATCAGTAGGCAGTAGCGTCACACACACGGGAGAACCAGGGGAAAGCCACACAGGGTCAGCCCTCTCAGATTCCAGGACGATGGTGTCAGGGAGCTGAACCAGAGGATTCAGGGCTATTGGGAGAGCTAGCACACCACGGGCAGTTAAAAGCCATTTGTTAAGTGACTCTTCCTCCTTAAATGGCAAAGCCAGGATCTCTTGAGAATGTTCTGGAGCTCAAAAGGGCAGAGGGAGGGCTACAGACCCCACTCACCCTGCGCCTGCAGACACGTTCGTTGCAGAGACAACAGAAGGTGTGAGGGTATTTTCTGGATGGTGCAGATGACATATATTGATTCCAATTCCCATTCTAATTTGCCTGGGGGTAGATGGGGTAGGGGCCCTTTGCTTTTAAGCTGATCTAGGCACCTGGGCCTCACCATCCACCAGCAGTCAAGTTTGGGATCATCATTAAGTACAGGGGAAGGGACCTATCTTGGCTGAGTGTGTTTGTGGAGATCTGCAAACAGGCACTTTTGCAGATTACAACAGGCAGTTTTCAAACTGGACCTTGCCCCAGAGTTACTTGGTAGGCTGGTTAAACACAGATTGCTGGGTCCTGCCCTCAGAGTTTCTGATTCTGGAAGTCTGAGGTGGGGCCCTGGATTCTACCTTTCTAACCGGTTCGCAGGGTCCTGGGACCACAGTCCGTGATTCGATGCTTTAAACAAAGGAGATGAGAATCAACATATGACTACTGGGCAGCCAGAAGCAAAGTAAATGGAAAGGGCTGCACACTCCTTTGAGTGTGCCCCAGCCAGTATGGCGCTCTGGTCTGGGCAGAGCTGTTCCTCCTGGAGGCAGGCCCCAGATCACTCTGGGTTACAAAGAAGGAGGCAGGAGAGGGGGCCGTGGAAGTCCCTTTCCACGGGACTTACAACGAACAGCTAGGTAAAGTCGGAAGCAAAGGCAGGGTGGGCATGTCTGGAAAGCTTTCAAAAACCCTTCTGCTCCTCACTATTGTTGGAAGAACACAATCTACTCTGGGGCCGGCTGCTTACCCGCTTGTGATGATGCTTCAGTTTAGACAGAAACTCAAACTTGACACACACACGTTCATTGGTGTTCAGTTGCAGGACAGATAACTCTGCACCCTCCAGGAAGAGGATGCTGGCTGGAGGTCAGAGGGAGAAGAGGCGAACAGACTCAGATCAAAAACAGACAAACCACTGGGTGTGTCACTTCCCTGCCTGTCATGCTTACTCACTCTTAAGAGAAAATCTGCTCATGGTACCTAACCCTCCACTTCCTGTTCCTTCCAACTCACTCTTGGGCCCACTGCTCAGCAGACACTTACTTCCCTGCTGGGCAAGGACCAGTGAAACTTCACACTGGGCCAGAGGCAAAGGCTGTGCTAGGGTGTCGGCACCATGGCCTGGGTGTCAACCCTGGCTGTCCCTGTGTGCCCTGGAGAGGTTGCGGTAGGCACCAGAGACTGGAGGCTGATAAGGAGGCTGACCTCCCTTAGGCCTTGGTCACACATGTGGGGCTGGCTCTTGTCAACTTCAACTCTCTATCCCTGAAGAGGTTTGGGGTGGGGGGGGGGCGGTTGTTTTAAAAAATGCCAGCCCCTAGGTGTGGCTGGCTGGCTCAGTCAGTAGAGCAGGTGACTCTTGATCTTGGGGTCATGAGTTTGAACCCCATGTTAGGTGTGGAGATTACTTTAAAAAAATGCCAGCCCCTAAATCAAGGGACAAAGCACACTGGCCAATGTGTTACCATCTTCCAATAAATATTTGGTACCGCAGCCAGAGAATTAACCACCTGACTTTCTTTTCCAGGGTAGCAAGGATTCTAGGCTGAAGGAAGGAATGGTGGCTTGAGAAGATACCATCGTGGGTTAATATCTAAATCACTAAAAACTTATTCATTTATTTCATGAAACAATGGAGGCTTTCAGCATGAAATCTGGGCCCTTGTGTCTTGAGCACAGAACTAGGAGCCCAATTCTGAGTCTGGTGGGAGAGGGGGGTGGTCTAGCCTGTGGATTCACCTGGAGGTGGGTAGACCCTCCCGAGCCCCTCTGACATGCCCACTCACCGTCTGTCTGCAGGGTCCATCTGATGCTAACTACAGGCAATAGGTCTCCATGCTGGGTCTGTGCAAAGTCCAGGTGGACCTGGACATCTTTTGGGGATGAAGGGGTCAGATTTCGAGGGTGGATCCAGCTGTCATCCAGGCAGGTACCTGGAGCAAGAAAACACAGAAATCAGAGACCTGCATGCTCTGCAAGAACCTGAAGAAACTGCAAAAGAATGAGGTGTGCAAGCAAGATGCCCCAGCAGCGGCTCCAGAGAGGTAGACCTTAAACACCCAGGGGCCCGTGACCCTCAGCTGGGTTTATTACCCTGCCCCTGTCTTCCCCAGTTTGTCAGAGTCACTGCAAATCTTAGAGGTCTAAAGGGCACTTCAGGAGAGGAGACAAAGCAATGAAACTTGGTTTTGAGATAAAGCAGTGAAAGAGGGCACAGGAAGGATGGGGTGGTGACAAAAGTTGATTTATTTTCTATGCTAGGGCTCATCTCTAATTAGCACAGACACCTGAAGTATGTGCCTCCTTGAATTAAAACACAAAATAGGATCGACATCACAGATGTCTCTCACTTTACAGTGACAAGCTTTGGCAAATCAGATCGTATCGTAGACAAACACCAGGGCAGCACCCCAGACAATATTTTCAAAACCCAAAATAGCAATTCCGTTTCTCACTTTCTGACTTTTGCATAATGGGTATTCTTGATAAGAAACGTAGGTGTATGCATCCTGGATTCTCAAGGACACCTCCCAATGAAAGGTGTAACCTTCACCCAGAGCCCAGGTGCCGGGGCGGCACTCGTGTCAGAGAGCAACATGAGGCTGGCACTTTATTAACAAGGCAACAACAGGAAGAGCAAAAACGGATGACTTACTATTCTTGACTGTGCAGTTTAGCCCCTGTGGAAAAAAGGAAGGAGGTAATTAGAGGCGTGAAGGAATGGCAATTCAGAAGCCAGGCTCCCCATGCTTTCCCTGGCTCTTGCTCCAGGATAAAATGTACACGGCACCAACCTCAGTTTTGGGGGCCGCTCCTGGGGCAGGGAATCATCTCATCCTCTCACTTCTCCCATCCTGCCCATCCAGCGAAAAACAGGATGGCAGGTGGTGCACTGGACAACACGTAAAGGGCGTTTTCTGGGTAGCTGTTAATAGCCGGGAACTCCCCAGTTTTAAAAGATATGGAGAGGGCTCTCCAGGGGCATCCTGCTGAAAAGCCCTCCAGCTGTCCTGGGGCTTCCTGCTGGCGAACAGAGCTGCAAGAAGGGGAACAAAACCCACAGCCCCTGGGACAGGCTCAGCCATGGAAGAGTCACCAACTGGTTACCAGCTCCCTTCAATGCTAGGCCCTGTTCTGGGTGACTCGGAGGTGTTCTTTCACGAATCCTCACTCATGCTCAGGACAAAGTGTGATCCTCAGCCCTGTTTTATAGATCAGGGAGCTGAAGCACAAATATTACCTGATGCTGCCTCCCACTTTGGTGGTATGTGTGAACTCTAGCCCAGGGGAGCTCTGGAGAGCCAAATTTAGAAGCCCTAACTACAAACATTAGAGAATGTAATCACTGGCTTAGGTTTGGCCAGCTGGCTCTACTCTGGAAGGCAGGCACACGCATCCTTGAAACTGAGTCACCTACTCACCACTTACCAGCTAAGTGACTTTAGGCAAGATACCAAACATGGGCAGGCCTTGATTGCTTCAACTGTAAAATCAGAATAACCAGAGGTACCAAACTTCATAGCATTGCTGAGAATTCAATGAAACACATAAAGATCTAGGGGCATGGAGTGGGCTGGTGGTGATAGTGTGTGGCTGGAGGAGGGAGCCCCTCATTTTCCACTTCTAATCTGTCTTACAAAAACTTTCAGAGAGTGGAAATATATTTGTGTTAATTGTACAATTAAATAAAGTAATACAGTGCCCCCAGACTGTTAAACAGGCAGCTTACTAGAAGCCCTAAGGAAATCATTATGAGGAATTTTGTTGGCTCCAGTGCCCAGGGAATCATGTCAATTCCTGCTAATGACACAATATTTGCCAGGGTCTGGCACCTAAAGGCTGCTCTTTCATCACTGGCAGCCCTTCCTTAGAGCTTGGCACATAGTAAGCACTCAATAAATGGAAGCTCTTATTATAAGGGGTGACCTCCACATCCTCAGATTTGGCAGTGGAGCAAGGGAAGAACTCAGGCTCCGGTATTTCTAGTTAGCTAAACTGGAAAGGCAGACCAATCATGCCATGTGGAGTCGAAAGTCAGATGGTGAAGCAGATCAGGAATACAATTTTCAGGACAACAGAAGGATTTGGTATAGGGGTGTACACTGGGTGCTGGGGTCAGCCTCTCGCTCAGGAGGGAGTAGAGAGACAGGGTTAAAGATGGGAGAAGACGCTCTGCCACCTGGGTTCATTCACAAAGTGGATACAAGGATAACAGCCTTGAGCACGCTCCAGACGGACTCTAAGCATGGCATTGCGTCCATACCCTACTTTCTGGGACACTAGGTTCATGAGCCCCAGGCAGTCCTGTCCAGATCCTGGTGCTGAATTCTCACTCACCCAGGACCACTGAAACCCTGAGAGGTTCTCCTCAAAGTTCAAAACCCACCGGCTGCCTCTGCTCACTCTAGTGCCACTCTGTTTCCCGACCAGTCAGGACATTAGCTTCCATGCATATGCTCGTTTCTTCTTCCACTGGAAACTCCTAGGAGTGGGCCACAGAGGACAAGAAACTGGTTCTTTTACCTTTAGATGGGAAGCTCTTCTAGGGAAGGAATACAGATACCATTTGGGTAGCCCCCCATTATTTCATGATAGCTACTCCAAAGCCATTGCAAGATGATGGACATGAGGAAAGACTCCTGTTTTCATGCAGACCAAGAGGAAGTTGGAAGGGTCTGAAAAGTCGGTTGGTTAACAATGATGTGGGTGGGTATCCTCTTCCTCCTGGAAGAGCTTGCCTTGTCACCTTTTGGTACTGTTTTTGGTCTTGGTTTTTCACAGTCATTATTATATGTAAGTATTTTCCTTCTATTATGGTTTTGCTTATAGTTTTTATTAAAATGGCTTTGGAACCTTATCAATGACCTCTCTAGCACTTATTTATATAGCTGTCAATTTTCTCCTTCAATTTATTGATGTAAATGAATTATATTGATAGATTTGCTGATAATGGACCAACTTCACAGTCTTGGGTGAGTAAATCCTACTTGTTAAATTTGCAAATATTTTATATAAAATTGTTTGCCTGTATATTCATAAGTAAGATTTGTCTATAGTTTTCTTTCTCTCTCCCTCCTTTTTCTAAGGGCAGGGGGAAGTGGGTAGAGGCAGAGGCAGAGAGAATTCCCAGCACAGAGCCTGGACCTGGGGCTCCATTTCATGACCTGAGCCAAAATCAAGAATTGGATGCTTAAATGACTGAGCCACCCAGGTATCCCCGTTTTTCTTTTTCTGTACATAATTTATCAAGTTTTAGAATTAAGCTTGTGCTATTTTAAAAAATGGGTTAAATTTCGCTCTTTTTCTGTGATATTGAATGCCCATGCATTCCCATGGCTGAATAATGTGAGATCTAGTTTGAATCCCAATGTCCATCAAGACAATGGTTACATATTCTGCTATCTGCTATGGATTATTATGTAAAGATGAAAGAAAATTAGCTACATAGGGGTGCCTGGATGGCTTAGTCGGTTAGGTACCTGCCTTTGGCTCAGGTCATGATCTTAGGGTCCTGGGATGGAGCCCCACATCAGGCTCCCTGTTCACTGTGAAGCCTGCTTCTCCCTCTGTCCTTCCCCCTACTTGTTCTCTCTCTCTCTCTCAAATAAATAAATAAAATCTTAAAAAAAAAAAAAAAAGAAAGAATTAGTTACATAGATTTCTATTGACCTGGAGTGATGCTTAAGATGTGTTGATGAGTGAGAAACATAAGTTGCAAAGAACTTCTTATCCTGTGATCCAATTTCCTATGGAAATAAGTGATGAAAAAACCCTTCCATATATCTACATATATTTGAATATGATTGAATAAGCATATAAAAATACACAGACAGAAAGCAGGTCATTAACACATGGGTTACTGGGGTAAAGAGACAGAAGCAGAAGAGATGGAGAAAGGGAAGATGAGGGGACAAGATTTAAACAGAAGAGAAAAATATGCATATCAGTGAAATATAGAATAACTCATTCCATTAGAGGTCATGGCATGTTGATCATGGACATACATTATCTTCTCCCCCTCCCCAAACCATAGGAAAGTTCTGGGAAAGAGAAAATTTTTATAAATTTTCATGGACAAAGAGGAAACATCAGTGGACAAAAGATGTGAACAAATTTTTAAAAGCCAAAGTAGGAGGAGGAGTAAGCAACTGGCTCAGGCCAAGTGGAGGAACTTGCCTCTGAGTGCTGCAGAAGGGAATAAGACAAGAGAGAAGCCAACAGAACCTTTTAAAGCATCAGGTCTTAAAGGTATCACGTGTCCAGGGAGGTATAAACAAAGAAGCTGAAGTTAAATGAAGGTCTGCATATAGAATTTTGTGAACTCTCACTTCTCTCTTCCTGCTCTGATCTCAGCCAAGCCCTGGAAAAGACCTCCAGATTCTGACATGTGAAAGTCCACTGATAGACGGGCATGTTCACCATTAGCCTAACCCCCTATAGTAAAGTCCAATGATCAATACGCCTTATCTATACAGAGTATTTAATCAGCTTTTTAGGACCATATTCTTTAAACAAAATTTTTTAAATTAAGTTTTTCATTTTGGGACGCCTGGGTGGCTCAGTGGTTGAGTGTCTGCCTTTGGCTCGGGGCATGATCCCGGAGTCCTGGGACTGAGTCCTGCATCGGGCTCCCTGCATGGAGCCTGCTTCTCCCTCTGCCTGTGCCTCTCTCTCTGTGTGTCTCTCATGTCATAAATAAATAAAATCTTTAAAAAAATAAGTTTTTCATTTTTTAATTTCAGTATAGTTAAAATACAGTGTTATATTAGTTTCAGGTATACAATCATGATTGAACACTTCATTACATTAGTCAGTGCTCATCATGACTAGGACCTCATTCTTAAAATATTCTCAGACAGCCAAAGAGTATCAGATACTTAGGAAGGGCTTCCTGTAATGAAAAACAGATCAAAACATACAATTTAAAAAAAAAAAATGCCCTTGGAGGAAATGAAACAATGCTGGGGACAAAACAAATTAAAACAAACAGAATTGTAATAGTTTCAAAGAGATAAGAGCAGACACTGACAAGGACAGGATACTGTGGCAAAATGAGCAAGGAGGGAATAAAAATGAACCTTGGAAATAAAAAAATCTCAGAAGAGTTGGGCTGTAATTCAGGAAATTCCCCTGAAAGTAGAATAAACACAAACACAGCAGAGAAAATATATGAATATTAAGATAATCAATTCAAGGTATGATTAACTGGATTTCCAGAAGATTATACAGAAAACAGAAGAAATTAAAAAGGAAAGAAAATACTCCACAACTAAAGGATACATATTTCTAAATTAAAAAGGTTCATTGAATAGCCTGGAAAAAAAAGCCCAGGCCAAGGCCCAACATCATGAAACTTCTGGAATACCAGGAAAAAAAAAAATAAAAAAATCTAAATGTTTCTGTGTGTGCGTATGTGTGTGATAGGTGCCACACACAGAGAGTCAGAAAGGCACTGGCATCCTTAGCATCCGTACTGTTTGCTAGAAGGCAACAAAACAATGCCCTCAAAACTCTGAGGGAAAATTATCTTTAACCTATGAGTTTTGTGACCAGCCAAATTAATCAAACAAGTGTGAGGACATATATGTGTGTATATATATATCCCTCAACTTCTTATACATTTTCTTAGGAAACTGCAGGAGGATATGTTCCAGCAAAATGAGGGAGGTAAACTCTGGGAAGAAAGACACAGGAGCCAGGACAGGATACCTAGTACAACAGGTGCCACAGGCCTAGACTGTAATCCATCCAGGCTGGAGCTGGAGAATTTGGGGTTCCAGGAGGGAGTTCTCTAGGGGAACGAGGGAATGGAACTGATGGAATATCTGATGTGTGGGGAAAAGCAACACCTGACAAATCTGATAGAAAAAAAACGGACTGGTTACATGGAAAAGTGTGGAGGAATTAAAGGAATTATCATCTCGGGAGGGAAAAGGAATTACACCAGGAAAGGAATATAATCAAAGTACACTTATCTGCCTCAGCAGTGAGGATTACTCGCTTGTTACAAACAGATGATGGATTTCACTAGAATTGTGATGTAATTACAATGGGGACACAAGAGGAAATGTAGTGGAAGAAGAAATGTAAGAAATTAAAATTGTTATCTATTATGAGTCAATAGCTAATATCTAACGTTGACAAACCAAGAAAAACAATATAAGTACATCTAGAAATGTGGAGGCAAATGCCAGGAAAAAAAAAAAAAACTTAAGTAAAAGTGATAATTTTGGGGAAAAGGGGGGATCCCTGGGTGGTGCAGCGGTTTGGCGCCTGCCTTTGGCCCAGGGCGTGATCCTGGAGACCCGGGATCGAATCCCACGTCGGGCTCCCGGTGCATGGAGCCTGCTTCTCCCTCTGCCTGTGTCTCTGGCTCTGTCTCTGCCTGTGTCTTTGGCTCTGTCTCTCCTTCTATCTCTCAAGAATAAATAAAAATAAAATCTTTAAAAAAAAATTTTGGGGGGAAAAGGTTTTAGGGAGTGGAGAGGGCTGGGACAGAGATCTGTCGGTTTGGGTTTTACTCTGATGTTTTAAAAAGATTTTATTTATTATTTGAGAGAGAGTGAGTGGGCGTGCAGGTGCACAAAGGGGGAAGAGGCAGAGGGAGAGGGACAAGCAGACTCCATGCTGAGCGCACAGTCCCACACAGGGCTCATTCTACCACCCTGAGATCATGACCTGAGCTGAAATCAAGAGTCAGATGCTTAACCAACTGAGCCACCCAGGTGGGGAGGTGGTGCTCCCCATTATCCCATCTCTACTGATCAAAAAACAGAGACACAGGGCGGATGGTGAAGTGGCCCAAGGCCCCACAGAGCTGACACTCATGTGACTTTTGCTCCAGAATCCATGCTCTGAATCACAGCTATACCACATGAATAATAAAAAGGACACCTACAACATGTAGGGCCAATATTCTCCATCCATAGTGGTGAAGATTAAAAGGAAGAAATTTACTTCACTGTGTCTACCTCTGTGCACTTGATAAACATTGAAAGTGTGGCCTCTGAAGTCAGAGACTGCTTTGATTTTCGGGGTAGCACTCACTAACCGTGTGGCCCTCTGCCAATCACCAGCCTCTCTAGAATGGCTCAGTCGGCTCAATAGTGCAGCCTGGTGCATTGTGAGTGTGTAATGAAGCTGTGCATGTTAACCCCCGGTCCAGGGCCTGGCACCGGGCTTTAGGGGAATGTTAGTGCCCTGGCACCTTCCAAAGCTAGTGCACATACTCTGGTGCTTTCACTTACCTACATCTTATGTGCTCTCCCCATAACCCCTGTGAGGGGACGGTCTTTAATAGGTGAGAACCCTGGCTCCTCAGTAGTGGAGTGACCCACCCAGGGCTGCAGAGCCGGTGAGTGGGGAAGGCTGACCTGGCATGACCTGGAGCCCAGGTCTTCTGACCTGGCATGTCCTCCCCCTTGCACAGCACTGCCATGTGCTGCTGGCTGCTATCTGATATTACAGTCTCTAGATGGTAGGCCTCCTGTGAGCAGTCAGAGGAAGAAGGCGGGTAGGATGGCCAAGGAATCTGTCAGCTATGCTGGTACCGCTGCCAGCAACGACCCTAGCCCTGACTGCCAGAATGCCTCTACCATGTAAGAGCGTCCACAGAACACAGCTTTTCACAAGAGAAAAGAGGCATGGCCACCCGAAGGTAAGGGTTGAATCTAAGAGTTGTTCCACCACAAGTCAAAACCACAAAGTGCTCAGGAAATAAAAAAATTTGTAAGACAACACACATCCCGTCTGTAAAATTGTAAGTTTAACACTCATCCTGACCAAATCCAAGTCACTGTCTTGCAATGAGAGCTTTCCTCTGGGCTAGCAGGTGTGGCTGGGGGAAGGGCCAACTAGGAGACCGCTCAGGCAAATGCAATTACTTATGGTCACTCCAATACTGATTTCTGTGGGGGAACTCAAAGAGTCATCTAGGTTTTGAACCCAGGAAGCCAGAAAGAGCTCTATGCCTGGTCTCAGGTAATCTCGGTTTTTTTTTTTTTTTTTAAATTTTATTTATTTATTCATGAGAGACACACACACACACACAGAGGTACAGACACAGGCAGAGCGAGAAGCAGGCTCCATGCAGGGAGCCCGACATGGGACTCGATCCCGGGTCTCCAGGGTCACACCCTGGGCTGAAGGCGGCGCTAAACCGCTGAGCCACCCGGGCTGCTTTTGAAGCAGAGCTTGACATTCATTCACTCATTGCACTGACTTTCATTCCACAAATATTTATCAAGCCCCCATATCCTGTGCTTGCATTGGAGGCCTAGGAACAGAACAAGCATGCAGAAGGCCCCTGTCTGTCTTGGGAGAGAGTCACTGAGCACTATCCAGGCTTTGGACAGGCATTTATATTCTGGAAAGTGGTACGGACACACTTTGTGATGGCACTTCCAGCTCTTCCACCGTGTAAGTGAGGAGACCCAGGCCTAAGCTGCCCAAGCTTGCAGAGATTCTAAGTGGTGAAGTCGGGATGCAAATGCAGGCCAAATTTGTGGCCTTCCCTCCCGCCACTATATTGTGCTGCATCCACTGAAATGCCAATGGAGGCAGAGAAATCTGAAGGGTGTTGTTTCCTTCTTTTGAAAGGGACTAGTCATGAAGCAGGCAAGCTGTGTGGAGGTGAGTGGGCCATGAGCCGGGTGTATATGTAAAGGCAAGGTGGGGAGAAGGAAGAATGTGGGAGATCACAGACAACTCTGGTTGATGTGTAACTCTCTGCAGCCCTGCCCCTGCTCATGACTCTCAGGAGTGCTTCCCACTGAGCAATTAAACTCTCACCCTCAGTCTAGCTTTGACACCAGGTCACCCCGGAGTTCCACCTGCCTTTCTAGCTTCTCTCACTTCCCTACCATACACACCTTATCCTGCCCACCCAAGGGCCTTGGCTCAGCTCCCTTCTGCCACCTGGACTGTTCCACCATCTGTGTTGGAGGCTCCGACCACCCCTCAGGGCTGCCCAAATGTTTTATGTACCGTGAAGAACATCCCAGCTGGAAATAATTTCTCTTTTTTTTGGAATTCTGTATACTCTCTGGCTGCCTGAGAGCACTTGCTACAGGTTGCCTCAGACCACAGTGAGCACCTTCAAGCCTCTTCCCCTCCTAAAGGATTTAAGTTCCTAGACATCAGGGTCACAAGGGTGTCTCTTTATTGTTCCGTCCAGAGCAACAGTAGTACCTTATATTTTGCAGGCTCCTGGCAAAGGGCCATCATAATATGAACATGGAATTCTCTGGGTAGAATAGCTGATACCAAGTCTGCGGGAAGGATCTGCTGAGCATATATCCCCTGCTTTGCCTAAAAGTGGGAGTCACGAGACCATTTCCCAACATCTTTCACGTTAAAAAAAAAAAATCCCTGCTAAACAGTCACTCATCTTCCACCCTCTTGGCAAATCTTCCACAAAATTAGATAAGGAGGAATATCTCCTCGGTCGTTTCACATCCTCTGACTCAGATGCCGGGTGAGAAGCAGTGGGGGGAAGGGGCCGAGGAAAGCGGCCGGGGAGTGGAGCGCGCGGGCAGCCGTGAGGGAGAGGCCGAGGATGAGCGCGGAGCTCTGCTGCTGGCTTGCTTCCCTGTGACGGTCCTCGGCACCGCCACTGCCCAGCGGTGGCTCCGCCGTCCCCGCGAGCACGGCGGGGTGCAGACTGGGCCCCCGTGGTGGCGCCGGCGGGAGCTGGGAAGGCAGCGTCTTGCCCTGCGCCCAGGCCCCAGCGCTTCGTCCCTCTGCAGGGGCGTCGGCGCGGCACCGCCCGGAGGCCTCGGCCACCCAGCCCTTGGCCCCCACGGGCCGTCGGGGCTCGCGCTCAGGGCTCCGGGCCCGCTGGGTCTGGGGGGGCCGAGGTCCAGCGGGTCCCACGTCCCAAGGCCGGGGGCTGGCGGGCTCCTCGGAGGGGAAGCCTCGAGGGCCGGGGACCCGCAGGCGCACGGCGTGGAGGCCGCTGGGCCAGCCCCGGCTCCCCGAAGGGCCCTCCCCGCCTCCCTTTCCGGCCGCCCGGCGCCTCCCTCTGCTCCCTCCAACCCTGGGCCCTCGCCGCCGCGCCCCCTCCCGCCCCCGACGCCCGGCAGCTCGTTTCTCCCCAGACTCTCCCGCTCTCCGGCCACCGCGCGACTCCCGGCGCTCCGAGCGTCCTCCCGCGCCGCAGGTCCGCAGACCCGCCCCAGCCCCCGCACAGGCCCCCGCAGGTCCCGCCCGGCGCACCTGGTCGCCCCCCGCCCCCGCAGGGCCCTGGGCGCGGCGGGTCTCACCTCCTGAGCGCACGCTGGCGCCGGGTGGTCCAGGAGCCGCGGGGAGGCGCGGGCCGGGGCCAGCGGGCTCAGGAGCAGGGCCAGCAGCAGCCGCCCCGGTGCGGGCCCCGGGGGCACGGGCGGCCTGCGGCGCGGAGTCCCCATGGCCCCGCACTGTCCCGGGGCGCCGGCGACCGCGACGGGCCGCTGCGGGGCACGGGCCCTGGCCTTCCCCTTCCGCCCGGCAGCCGGGCGCGGGCTCGTCCCAGCTCGCTTCCGGCTCCAGCCGTCCGGGGGCGGGCCGCGGGGGCAGGGCTTCGGCCGCGCACCGGGCGCCCGCCGGGCCTCCCCGGGCGGTGCGGCCGCTGCGCGCTCCTCCCGCGCCCAGAGCCCGGCCCCTCCGCCCGGGCCCCCGCCCCTCCGCCCCGCGACCCCCGGCCCTCCCCGCGCCCTCCGCCCGGCCCCCGACCCCGCTGCCCCCGCCCCTCCCGCTGCCCCGCCCGCGTCCCGGCCCCCGACTCTATCCCCTCCCGCCGCCCGCCCTCCGACCTTCTCCCGGCCGCCTCGGCCCCTGGACGCCGGGCCCAGCTGGTGACGCCGGGAGGGCCGTCCCCTCCACCCCGCCCGCCCCGCTCGGCCTTCCCTGGCTCTCCTCGGTTTCTCAGGGCCGCGGCGGCTCGGCCCGCGCACGTCCCCGTGGGCCCCAGGACGGGAACCGCGAGCGGTCGCTGCCCGCACGGTTGGCGCGGACTCTGCCAGACCGAAGCCCGGGGTCCCGCGCGCCCGCAGCGCCCCTGAGACTCGTCGCGGGACGAAGCCACCGGCCCCCGGCTCCGGCTCCGGCTCCGGATCCCGCCCCGACGACCTGACCCCGCGGCGAGCGCCTCCCGCAGGCCCTCCCGTGCGCACCGCACACTGCCCGGGATGGAGCCGCCAGGCGGGCGGCGGAGGACCCCCCGCGCCCCAGCAGCCGCCGCCGGGCCCCTGGCCACCCTCTGCGCGCAGGCTCCCTGGCCTCCGAACATCTTGGATTATTTCTAAAAGAACCCTGGAAAGCTCTGCATCCCCTCACCCATGTGTAAGACGACACCTAAAACTTTTTTTTTTAAAGATTTTATTTATTCATGAGAGACACAGAGAGAGACAGAGAGAGGCAGAGACACAGGCAGAGGGAGAAGCAGGCTCCACGCAGGGAGGCCCATGTGGGACGCCAGGATCACGCCCTGGCCTGAAGACAGGCGCTCAACCACTGGCCACCCAGGTGTCCCCACACCTAAAACTTTGCATCCTCAACTTAAACGGAGTAGAGGATATAAATATTATTAAGATTTGACATTTGTAGCAGGTGGCTTCTGAGATGGCCCCCATGATCCCAGTCCTGGGATTACATCCCTTTGTTATCTCCCTCCCTTTGAGTGTGGGCTGAGCCTGGAGCCTTGGTTCCAAAAACAGAATTCGACTAGACTAAGACAAAGGGGATGGGATGTCACTTAGAGGATTAGGCTACAAGGAGACCACAGCTTCTGGTTAGCCTCTTTCTGGGTTGCTGTGAGCTGCCCTATGGAGAGGTCCAAGTGTCAAGGAGCCGAGCAGAGCCTCTGGCCAACAGTCAGTAAGAAACTGAAGTCCTCATTTCATAATTATTAGTATATAATTCATCAAAATAATGTAAACACGACACAGGATTGATAAAGTAATTTTTTAAAAAAGATTTATTTATATATTCATGATAGGGAGAGAGAGGCAGAGACATAGGCAGAGGGAGAAGCAGGCTCCATGCCGGGAGCCCGACGTGGGACTCGATCCCGGGACTCCAGGATGGCGCCCTGGGCCAAAGGCAGGCGCTAAACCGCTGAGCCACCCAGGGATCCCCAATAAAGTAATTATTAAACATAATAATAAACTGTTATTTGAAATTCACTTCTTATGAAACCAATAGTTTTTTCCCTCATGTATCTGTGGACAAATACTGCTTGTTTATAGAATGGGACTGCATTCAGCATTTTAAATATTTTACACGTAAGCCTTGAAAACTTTATGTAAATAATTACACTGGTTTTCCTCATAACCATGTTACTCAATTCTTTGAGCCCCGTCTGAGTTACATGCCAAAAATCACATAGCCATCCATCATCAAATATTTTTAGTGGTTTGGCAGTTGACAGTTGACCTTTGGTTTTGGTAATGAAATATTTTGAACCCTCCTGACCTGAAAACAAAAATGTCCTTAGAATCCTATTAGACACCAATATTCAGGGGAGATACTTTTGTTTAGTGCCAAGGAAGTTTTTACATCCCTAGGGCTGGTGAGAGTTCTCCTTTTCTTTTGGAAGTGGAAGAAGGGCAAATGTGAAGAAGAGGTGAGAAGGGAGAAGATTGGACCCATACCTGACCCCTTGACAGCTGGCACCTTCCCAGGGAGGTAAGTTCTTGGAAGAGGACACAGAAATATTCAGGTTCTAGAAATCCATTCCCTTCAAGCTGGGGTCAGCAAACCTTTTCTGTAAAGGACCAGATAGTAAATATTTTAGGCTTTTCCATATGGCCTCTGTCCCAGCTCTTTAACTCTGCCCTTATAGCACAAAAACTGCCACAGACAATATGTAAACTAAGGAGTGTGGCTGTGTTCCAGTAAAACTTTATTCATGAACACTTACATTTGAATTTCATATAATTTTTACGTGTCCCAAAGTATTACTCCTCTTTTGACCTCCCCCCATTATTTAAAACTGTAAAATCCATCCCAGCTCCTGGGGTAGTAAAAGGAGGCCAGATTTGGGCCACAGGCTAATCTTTGCCCCAAAGCATCCATGGAGGCATGCCCCTTGAGAATGTGTATATTCTAGTTTGAACTCGTGATCCTGGTTTTCAACTCTAGCTACATATGAGAATAACGAGATGCTTGCTTTATTTATTTTTAAATTTCAGTTTAAACTATTATTAGTTTCAGGGGTAGAATTTAGTGATTCATCAGTTGCATATAACACCCAGTGCTTATTACCATCAAGTGCCCTCCTTAATGCCTGTCACCCAGTTACCCCATCGCCCCACCCACCTCCCCTCCAGCAACCCTCAGTTTATTTCCCAGAATGAAGTGTCTCTTATGGTTTGACTGCCTCTCTATTTTCATCTTATGTTATTTTTCCTTCCCTTCCCCTATATTCATCTGTTTTGTTTCTTAAATTCCACATGTGAGTGAAATCATATGGTATTTGTCTTTCTCTGACTGATTAATCATGCTTAGCACGATTAGATCATGCTTAGCATGATACCCTCTAGTTCCACCCATGTTGTTGCAAATGGCAAAATTTCATTCTTTTTGATGGCTGAGTAATATTTCATTGTGTATAAATACCACATCTTTTCCCATTCATCTGTTGATGGACATCTGGGCTCTTTCCACAGTTTGGCTATTGTGGACTATATAACATTGTGGACTATAACATTGTGGACTATAACATTGTGGACTATTGTGGCTATTGTGGACTATAACATTGTGGACTGCTATTAACATTGGGGTGCAGGTGCCCCTTCGAATCACTATGTTTGTATCCTTTGGATAAATACCCAGTAGTGCAATTGCTGGGTTGTAGGATAGCTCTATTTCTAACTTCTTGAGGAACCTCCACACTGTTTTCCAGAGTGGCCGCACCAGCTTGAATTCTCACCAACAGTGTCAGAGGGTTCCCCTTTCTTCACATCCTCTCCAACTGTTGTTTCCTGAAGTGTTCGTTTTAGCCATTCTGACAGGCGTAAGATGGTATCTCATTGTGGTTTTGATTTACTTCTCTGACGATGAGTGATGTTGAGCACTTTTTCCTATGTCTGTTGGCCATATGTATGTCTTTGGAGAAATGTCTGTTTGTGTCTTCCGCCCCTTTCTTGACTGGGTTTTTATTTTTGGAGTGTAGAGTTTGAGAAATTCTTTATAGATCTTGGATACTAACCCTTTATGTGATATGTTATTTGCAAATATCTTCTCATGTTCTGTTAGACTGCCTTTTGGTTTTGTCGGCTGTTTCCCTTGCTGTGAAAGCTTTTTATCTTGATGAAGTCTCAATAGTTCATTTTTACTTTTGTTTCCCTTGCTGCATAAGGTGCTTTAAGAAATACCAATACCCAGCCCCACCCTCTCCATACTGATTTAGTTGGTCTGGGTGGAGTCCAGGCATAAGCTTCTTCTTCTTCTTTTTTTTTTTTTTTTCCCTTTAAGAGTTTCTCAGGCAATTTTAATGTTGCAGCTTGACTTAGGTCACTATTCTGATTGCCATAGGCTGTGCCACAGCTCTCAGGGCATGATGCTGCTCTGTGCCATGGTTACTGCATTTCATCCAGTGGAAAGCATCACCAGCATAACATAAAGTGCAACCTGAAAGATTATAAAATGTAAGGGCACCTGGCTGGCTCAGGGGGAGGAGCATGTGACTCTTGATCTTGGGATCTTGAGATTAAGCCCCACGGTGAGTATAGAGACTACTTAAATAAACAAATAAATCAATAAATAAATATAAAAAAATAAAAGATTATAAAATGCAAAAGGGTGGATGTCTTCAATTGAATAGAATCTTTTTTCTTTTTCTTATTTATTTATTCATGAGAGACACAGAGCAAAAGACGGAGACATAGACAGAGGGAGAAGCAAGACCTCAGGATCATGACCTGACCCAAAGGCAGATGCTTAATCACTGAGCCACCTAGACACCCCATCTGAGTAGAATCTTGCCTACAAGGCTGATCCATCCTCACAGCAAGGATCCTGGCTTCCTCCCCACTGTGTTCGTCTCACTCTTTGGTGCATTGCTAGGTGTGACATGTTAAATAAATACTTGCTGAGTGCACTATTGGGTTGCTTTTTTTTTTTTTTTTTTTAGTGATAGTCGCACAGAGAGAGAGAGAGAGGCAGAGACACAGGCAGAGGGAGAAGCAGGCTCCATGCATCGGGAGCCCGACGTGGGACTCGATCCCGGGTCTCCAGGATCGCGCCCTGGGCCAAAGGCAGGCGCTCAACCGCTGCGCCACCCAGGGATCCCACTTTGTTTATTTGTTATTTGTTCTCTGGGCTCTGACTTTTTTCTCTTCCTATCTTTTCTGCCCAGACAGAGCCTCACCCTGAGAAAATAGGGGATGCTTTGTAAGTATTTGTGGATTCACTGACTGATTATGAAAGGTGTAGTAGGCTGATACAGGAATTGGAGTCAGGCAGGAACTGGAAAACTTGGTGGTGTCCTTTTCTCAAACAGGACATTGACCACTTTCTTGGCCTCCTGCTTCTTCGCAACAGCAGGGGCAGGGCCACTTTCTTCCCCTTTGCATTCTTTCCTTTCACATCTTGGATGGCTGGAGGAGAGGGAAACACCACTGTTTCTATTCCTGGATGATGAGAGAGAGGATAGAGTGATTTTTGCCATGAGGAAGACGACTTAGAGTCTGGAGATAAGGAAATAATCTCTGATTGTCTCTCAGAGACATTTGTCTCTCTATTATCTCCCTGCATTTTCTGCCAGTGTATAATCTCAATGAAGAAAGGTCTGGGAGTCTTTATCCACTGGAGTCCAGAAAGCACCTGTCTCCCAGCAGATGATCAGTAAATATATTTTGAATAAACTATCAAATAAATGTGTTCTCTGAGGTTTCCTAAAGCCTGAGGGAGGTTTTTGTGTGTAGAAAAATTATTTACAATATTGGTGTTTTAATTTATTATTCACGTGCACTTGAGTTATGAAGTTTAAGTCCTAGTTTTTCCTCACCTTTTATTTTATTTATTTATCTGACAAAGAGAGAGAGCAAGCACAAGCAGGAGGAGAGGGAGAGGGAGAAGCAGGCTCCCCACTGAGAAAGGAACCTGATGTGATGCAGGGCTCAATGGTCCTAGGATCATGACCTGAGCCAAAGGCAGATGTCCAGCTGAATGAGCCACCTAGACACACCTCCTCAAGCTTTTAAATACAATTACAGATCTTGGTAGTACATTTGGTAATCTAGTAATATTCATTTAAAATAAGAACAATCACTTTAAAAAAATATTTTATTTACTTATTCATGAGAGACACAAAGAGAGGCAGAGAGAGAGAGAGAGAGGCAGAGGGAGAAGCAGGCTCCATGCAGGGAGCCCAAAGTTGGACTCAATCCTGAGATTCCGGGATCACGCGTTGAGCCAAAGGCAGATGCTCAACCTCTGAGCCACCCAGGCATCCCAGAACAATTACTTTTATTTGTTCTTTGATTCATGTACAGTTAACTCATAAATTTAAGATTAAATTGTCTTTAAATATTTAACACAACTCAAAACTTGATTAATTACATTTTCTTAGACATTTCAAACCACATCACAAATTTTATGGGGCTGCTTCTCTCAAACATTTCTAATGCTAACCAAGCAGACTTATCAATTTAACAAAGTATGTCTAAGCACTTAAGCAACACTTGCAAATCTAATGTTAACAAACTCTAAGAGGTTATTGCAGTAATGTTTCATATCCTGATTTGTTCATACTTTCTTGAGTAATCCCCTCTCACCCTTACTCTGAGTGTTGTCATTGGAATTGCGTTGACCAATGGGACAATAGCATATGTAACACACTGGGGCTTGTTCTCTCTTACTGTATTGGGAATCCTTAGACTACCATGTGAGGAAGCCCTGGCTAACCTAGTGGAGGGTGAGAGACCATGTGGAGCAGAGGCTAACAGACCAGTCACCCTTCCATCCACCTGACATTGACCATTCAGCCTGACCATCAGTACCAGCTGGAAACAGACCAGATCAGAAGAGCTGTTTAATTGACCTACACAATGAAGAGAAATAATAAAGGAGAATTTAAGTCACTAAGTTTGGGGTATTAATGCAGCAAAAGCAAACTGACATTTAAACTGAAATTCTTAAAAGAAAAAAATAAACTGAAATTCTTCTTATTTCTAATAGGCCTTTTCAGGCCAGAGTTTTTCACTTGAAACTTGGACTGTCCATTCACTTTATGACAGAATCTCTTTCCTAGCCTTTGTGCTCCTGATGTGAGTTGATGAGGTATTGAATCCTGCATCCAGATTGTTACTAATAACTCTACTGCTTGATTGGATTCCATACCCTTCATTTCACTTTCTGTTATCAACTTTCATTTTAAAGTCATTAAAAAAAAGATTATAGTTATTTATTTATGAGAGACACAGAGAGAGAGAAAGAGAGAGGCAGAGACACAGGCAGAGGGAGAAGGTGGCTCCATGCAGGGAGCCTGATGTGGGACTCAGTCCCAGGACTCCAGGATCACTCCCTGGGCCAAAGGCAGAGGCTTAACCGCTGAGCCACCCAGGCGCCCCATTAAAGTCATTTTTAGATATTTCTCTAATGGTCAGTGGGGTCAGTTACCCTTCTAACTGTAAAGTTTGATCTTTTTATTTATTTTATTTAAAGTAAAAAAAAATTTTTTAAAGTAATCTCTATACCCAACATGGGGCTCAAACTCACAACCTTGAGATCAAGAGTTGCATGTTCCACCAACTGAAGCCAGAGGCACCCCAAGTTTGATCTTTTTAAACAAATAAATGCATTTGATAATTTCTTGACATAATAAACAATGCCAGTGCAACATAATTAATATTAATACCAAGGTGGTAAGAAAGAATAACACAATCATCATTAATATATTTTACATAACCATCCTTTTCAGGAGTTGAAATTTTCTCCTAGGACATTTTGTGTTTTTCCCCTTCTGGAGAATCATTTTAGGGTCATGATTTTTCTCAGATTTGTTCCAGTGAAATGTAATGATTATTTCTTTTTTATTCAAATTGTAATATCTCAGCCAGTGAAAGAGGCTTTAAATTTGCTCTTGTCTTCTCAGTGCCACTCCAAATGGTCTAAAGCATCTCACTTTCTGGGAATAAGGTATTTAGGCAACAGAGATGGAATTAGCTACTTTTCACCAAGTTTTGGTTAATCCCACTCAGGGCTCTGAGGGTGCATTCAAATTGTTCCATATAAGTCTGAAATGGGTGGTTTTGCTGTGGACCATTTTAATACTAGAAAAGTTGTACGATAGTAACCACCCCCCCGCCCCGCCCCTTATCTCCAGTTTTGCTTTCCATGGTTTCAGTTATCCATGGTTAACTGTGGTCCAGAAACAGATACTCTTTCTTCTGAGGTATGGTCAGAAGGTCAATAGTAGCCTGACATTTTATCTCAATGCTATGTCATTCCCCTCACTGCATCTCATCACAGAGGTGTTTCAATATCTCCCATCATCACAAGAAGAAGGCTGAGTATAATAAATATTTTGAGAGAGAGAGAGACTACATTTGCAAAACATTTATTATAGCATATTGTTGTAATTGTTCTATTTTTAATTAGCTATTATTAATCTCTTACTGTAACTAATTTATTAATTAAAATTTATCATAAATATATATGTATAGGGAAAAAAGCATATATAGAATTTGATACTATCCATGGTTTCAGGCATCCATTGGGGGCCTTGGAATGTATCCCTGTTAAAAAGGGGGATACTTTATTATACTTTTAAAAGTAGAGTTTGCAATGATGTTTTCAGTATAATTTCCACTTTAGCCAATTCTTAATTGTTGTTCTGACATAAAAATATTTTATTTACCACATATGTATTTAAACTCAATACAACATTTCCAACTAAATTTAGCAGAAGTAAGAGTTTTAAGTTGCTAAACATTTGGTCACATTTTATGGAACAGATTGAAATAGAAACATTACATAAGTGGAGAGTTCCATCAAATTCTACAAATGATTAGCTTTGCTTTCTGGCAGGCAATATAAATGCATTGGGCTTTCTTGCCTTTATCACTTATCTTCAAGGCAGAGGAACCTCCTAGCATCCCAGTCACCAGAATGTATCTATAGGATGTCAGCATCATTCTTCTCAGAAGCATGTTCTTAGCAGGGAGGGAAATTGCTGCTTTTCCATTTCTATTTCTAAGGGGGATTAGAATTAGAGAAAGAAAGAAAAAGAAAGAAAGAAGAAAGAAAGAAGGGGAAAGAAGGAAAGAAAGAAAGAAGTGAAAGAAAAAAAGAAAAAAAAGAAAGAAAGAAAAGAAAAAAAAAAGAAAAGAAAGAAAAGCATCCAGTCCAGGGATTGTTAAACTGAAGTCCATGGATGAGTTCTAGGAAGTTTATAAAGACTCAGAAATAATTTGCAAAATGTTTATGACTTTATGTCTCTTTCCCTGGAAAGAGAATTCACAAATTTCATCGAATTCTTAAGAAAGTTTTAGTATTACCAAAACAAAAATAAAACCACCACTAGCACCACAACTAAACCACAATATTGACTTAGTCGAATCTTTTCCCTTAGTGGTAAGTAAACTGATAAAGTAAATCACTTGCCTGAAATTACAGTCTGTGGCAGAGCCTAGTTTAGAGAGCCAGGTGGTAAGCCTGGTAAAGAAGTTAAAATTCTGGCAGTCCGGGATGGCTCAGCTGTTGAGCATCTGCCTTTGGCTCAGGGCAAGAACCCGGGGTCCTGGGCCTGAGTCTCACACTGGGCTCCCTGCATGGAGCTTGCTTCTCCCTCTGCCTGTGTCTCTACCTCTTTCTCTCTCTGTGTCTCTCATGAATAAATAAATAAAAATTTAAAAAATATTTTAATAGACATTTCACAAATTAATGTATGAATAGCCAATAAGCACATGAAAGGTGCTTAGCATCATTATTCATTAGGAAAATACACATTAAAACCACAATGAAAAAAATCACTGAACTCACAGATGAGAGTTCTTTCTCTAGCAAGCCAGAGTAGGGAATCATCACATCCAGGAATAAATGTTAAATTTATATTTTAAAAGGGAGCATTGAGATTTGAAAAAAGAGAGGGAAGGGATGTAATGTAATGTAAATGGTGGAATAGAAATTATATTGGGAGAAATTGTGCAAGATGAGTCAAAAGAGGGAATCCCTGGGTGGCTTAGCAGTTTAGTGCCCACCTTTGGCCCAGGGCGTGATCCTGGAGTCCCAGAATCGAGTCCCGCGTCGGGCTCCCTGCATGGAGCCTGCTTCTTCCTCTGCCTGTGTCTGCCTCTCTCTCAATCCGTGTCTCTCATGAGTAAATAAATAAAATCTTAAAAAAAAAAGATGAGTCAAAAGAATCAGAGGTTTAGAAGTGGTTCCCATTTATGAGAGACAGAGAAAAAGATGTGATGAGAGATACAAAATTTTGTGGAAGTGCTTGTTAGTAACGTGGGTAGAGGATAGTGGTCATTGTAAAGGAAATAAGATATAAAACATTTGAAGAATATCTCTTAATCTGAATCCCAGCAGGCTTCTTCATAGGAATTGACAAGCTTGATTCTAAAATTTATATGGAAACTCAAAGCACCTAGAATACCCAAAGCAGTCTTGGGAAAGAATAAACTCGGGGAACTTATATACAATTGGACTTGAAGATGTTTTCAAAGCTACCACAATCAAAACTTTTGGTTGGCACTGGCATAAGGACTAAGAAATAAGTCAGTGGGACAGAGAGAGATTCCAGAAATCATGCACTTGTATGGCCATTTGATTTTTGACAAGGTGCCAAAGCAATTCGATGGGAAAAGGAAAGTCTTTAAAAAAAATAATACTGGAAAAACTGGGGATCTCTATAGAAAAAGTGAATCTCTATCCCTATCTCATACCATACACAAATATTAATTCAAGAGGGATCATAGATCTAAACATAAAAATAAAAACTTCAGTGCCTCTAGAAGAGAACATAACAGAATGTCTATGTGACTTGGGAAGAGATAAAAGTTTCTTAGACAGGATGCAGAAAGTAATATCCACAAAAGGATATATGATAAATGACATATGAAAATTGAAAATTTCTGTTCATTAAATACACTGTTAAGAAAATGAGAAGATAAGGGGCAGCCCAGGGGCTCAGCGGTTTAGCGCCGCCTTCAGCCCAGGTATCTGTATCTTACACAGATACCCAGCTGTATCTGCTCAGGGCCCAGGGCATGATTCTGGAGACCAGGGATCGAGTCCCGCATTGGGCTCCCTGCATGGAGCCTGCTTCTCCCTCTGCTTTTCTCTCTCTCTCTCTCTCTCTCTGTGTGTCTCTCATGAATAAATAAAATAAAATCTTTAAAAAAATTTAAAAAAAGAGAAGATAAGACACAAACAGGAAAAGACATCTTGTGAGACATACATCTGACAAAGAATTGAAATTCAGAATATATAGAGAACTGTTTTTTTTTTTAAAGAACTTTTTAATAGTAAAAATATACTCAATTTTTAAAAATACGCAAAACATGGAGGTGCCTGGGTGGCTCAGTAGTTGAGTGTCTACCTTTGGCTCAGGTCATGATTCTGGGGTCCTGGGATCGAGTTCTGCATCAGGCTCACAGGGAGCCTGCTTCTCCCTCTGCCTATGTCTCTGCCTATCTCTGTGTTTCTCTCATAAATAAATAAATAAAACCTTTAAAAAAATAGGGAAAATGTTTTAATAGACATTTCATAAATTAATGTATGAATAGCCAATAAGCACATGAAAAGGTGCTTACCATCATTTTTCATTAGGAAAATACATGTTACAACCACAATAAAAAACCACTACGAGAATGGCTAAAGTTGAGAATATTGACAATACCAAGTGTTGACAAGGATTTGGAACAAACAGAACTTGCTACATTGTTGGTAGGAATGTGAAACTATAGCTACTTTGGAAAAAGTTTTTAGAAAACTAAGCATACAACTATTTTTCAGCCCAGCTATTCAATTCTTAGGTGTTTTCCCAAGAGAAATAAAAAACATATCTCCACAAAAGACTTGCATAAAAATGTTCATAGAAATTTTATTTATAACATCCTCAAATGAGAAACAGTCCAAGTCCATTCAACAGGAGAATGGATAAACGGTGGTATATTTATAGAATGGTACAAACTATTGTTGGACATGATAGTATGAATAAATCTCAAAAATGCTATGTTGGTGAAGAAAGTCTTATACAAAAGAGTGCATACTTTATAATTCTAATTTATAAAGTTGGATAGTTGATTTTATTTATATAGGTGACTAGCAGGCAAAACTAATTATGGTGGCTAAAAAAAATTAGACTAATATTTGTACCTTGAGGGTAGGGAACCAGGACTGACTGGGAAGGAGTGGGAATAGAATTGCACCTCAGGATGCCGTTGCAACAAGAGTATCACCAGGAGCAGCACAGGCCCGGGTGTGATCCTCCTCCTTCCTTCCTGGCATTTGGTTCTCTGGGGCAATATTTGGTAGTGGTGGCTAAGAGGCCACAGACCACTCTCCTCACAGCAATTGTGTGATTTTTTTTTCAACTCATTTTGTCTTTGACCTTTCTCAGCCACTCATTCTACATTCTCTCAATTCTCTGAAATTACCTGACTCTGTGTATTCTTGGGTCAGATATTAGTTGGATGTTAGTTTGGCTGGAGGCAGAAGACATCCAGAAGAATGTTGACTTAAAAACTGTATTTCTATTGCATATGGAAGTTCACATCGGTATGGAGACTCTGCTTATGAGACCATCGCGGGGCCAGACTCCTTCTATCCTTTTATTCCACCACCCCAGGGGGAAGATCCTCATCTGTGTCTGGGGATAGCCCCCCAGCTAGTGGAAAGGGGGGAAGGGAGAACATTTGAGTGTACAGTCTGGAAGGTGCATGCCTCACCTGTCCACATCCCATTGACCAGAATGTTTCTGATGGCAACAGAGGGTGAGAAGTATAGTCTTATTAAGGGAAGCTATGTGCCCAGATAAGAATTCTTGTCCTATAAGAAAAGATGGCAGTGTCTGCCAGACAGGCTGGGCTCTTGACCTTTGTTTCCATAGGATAGGGCTGCAGGGCAGTTGTAAAACAATCCTCTACCTGCTCCCCATAGGGTGTATACATTTCCTCCTACCATGTGCCACAGTGTGGCCAGAGTTCAGATTGGCCCAAACCATGCTAGAGGCAAGGTGATTTTGAGATAGATTATGGGATGCTTATGGTCTGTTCAGAGTCCACTATTCCCTTAGATAGGGTGCTGGACTTCAGCTTCACGGATCCCATAGTCACTGCTGCTGAGATGAAAAAGAACTACTTACTGGAACAGTGTCCACATCCATCCCCACATCTGCCCCTCCATTCTGAGTAAGGTTGAATTGAGGATGTTTCCCTTTTCCTGTTGATGTTTCTTATATGTTCCTGTTTTTATAGAAAGTATATCCTCTGGTGTATTTGCTTTTCTGGCAGTCTATGCCATCTTTTATTTACTTCCACTGCCTCCAATAGATGCTATGATGGAGAAAAAGTCTGGGCTGTGTCCTGACATCAAGCCAAGGGTAATGATATGAGTTCCTACATCAGAGTAATAGTTGTGGTTCTCCCACCTGCCAGCCCTTGGTTGTTGGCAAGGACCCTCATAGCTGCAGTAGCTGTATCCGCTCAAACATGCCACGCCATGACAATGGTCTCTCTGGTTAGGGTATATTGCTTGCATATATACCATGCAGTTCTAGTAAATTGGGCTTATGCCTAATACGTGGCTATAAGACCTGTACATTATTTATGGGTTAGATTAAGACCTATTTGGGTCCTGACCTTGTGGGTGCATTATGAGGGGGTAGAACAACATTCAGGATGCATCCTGGCACTGTCACTTCCTTATCTTTTGATGCTGGATCATGATCTCATGCCCAGAGCAACATGATGACATGCCTTCAGTGTCCTAGCTGCTTATGACTACAAGTCCTCCAGGTGACATGATCTGCCTGAGATTTCAATGGCTCAAGGGGATGTCCTTATTAGGCAAATGCAGACTTGCTCTCAAATTTGAGGTATCAGTTTGCTCTTTGGTTTCTCCATGGCTCCTACCAGACAAGGAATTTCTCTTGATGATAGGTCTTCTGGCTTTGAGTCTTTTTGGTTCCTGAGCACTCTGTCATCCTCATTGTGATGGCCCTGGAATTTCTGTAGATATTTGGGTTATGACTTCCTTCTGGCTGCTGTTTCAGAGACTGTGGGCATATTGCCTGGGCCCTCCATTTGCAAGAGTACACACTTCTATCATAGTCCTTGGTTTTTGTTATCTGGTTTATTTCTGGGGCAATGTGTAGCATGACTGAATTTAATTCAAACTAAGACAGTGTGATCATCACATACATCATCTTAAACATCTCTCTTAGCTTTAGTGGGGGCTATTACTTATTACTTATTTAGCTCCTTCAGACAGTAGGTAGGGGTGCCACAGAGAGAACAGAACAATGTCCTAATGTGAGCTAGTATTACAAAGTGGTGGTTTGATGAATGTTAACCACCTCTAATGGGTGGGGCCACTTGAGGGTTTCCAGGGTGGCTTCCTTACCACACACAGGGTGGGCCTCTGTACTGATGCTGCAAAGTGGTACCACCTCCCTCAGCTTCCACTAATGTTCACCTCTGTCTCTCTTAACTGGTCTGCTTCTTTTTTTTTTTTTTTTAAAGATTTTATTTATTTATTCATGAGAGACACGGGGGTGGGTGGGTGGGGCAGAGGCACAGGCAGAGGGAGAAGCAGGCTCCATGCAGGGAGCCCGATGTGGGACTCGATCCAGGGTCCCCAGGATCAAACCCCGGGCTGCAGGCGGCGCCAAACTGCTGTGCCACTGGGGCTACCCAACTGGTCTGCTTCTATGGAAGTTGCCCCTTACTTTGCTCAGGCTCATGCACTCGGACCTCTGGAATGAGGGAGTGAGGAGGTGTCCTGACATTCTTACTCTAATCAAAGACCTGTTCTTGAGATGATGGAGGTTGCCTGGAGTTCTCATACCTGGAACTCATGGGACATTGCTTCTTCACTCCCAGTCCACTTCATTAGTACCTTGACTTTCCCATCTCTTGGCTGTCCTGGAGCTAGAGCCTTAGCCCTAACAGCACATACATCCTTGTGCTTTTAAGTCTTTGCTGGTGGCCCTAGGGATGCAGATGGACCTCCCCTCACCTTTCTATTTTCAAAAAACATGTTGCGTTGGATGCAGGTGTTGGGTTTGACCTACTGTCTTCATTTCCTCTTACTCATCATCAGTTTCACTACTGAGGAGTCCCTTTTTCCTAGAGCTGGGCTAGAAATTTCCTATTCCTTGCATTTCCCTCCTAAATTCCTTCCAAGCTCACTTGTTCCTCCTTCCCTAGTTGTTGGCACCAGATCAGTCAGAGCTGGGAAGGTGGAATCCAGTTAAAGATTGGATTGAGAGAGGGCTGGGCAGTTCTATGGGAAAACCCCTTTTAAATGTAGAGGCCTCAGCACCAGAAGCTGCCTTCAGCTCCCAGCCTTGGGCCTGTAGATTGTCCTGATGCCCAGAGAGTGCTACTTGCATTTATTTCACCCAGGACAGGATGCTACCCTGAGTGGCTAATTCATGGAAAGCTCCACCCAGGAAGTGGAGAGTACCCATTTTGAGAGCCCTAATTCAGCTCCTGCTTCGAGTCAGCAAGCAGCACTCCAGAAAGGCTGACTTGAACCACAGCCCCTCACTGCCTCTGAAAATTCAGCTCATCTAAACCTCTGGGTCTCATCCAGCCCACAGTGGGGCATCCCCAAAAGAGCCATAGCTGGGGGCCCAGAAAGGTAGCAGGATATGGGAGCCTTTTGCTTACCTTGAATTTATCTTGTTCCTGTCTTGAACCACAGGTCTTTCAGACAAAATCCTGCCAACATCTGCCAAATGGGATCTTCCAGCTACCAGGTTTTGGCTGGTTTTGATGAGAATGATGACATGGTTGTTTTTGCTTCATTTTATTATGAACCTAGCACCTAGGCTGTACAAAGGCCATCAATGGGCCAGGATTGGCAGTGCTGAGGTTATTCTTGTTCCCCATGCCTTCCTGGAATCTCATGGAGGCACTCCAGAAATTCTATGGTCGTAGCAGCCTCAGGGAGAGAAGAATCTGCCAGGTCAGGTCCTCTTACAATCTCTACTCCCCTGGTTTCTGGGGCTCTCCTTCTATCTCTTTGACCATTCCATCTCTTTTCCTTTGTGGACTTCTTTCCCAGGTTCTGTCTGCATCCAAGCCTGGGCCACCACCAGGGAAGCTGGTGGGAAGAAGTTAGGGATCCAGGTGTCAGAGAGTGGCATGAGGTCTGAACAAATCCAGAAGTCCAGAAGTTAGCAAATGGGGTAGGGAGGACTGGGGGCTAACTGTATGTATGAAATTGCTGATATTTGATCATTTTTGACCTATAAAATCAGCAATTTCATTTGGTTCAGCTACAACTTCAGAAATTGCTTTATTTTATTTTATTAAAAGATTTTATTTATTTATTCATGAGAGAGAGGGAGAGAGAGCGAGAGAGAGGCAGAGACACAGGCAGAGGGAGAAGCAGACTCCATGCAGGGAGCCCAACGCAGGACCCGATCTCAGGTCTCCAGGATCACACCCTGGGCTGAAGGTGGCGCTAAACCGCTGAGCCTCCTGGGCTGCCCTAGAAATTGCTTTAGTAGGGCCCATGTCCACCTATACTTTAAACAAGGCTATTAGAAGCTTCAGTAGCTTACACAAGGTAAACAGAATCAATTTAATCAGAAAAGGCTCCTCTTGGGGGCACTTGATGGGATTAGCACTGGGTGTTAATACTATATGGTGGCAAATTGAACTCCAATAAAAAAATATATAAAAAAAAGAAAAAAAAAAAAAAAGAAAGGACTCCTCTTTACAACTAGCAACTTTGCAGTTTCAGGAGGTAGTGAAGTGCTGGAGTCTGACGTGAAATCATATAAAGCCAGGAAACAGCTCTTTTCTTGCTGAAAAGTTTATAGCCGGCCTGAAATCACCCTCACTATTCAGGAGGGTGGAACAGGGCAGGAGATCTCTGTGTCTGAGCCTGGAACACCTGTCTGGGGTAATTTTTCAGAGCAGGCCCTGAAGTCCCATCATTCTATAGGTCTGTACAACAGGCTGTGAGGAAGAGCATCAGCTTGGATTTTAGAAAGAGTGGGGAAAGACTTGGTACTTCCAGGGTAGCCCAGACAATTTTCTGCAAACACAAAGGCTTTCTATAAGGAAGTCTGCCCTAGATGCTGGGATGAGCTGCTTACTACCTGTGGGGTCTCAGCCAACTAAAATTTTCCTAGCCTCAGTTTCTTCCTCTATAGATGGGGATGGTAATTCCTACCTCTTGAGACTGTGTTAGTCTACTAGAGGTGCCATAACTAATACCATTGGGTGGCTGAAACAACAGAAATTTATTTTCTCACAGTTCTTTTTTTTTTTTTTTAAGATTTTATTTATTTAACAAAGAGAGAGAGAGCGCACAAGCACACAAGCAGGGGGAGTGGCAGGTAGAGGGAGAGGGAGAAGTAGGCTCCTTGATGAGCAGAGAGCCCAATGCATGGCTGGATTCCAGGACCCTGGGATCATGACCTCAACCCAAGGTAGATGCTCAACAAACTGAGCCACCCAGGTACCCCTTTCTCACAGTTCTTGAGGCTGGAAGTCTAAGATCAAGGTGTTGGCTGGGTTCGTTTCTGATGAGGCCTCTCTTCCTGGCTTATAGATGGCTGTGTTCTTGCCATGTCCTCACATGGCCTCATCTCTGTGAGGGTGCAGAGAGAGAGAGAGAGAGAGAGAGAGAGAGAGAGATTGTTGGTGTCTCTTCCTCTTCTTACAAGGACACCAGTCTTCTCAGTTTAAGATCTTATCCTTATGACTTTAAGTATTTATTTATTTATTTATTTATTTATTTATTTATTCATTCATTCATGAGCGACAGAGAGAGAGAGAGAGAGAGAGAGAGAGAGAGAGAGGCAGAGACACAGAGAGGGAGAAGCAGGCTCCATGCAAGGAGCCCGATGCGGCACTCGATTGCAGGACCCTGGGATCACGACCTAAGCCATAGGCAGATTCTCAACCACCCAGGTTGGTGAGCCACCCAGGTGTCCCTTATCCTTTGACTTTATTTATTACCTTTGTATGGGTCCCATCTCCCAAAACAGTTACACTGGGGATTAGAGTATCAACATATGAATTTGGAGGGGGGTGTGCAGAGGACACAACTCAGTCTAAAACAGACTATTTTGAGAGTAGCAGGTCATAGATTATGTTCTGAACATGGTAGCTCTTCTGATGTAGGTCATAGAAGAGGTCAAGCAGGTTCCAGTGAATCTGGCTGCTGAATAAAGAAGATCTGAGCAGACTAAAACAAAAATACCCCAGATCCTTGGTGAAAAAGAAATAAAAGTCAAGACCACTCCCCTACACTAGATTATCAATATTCTGCTACACTTCTCTTTATGCTTACATGGTCTGTTTATTAACTACTGCTGGATCTTTTTTTCTTGATCCCACCTGCTCCTTCACTTCCTACACTTCATCAACCACAAGCTGTCCTTGATCTATATTTCCCATTCTCCTCTTAGTCCAAGCCTCCACCCTTGATGGATTAGATACTCACAGTGGCTTCCTATGTTCTTTTGCTACCATTCTGTCCCACCCACTTGCACACCCAGATAAGCTGTTAGTGTAAAGTGTATACTAGATCATGGCACCTCTCTACTTGGAATGTTTTGATGGCTTCCTATTATTTTTAGGATAAATCCAAACTTTATACCAGGCTTCCAAGGGCCTTCATTGTGTCTTCTGGCTCTTATCTGGCTCTCTAGTTTCACTGCCTACCAATCCCATTTTCTCATTCTCTGACCCAGATGCCTCTGTGTCACTTCCCAAACTGCTCTGGCTATCCGCACTTGTTTGCTCCCCACACTCTTGTACCAGACTATTTTTCAGATCTCAGGTTCGAAGTAATAGAACCCAGAAAGCTTTTATTAGAAAATTAGGCTGGGTAGCTAGCGCATGTGCTCATACTCTCTTTCCTAACAGATATCTCCCCATGTTGAAATCTCCTTAGCTGTCTCTCTCTCTCCCTTCAAGCTGGAAGTTCTGGAAGGTGGCTGAACACGTTGATAGTTTTATTTATTGTAGTCCCAGCACCTAGCATAGCATCTGGAACACAGTAGATGCCCAAATAAATACTGGTTGAATTAACTAATTATCTTTTAAAAACCATTTTTGATATTTGTTTACCTATGTTCATAGCAGTATTATTCACAAAAGCCAAAAGGTGAAAACAATCCCACTATTTACAGATGGACAAATGGATAAAGAAAATGTGATATATCCATGCAATGGAATATTATTTAGCCTTAAAAAAGAAAGAAATTCTGACACAGGCTATAACATGGATGAACCTTGAGGACATTATGTTAAGTGAAATAAGCCAGGTACAAAAGGACAAATATGGTATGATTTTCTTATATGAGGTTCCTAGAGTAGTCAAATTTATAGAGACAGAGAGTAGAATGGTAGTTGCCAAGGATTCAGGGGAGAGAGGAAATAGGCATTAGTATTAAATGGCTACAGATATCTTGGTCTGGGAAGATAAATAAGTTCTGGAGATATATGGTGGTGATAGTTTGATAAAGCATTATAAATGTATTTAATGCCATTAAACTATACACTTAAAAATGGTTAAAATGGTAAATTTTATGTTATGTGTACTTTGCCACAATAAAAAACAACACTAAAAATAATTTTTATAAAATTTCAAATGAGAAAAATAAACCTCCAGGTACTATTGGGGAGACACAGAGAGAGACAGAGAGATAGAGAGAGAGAGAGAGAGAGAGAGAGGTAGAGACACAGGCAGAGGGAGTAGCAATCTTCCTGAAGGGAGCCCGATATGGGACTCGATCCCGGATCCTGGGATTACACCCTGAGCCAAAGGCAGACACCCAACCGCTGAGCCACCCAGGCGTCCCAGCCATTGCTGTTTTAAGTTACTGAGTTTTGAAATGGTTTGATTTATATCAAGAGACAACCAAAACCCCATCCTCTACCAAATTAAACACCAAATTAAGCATGTATAATTGTATTACAGAGCATTCTATACATACAATCTAGTTTGTATTCATTATAATAATATCTACATAAGTAAAAAAGAAAGAAATCCACCTACGAATCCACCATTCTAATGCTTTCTCTATTTCTACTCATCTATACATTGTTTATTAGTTCATGATAGGCATCCATAGTGAAATGATGTGTTTATTGAACACATAACATTTTGCAGTTTTTCCCTCTCTGAGCATTGTATTTTTCATTCACATATTCATCAAATATTTATTGAGATCTACTTTATGCCAGGCACTGAGGATTTAGAGCTTAAATGACTGCATACTTTTTTCCATATATTTAATAATTTACATAATAATTCCTGTGAAATTGTGTGAATCAAACACTAATTGATCCAAGTGTTTCTTTTCTTGTCTTATTTATAATTTTAGTTCTGAAGAATTTGTGGTAGCTTACATTATGACTATAGTAGTAAACCATAAAATTAAAATTGTCAAGAAAAAAATAAATATGCTACAAACCTAGTCTAATAGAATGACTGTAATTGAACATTTAGGTGTGAGATTTCAGGTAAGGCAAAAAGAAAGCAGTGAAGCAGTCATTCTCATTGCTTGACTTAAAGCAAGCTCATCATTCTTCTAATGGGAATGGAGAGACTGACTTCCCCACACAAGAGGGGCTGACAGTGGATCAGAGAGGTGAGGAGGTGGAGACAGCATAGATAGAGGAGGGCCAGCTCTTTCCAGCAACTTGGCTGGGGGGAAGAGTAAATAGTGTTGAAGCTAGGTAGGGACAATGGGATGCTGGTGGGAAGATTCTACAGACAGGCAGAAATTGAGGATTCAGGGGATAGAGGGTCTGGGCAGGGTTTCTCAGAAGGTCCACGAATGGGATCTGGGACTCAGGTGGAAAAGGAGAGAGTTTCCTGGCTGGCAATTTCTGTTTTTTCAATTTAAATGAGATGAGAGTTTAGGAGAGTGGGGCTGGAGGTTTGAGAAGAATGGGAAAAGTACCAGATACTTCTTGTTGAATCTGCTGATGGTCTGTTCCAGATTCAGACTATTGGGCCATCTGAATCCAGGAACAGATCACGACACGAATATCACCAGGGCCCTGGCTCAATATTTCGAGCAGGCTCCTGACCTCATACCAACTCTCACTTCTACACTGTAGGAGACTTGATCTGATGGTTCCTCTAGACTTGCTTTTCTGAGAGTGGTGATTCGTAGACACTGTGAAGACAGGCAGGTGGCACAGCCAATGAAGCAGCTAGCTGGGAGATTCCAATGAGTGGAGCAGTTGGTGAGGAAGGAGGTTTCCGTTGAGCACAAAGGAAAGGAGAGAAGAAACAGAGCTTCAGAGCTATGGCAGCAGAAGCAGGGACACAGGTGGTCCATATGGGATCCACTTTTCCAGATGCTGCAGTGAGAATCTGAGCTTTTAGTCACCATGCAACACATGTTACTGGAGATTTGATGCTTTAATTTGAGCTGACTGGGATTTGGCTACAAAGCTATCTCTGAAGGAAAAAAAAAAAAAAAAAAAGCAAAGACCTGTGGGCCTGGACACCAGCTATTTTATTTTCCAAAAGAGTTGGCAGGTGAGATTTCGGGAACCCATGGCCTTCCTCCTTTCTTCCCTGTCATCTCTGGGCCATGCACTAGTGAAGTAGGCAAAGTCCAAAGTTCAAGCTACCGAGTTAAATGCTCTGGTTTCTAATCCTGGAACCTACATGTACTTGGCCGTATAATAATTGTGGAAGAGTTACTTACGCATTCTAAATCTTAGCCTTCTTGTCTGGAAATTAAGACTACTTATCTCATAAGACTGTCCTAAGGAATAAATGAGATAATGAGCCACATAACTGTCCATTTATAATAGAGGGCTTAACACATAGTAAATGCTCAGTATTTGTATTGTTTCTCCACTGTCCCATCTACCCCTTTGGCTCTTCTTGATCAGTCACTGTCCTTTGTAGGCTGACCAGGTAGTCTTTCATAGTACTCTATCCATCAGCTCACTCTGAAGCCTGCCTCTCATGATTCCTATGTATGAGCTGCTTGAATGATAATGAATGATGTGACCTGATACTTGGGGGTAATTTAGAAATATTGCTGAGTCTCAGGTACCTTTGAAGGAGAATTTTCAGCACTGGCTGTGACAATTTATCAATAAAAACCCAAAGCATCTTAAAATATTTTATTTATTTATTTATTTATTTATTTATTTATTTATTTATTTATTTATAGAAAGGAGTGGGGAGAGAGAGAGAGAGTGCATGCACTCGAACATGGGGGAGGGACAGGAGAGGGTGAGAGAGAGAATCCCAAACAGGCTCCACCCGCAGTGCAAAGTCTGACATCTGGCTCCATCTCAACACCCTGAGATCATGACCTGAGCAGAAATCAAGAGTTGGATGCTTAACCAACTGAGTCACCGAGGTGCCTCTCAAAGCATTTTTTTAAAACCTCAGAAAATAATAAGTGTTGGCAAGGATATGGGGGAAATTGGAACACTTATATATTGCTGGACGGTATGTCCAGCATACTGACACACAACAGCTATGAAAAACATTGTGGTTGTTTCTCAAAAAAGTTAAACATATATTTACCACGTTATCCAGAAATTTTGCTTCTCATTATATACTCATAAAAAGTGATCGTGGAAACTCAAACAAATTCATACAGCTATGTTCATAGTCGCTTCATTCACAACAGCCAAAAAGTGGAAATAACCCAAATGTCCATCACTGAATGAATATATAAACAAAATGTATTATATCTATACAATGGCTGAATAATATTCCGGAAGGACAATTTGACACATGCTACAACAGGGGTGAAACTTGAAGACATTATGCTAAGTGAAATAAAGCAGACACAAAAGGATATATGATATGGTTTCTTTTAGAGTATTCAAACTCAAAGAGATAGAAGGTAGAGTGGTAGTTTCCAGGGAGTGGGAGAGGGTGGGACTTAGGCTAAGGGGAGAGATCTATTATTTAGGGGCAGAGCTTCTGAAAAAATTCCGGAGGAGGATGGTGATGATGGTTGCACAACAGTGCAAAGTACTTAATGCCACAGAAGTGTATGCTTAAAAATGGTCATAATGGCAGATTTTGTGTTAATGTGTATTTCATTGCAATAAAAAAAAACAAAAAAATTGTATTAAATACTCTATATCATAAGTTAAATGATTGGCCATCGTCATGTACAAGAACATACATAAGAGAGGACAAGCACTGGCAATTAGCAAAATCAAACTAATACAAATATTTACAATGTTTTACCCTTCTGTAAAGGTAATGTATCTAAACCACTGGCGCAGGGCTTGATATATATAGGCAGTCAATAAGTGGCCAATGTTTTTTTAATCATCATTACTGTTATTATTGTTTGTATCATTCATTATTTATGTTATTACTATTACTATTATTATTATTATTATTAAAGTATGGTGATAGGTACCCTCTGAAGAGTTGCGGATGGAACAGAAGTCATGTGCAAGAAAGAAGGAAATGTTTCATTCCTTTTCTCTATAGTCTTAGGAAATCTTCTGGCAAAGATACAAAGTACAGAGGTTACCATGGGGCTTCTAGAACCGCCAGACACTCTTGATTTGTTAAATTCATTGATTCGCTCCGTCCTTCCTTTGTTCATTTATCGAGTCTAATTAGATCCTTAGATGTAATCATCTATACTAGGTGATATGGGCATTGTAAATATGAATAAAGTTTGATTCCTGACCTCCAGAAGTATATCTCTCCTACTAGAGACAGTAGGAGATATGTAGTTGTAGTGCATCTGGGCATGTCCTGAATGCATGGCTTTTATCATAGGCTGAAAGCTGAGCCAATCCCTTGGATGTGCTCAGGATTCTTGGCACCTGCTCTTACGTTCTGACCCTGTGTTCTTTTCCATTCCTGCCCTTCCTGAGGCGCTGTCGTGAGTTCTCCTGGTCTCGGGTCCTGTGGTCTCTTGAGAGTCTGAAGAGATGGCTGCAGCGGCAGTAGCTGGACTGATCCCTGTGCTACACTCTGTGGCTGGTGACAAATCCGGCTACTACATTGGACGGCAGCTGTGGTTTGGCTTCATTGCTGTGTATGGAGTGGTGGTGTACGTGGTCCGCATGCCATGGGCCCCCATCCATGAAGATTTCTGGTGCCACGGCAACATCACCAATGTTTGTTTAATTGAGTGTTTTGAGAAACGTTTTAGCAGTCCTGTAGTGGGAATTTGGTACTTCTTTTTCTTTATTTTCTTGGCCCTCTTCTTCCTCATGGAATTCTTCATGGCCCAGATTCGACATAAGCAGATCAAAGCCAAGTCAGTGGAGTCAGTGGCAGATGAAATGGAAGAGGGCTCCATGGTGGGAATCCAGGAGCATGTCCCTTCTCCAAAGAAGTCCATCCTGAACTTCCACCAAGAGAAGATGCTTTTGCTTTTGTACCTCCTCTACTTTCTCCTGCAGGTTGGTGCACAGTGCGTGTTTTTAGTCCTTCTCATGTACCAACACCTGCCCCTGGTGAGCCAAGCCGTCATGCGCTGCAGCACCGAGAGCTGCCCTGGACCCTATTTCTGCCTGATCCGGGGTACTATGGAGAAGCGAATGTCCATCTACACCCTCATTACCTTGTCCTTCATGATCATCCTCTTCTGCTTAGGTTTCTTCATGTACAGCATCCACCATTACCTGTTAAAAGGGCTTGCCAGTGCTAAGTTTTGGATTGACTAACTTTTGGAAGTTTTCACTGAGAGTCTCCTTCCTTACACTAGGAAGCTTGTGTTCCTTTAAATATTGTGTCTGGGGCAGGGCTTCCTCCTGCTAACTTTCTTTGCTTTAGACCTTCATAATAAACCTTGGTTGTTTTTGTTTCTTTCCTCTACAGCCAGGCTCAAGTTGTCTAACTGTGGAGTGAGTGGTACACACTTGATAATATTTCAGAGTTTTCTCAAATATACTATTTCATTTGATCCTCCCCAGAAGCCTGTAGCATTGAGCTTGCTACTTATTCTTCCAGTATCTTCCAATCAGGAAGAGTTTTCATAGTTTTAGAACTAAGAGCTTTAAAGATTCAGGAGAGATTGGTTGACTTGTGCTCTGGCCTCCCCAGTTTGTGTTATAAATACAGAGGACGTAATTCCTCTCCACAGGAAAATTCTCAGCTGGACCGGCAGAGCAGGTTTCCCAAGCTCCTTAGTGTGGGCCCAGTCTCACCATCTCACTTGAGACTCCAGTGAGAACTGAATAAATCTGGATGAATCCTACTGGGGAGAGGATGAGTGTGGCTAGGGTGGGAGTGAGGTTTGGCGGAAGGAGTTCACTGAATTTCCCTGTGTCCAGGATCTTGCCTCCCTCCAAGACCTGACCTATCTTGAGTTATGTTGAAACTCAACTCAAGTGTACACATAGATTACTTACTAAGCATGCTTTGTGACAACTGATAAGTCCTGCTGTCAGCGAACACAGGGTGGTTTGACCAGATATGGCTAAAGCTCTTCACATCTGGGGGGAAGCGAAGATGGGGGTCAGAGTGAGTCTGTTACAGAAAAGGTATGGCTAGTTACCTCATCCTGTGCAGGGCAGTCACCCTGAAAAGTAATTTGAGTGACCATCCCATGTGTGAGGTTTGGGCTCCCTCCAGGTGCTTGGTGTGAGATGTGGAACAGAGGGCAGTGCCAAGAACCCCACTTTTTGGGTACAATCTGTCTTGTTCAAGCAAGCACAGATGTTACCAAATAACTTAGAATTTTCTTGAGGCTGAGTGTGACAGACAGATCCCAAGGTGGGCCCCAATGATATCTGCCTCCTGACATCCGTGTCTTTATATAAGTCCTCCCTTATGAATGCAGGCAGGAACTATGACTTCTACCCAATAAGATGTCACTCCTGTGATTATATCATATGATATATAACTCCATTTTAGCAGGTTAGAACAAGACTTTCCCTTTCTGACTTTCAGAGGCATGCATGGCAAGGAATTGCAGGCAGCCTCTTAGAGCTGAGAGTGGCCTCCAGCTGACTGCCAGCAGAAAATGGGGTCCTCAGTCACACATCTGCAAAGGAATTAAATTCTTCCCACAACCTGAGTGAACTTTGAAGTGTATTCTTCCCCAGTTAAGCCTCCAGATGAGGATATAGTCCAGCTTACCCTTAGATAACAGTTTTGTGAGACCATGAGCAGAGGACCCATGCCTGGGCTCCAAACCCATGGAAACTGTAAGATAATATATTCATGTTTGCTTTAAGCTGCTAAGTTTGTGGAGATTTGTTACATAGCAATAGAAAACTAAGACACTGACTCGAGGACCCCCTGGAGAGCCAGTGGAGGCTGAGTGGTCTCAGCCTTAACACATTTGCAGAGGCAGCTTTTCTTCCATCTCTCGAAACACTTCTCCTTTGCTTTCTTCCAGCAGCTGGCCCAGTCATAGTTTAAGGGGCTTGTATAAATCTTAGCAGAGAGTGCCAGAGACTGAGGTGACTGTTGCTTCTGTCCCTTCTCCCTAGCCAGCCGGGGAAAGATTCTCTTTGTCCTGAATGATCCATCTTGTTCTGCTCTAGTCTCAGCAAAGTGGAATCTGAGGTCCCAGCACTTTTTGTTGCACACATTATTGTAAATATGTGATCTTATTGGGCTCACACAGCCCCCACCAGGCACAAAGCTTGGCAGTTGCAGCTGCTAGCTGCTCTCATCCCAGGCTGCACATCTTTGTGCACAGCTGTATGCAGGGGCCTCTGAAGCCCCATTGTGAAACTTAGCTGGGTTTATGGGGAGCCCACACCCTGTGGATGAGGATGCTTAGAGTTGTGTAGAAGGCTGGTTGCCTTTCAAAACTGTGAAAAATGTTAGGGATGAATCAACACTACAGCCAAGTGCTGGGGTATACCAGTGTCCTGAACAGTGTTTGGTACACAGTAGGGACTCAGTAAATACTGTTTGGGCAAATGGAATATAATCATGTGCTCTCAGAGAATCTTGATACTATTTCTAGGGCTTGTGGGTAATGGCAATACTATTCTTAAGTAGGTTTATTGAGAGTCAAAATTCGAAGTCTGGTTTATATCACAAGTAAACCTTGCATATCCTCTTTCCCTGGGCTCATCTTGGTTGCAGGCGATGGTGCCCAGTGGTAGGGTCTGTGCCATCTTGTTTCACAAAAGAGACAGAGGCTGTGTCAGATACTTCAGTTTAGCCACAAGGAAGGACAGTCTGCACAGTAATAGCAATCAGCTGACAGCTAGATTTGAGCATGTATTTATCTGGATAAAAATTGTTTTAGGCAGAGGAAAGAGCAAGGGTGGTTTATGGTCAGGGGGTTCAGTCAGGAACAGAAATCACACCAATAATTCAAATGGGGAATTTGGTATAAAATCTTGGTAACTTGCAGGTGATTAGCTACTTAAGGGGATAGCAGAGGACTCTAAGCGATCTTGAGTAACAGTTGCAGGAAGCAGCTTCTGCCTCCAGGGCTGAGGGAGCATGAACGGGAGGGAATAGTATGACTACTACAGGAACGTGTAACCTGTGGGGATGAGAAAACTGCAAGAGGGTGACAAGCTTGAGTCAGAACTTATCTGTAGAAGTAGGGTAGATTGCCAGAGAGTGCAGGTGGAGCCAATCCATAGGGCTACTTAGGTGAGTGCTACCAAGTCTCTCACATACCAGAGCACTGGTTGCTGCGCCAAGAAATAGCACACTGGAGTGAATTCCTTTTTTACTACCCTTGCCTCCTCGCGTCCTTCCAGTATTATCCATTTTATCTAATGACCAATCTTAACATCAAGCTACCTGGCAAAGGAGAAATGTTTACAAGGTCCAATCCCAGTATTACAAAGCTGGGCAAAAAAAAAAGAGAGGCAATAAATTGGTAACTGGCACAGTCTACCCTTTTGGTAACTCAACTTCCATATGTATTCTCCTACACGCATCTGAACTTCCAAACAACAATGAAACAACTATGTCTCCTACCTAACAAGCCATAGATGTCTTTTGTACAAGGAGGAAGTGCTTACACTTTCTCCCAAATGGAGACAAAACAGACATTACACCCATTGTTGACTGTATTCAGTTCTTTCAGATTTGGTCACAGCTCCATTGAAAATTTTGTTACCTAATGGTTAAATTAAAAGTTTAATTGTAAAAAACCTGTGTATTTAAGATAATAAGGGGAAGAATAAGAAAGAAAAAAATTATTACAATTTACAAATAAATATGTACACAAAAATATGCAAAATGAATATAATCCTTGTAATAGGTCATAAAGTCATAGATGATATTTTTCCCTTCTTTACTCAACTTTTCCTTTGTCCTGAGACAGAAACTTAAGTGGTTGAGGGTTCTCATCTTGGTAGGGTGACCCAAATGGTCATTTCTTTTCTTTTTTTAAAGATTTTATTTATTTATTCATGAGAGACACACAGAGAAAGGCAGAGACATAGGCAGAGGGAGAAGCAGGCTCCCTGCAGGGAACCTGATGCGGGATTTGATCCCTGGACCCTGGGATCACAACCAGAGTGGAAGGCAGACGCTCAGCCACTCAGCCACCCGGGTGCCCCCCAAATGGTCATATCTGAAGGCTCTGACTCTTCAAAAGTCTTGACTTTATCTTTTGTTGGTTTCCTATATTTTTCAATTAACCTTTACTATTGGGCATGGAAATATTCTGGGTTCCAGAAATAGTCTTTAGTTCCCCACTGTGTGGGAACAACTCAGTTTCCCACTGACAATTGTGATCAGTTACTCCAGCCTATAAAGTAACTCTTTTGTTCTTCTTGCCTGTTGGTTCAGCATAAGGAGCCCCAAATAGCCAAGTGGGAGTCTCATCTTCCAAATCAATGGGACCATTGTGTCCTTTGATAGAAACATTTCCCCATTGAGATCTAAGACCTTCAAACCAGAAAAGCTCATGATTGCTGGGTGGGAAGTGAAAAATTCTGCCAATGTTTTTTTAGGTATGATAGTGAGAGGAGCTTCTCTCACTTCTACCATTTGATTTAGAGGGCGTATATATTCTGGCTGTGTGAGATAGCACCACATGATGGTCTCTGATTCCAACCATATATTGCAGCCTGTTAAAAGATTGCACCCATATTTTCAGGGTGCCGTCTCATAATTGATATTATAATCGAGTATTCAATAAGTCATTCTACCTTTCAAGTTAGAGAGCTGTTTCTGGGTGATGGGGTGGGTGTTGTGGGAAGCTGCCATGGGCACGAGCCTGTTGATACTTTGCTGTAAAATTAGTTCCTTGATCAGACACAATTCTTTGAGGTATATATCTATCTTTCAAGCACCATGAACCCCCAACCTGACACTGTGGGGCACAGTGGTGTTTTGGATTCTTAGGAATTAACATCAATTCAGAGCCTATGCCTACTGATCCCGTAGTAGTTTGGGTAATTCTTTTGTCCAGTCCCTAGCCACTCTAATAAATGTCTATAAACATCTTCAGAGAAGTCTTTTTTTAAAAGATTTTATTTATTAATTCATCACACACATACACACACACACACACACACACACACACACAGGCAGAGACACAGGCAGAGAGAGAGAGAAGCAGGCTCCATGCAGGGAAGCCTGATGTAGGACTCCATCCCGGGACTCCAGGATCACACCCTGGGCCAAAGGCAGGCGCTCAACCTCTGAGCCACCCAGGTGTCCCTTCAGGGAAGTCTTAGAGGAATGTTTACTGTATACACTTGTGGCCATTCTGCAGAGGGTCTCTCCTTCAACCAATGGTTTCCAGATCTGTAAATTGGCTTAGGAATGGTAACTGGATGAAAGGTTATGAGTCTCCATTGCAATGACTCAAACCAGATCTTAAACCAACAGAACTAGAAGTTTTAGGTTCAGGTTGGTGAATTTTTCTGACAAAAGCCAAAGAGTAAAAATTTAACTTTGCAGGCCAGTTTCTGTCATAGCTATTCAACTCTCCTGGTGTAGCAGAAAAGCAACCATAGACAATAAGGAAACAGGTGGGTATAGCTGTATTCCAATAAAACTTTATTTATAAAAATAGGTAAAGGGCTGGATTTGGCATTTTAATAGGTTATTTCTTTTATTACTGTGTGATCGGTTAACTACCAGTTGAGATCCTAATTGGCCAAAGCATTCTAATTACATTTGTTCCTGCCGCCCTTTATAGTAAATGTATTCTCCTTGTCAGGTATATAACTATATGCTGCCTCTTGTCTTCTGTTACTCCAAGATTCCATTAATCCCATTGAAATCAGTGTAGCATTTCCCATGGCCATATCTATTCTATAAATGTGAGTAACTACAGAGCTTTAAAAAGATATAAGTACTCCTTCACTAACTTATTTCTCAAAATTTTGGTGATGGGAGGGTCTCCTGAGCCTTTTAAGGGGATGTGGTTGAGGGGATGGATATGCGTGTTGCACATGATAAATACACACCAACATTCCTATCTTCCTAAGCCTTCAGAGTCCTTCCTCCCTATCAGATCACAGAAATGAAGGCATCTTACTCTCACTAAAGAGAAGTCACTACTGAGTCCAAGAGTCAGTTGACCATCTAATAAGATGCCAGAGCCTCTTCCAGCTGCATAATTTAAAATACAAGATCTGGAATCCCTAGCAAATGCACATATATAAATTAATTTGTTCTGATATATTTTGTTCTCCATGTTCTAAGTCCCTTAGAATCCACTCCCACACAGATTCCCAAAGTTTCTGCCAACATATATATTAGACAAGTCTTATAACTCATTTAAAGTATAAGCCATTTCCTCCTGGGTCATACTACGTGTCTGAGTCCCTGAAACAGGCTGAGATTTGACCCAAGTTGTGAGTCTAGTAACAAGAGGTGATGATAGTGCATCTTGAGGAGAATAAGCATCCTTGTCAAGACATCTGCCCCAGATGAGCCCCAGAGTTTTCTAGCAAAGGAAGGCTAGTCATTGTAGTACTGATCTGCTTCTATTGCAAAGAGATACTCAGAGTGACTTGGAGATTTTAGAATCTCAACTTAACTTGAATCCTACCAGATTTCCTCATTCCAAATTTCAAGGTCTCATTATTTCTCAGAGTTCTAATTTTCACATAAGAAAGTTGTAAAGGCTGCAAATTCAACTGCTGTTGTAATTCAGCCACTTGAACAGTTAAATTTGATTCAATATTGGTTACAAGAAATAAAATATTATATCAGGGATGCCATGGAAGCTCTCTGATTCTCAGATTATGATCATAAGCTTGTTTTTTTTTTAAACAGTATACTCAGGAAAGTCAGTTCCACGCCACAGTCCTTGTCATTACTACTGCCATAACAATAAGTGCAGCAGCCTCTTGGGCTCCCAGGGCATTTGCTAAAATTAACACTTCATCACAAGTGATAATTTAATTAACTGGAATGCCACTCCTTGTCATGGATGACTAGCATCTGATTTTCCACTGACAAGGAACTCAGCACTGCCCTTTGATGCAAACACCTGACCAAACTCATTCTCAAATCCTATCTCTGAGTGTCTGTCTCCCCGGACCTTCCAATATCAATTTGATGTCAGGGTCCAATCAGGAGACAGACCCCACACCAGTAATTTGAACAGGAAACATTTAATATAAAGAATTATAGCTTATAAAAGAGTTAACTACTAAACTAGAAGAAAAACTACTATTTCTAGGGCTGAGAGAGAGTAATTTAGGAAGAAACTAAGAACTTAGAAGAGCTCTCCCAACTACTCAATTCAAGGCTGATTCAGACCTACTTAGAGAGGCGTCGCTGCTATAGGATCACACAGCCTGCCAGTGCTAAGGAAACTTGTTGGAGAGTGTGGGTCAGAGCTAGTCCATAAACATGGTCCGTTGGATGGTGGAGAAACTTGCTGGAGGGCATTAGCAGGCTGGAGCTGGTCTGTAAGGGTTACTTAGGTGACTAGTACCAAGCCTCTAGCATTACCCCTCTACTGTCTATGTGCCTAAAAATAGCAGGCTAAATTGTGAAAGGAAATCTCTTTACTTTTACAATGTCCTTTCAGTGCCCTCTATTGATGAAGACTATACTGACACTGAGCCAGCTGGCAAAGGAGAAATGTTTGTTAAGGTTGAGCTCCCATATCACAGAGCAGTGTAAAAAGCATGAATTTAGTGCTGAGAAGCAATAAATTGATAACTGGCAAAGGACTGAATAAATTTTGTGCGTTTAATGGACAACAAGAAGGTCAATATAGCTGGAAGTGAGCAAGTAGGACAGAGACGATGGTGGGAAATGAGGTCTGAGAAGCAGAGAGGTAGATAAGGTCAGATGTTTTAGGCTTTATAGATCATGGTAAAGACTTTGGATTTTTTTTTTTTATTTTTATTTATGATAGTCACAGAGAGAGAGAGAGAGGGAGGCAGAGACACAGGCGGAGGGAGAAGCGGGCTCCATGCACCGGGAGCCTGATGTGGGATTCGATCCCGGGTCTCCAGGATCACGCCCTGGGCCAAAGGCAGGCGCCAAACCGCTGCGCCACCCAGGGATCCCAACTTTGGATTTTAATTCAAGTGATGAGAAAACATTGGACAGTTGAGAGCAGTGATGTGATATAATCTGATTTATTTAAAAATTAGGTCAGTCTGTGGATGCTTGACTTTAGAAGCAAGAGTGGAAATAAAGGAGGCTCAGTCTACCAAGCGCCAGCTAATCACACTCCATCCTCTCTAGGCTACACCCTCTCTTGTGTTCTAACCAGGGTTAACAAATGTCTTCGTTGGACTGGGACAACTAGTTTTAGACAACCTACTATAGGGCCACTCTAGTTATGACACAACTCAAATTCTCTCCTTTCCTGAAAACAAGCCTGACATTTCAAGATTGTTAGAATTTCTAGAAGCGACTGCCACTCATTGCTATGTTTAGGAATGCCAGAAGTCCAGGTAATTCCTCAAGACCTTCTCCCTAACACCTAAGAGTCTTCTCTTCCTTGCTCTTCATGAAAATACTATCATGCCATTAGTCTAATTCCTGATGTAGAGTGCTGGCATTCCTCTAACTTAAGATGCTCTAGAGAGGAGTCAAGGAGAGTCCCATTGACAGTAGATCAACTTTGAGGATCACCATACCCTGAAAGGAGTTTCCAGAAGAAATCTTTCCAGTTTCCTGAAAGGATGTTTAAGATGACAGGCATATGCAGAAGGTAAAGCCATCTTTCATTTCTTGCTGGATCTTAGAATGGAGGCCAGGTCACCTGCTTTATCTGACTCCATTGCTCCCCTAGCCAAATAAAAATTCCTAGGTAGGTGAAATAGAAGTTTGCCTCATGATGCCTCTGGCCCTTTTACCTAAACCATTACCCTCTTGCACATTTTGTCATGATTTCCCTTCTTGTCTGTGCTCTCTCCTCAGTGCTGATAACCATTGCTCCCATTTTCCATCAAAACCTGCTCTCAAATCTTTTATTTATACCCTCAGACCTTTGGTTTCCTCTGTGGTGTAATGGAGTGAAAGAAGCTTAAAAAGTTTCCTTTCTAAGGGAAATTGCGTTTTAATAGAAATCAGTCTGATACCAGTGGTTCATGATGTTTGGTCTAAATAAGAACAACTTGCAGAGCTTGCTAAAATGCACATTGATGGGCTCCAACCTCCAAGTACCTGAGAGCAGAAGGTTTTATTGAGTATCAGGAATCATGCCACACAGATCATTACATGCAAATATCTTAAGTATATTTCCTGATTCCAAAACCGGGTCACATGGAATCTCAATGGGGCCTCAGTGAAACACCTGGGCTAAATGACCAACCTATTTGAAGGGAGATTTTGCTGTTATTTAAATAACTGTAAAGGGTGCCAAGTTCTGCCCGGTGTCTCCTCCCGGTGGGATTCCTTGGGAAATTATATATATGGGCTTGTAGCCAATTAGAAAATGAGTGTTACACTATTATTAGCTGGAATAATGTCTAATCACGTACAACATAGCATGCTGTGAAGGCTGGATTGGAGCCCATCATTTTGGCTCATGGTCCATTCAGGGTCTTTCGCACCCCCCTCCCCACTTTCAACAGCCTAATTCTTGGGCTAATATATCCATATATGCTGTGAAGAGCAAGAGATTGAGAGACTGCTGAGCCCACTTACCCAGCAAGCCATATGGAAATAAAGGGAGAGAAAGATTAGAAAGAGATAGAGATTTATAGAAAGAATGCTTAGATCTGCTTATTACATAGAGGCTGGAAAATTAAAGTACAGGTCAGAGTGTCTTGTATGTATACTGACCTTTTTTTTTTTTTTGCCATGCAGTAATCCTGCCCATTAGCAACTGTGGCCCAATTAGTGTCTAGTACTCTGACCAATCAGATCAATAACCACATCATCCTAGAGGGGAGAAAGGAAGAAATGCGCAGAAACAGACTTGATGTAGGAAGAGTTTGCAGGTCAGGTCAGACCTAAACAGTTGACACCAAATTATAAAGCAGAAGTGAGGCCCAGTGCATGAGGAATGTCTCAGTTTGGTGACACGCTCCTATGGCTGTGTTTAATGCCTGCCATGGACCATCCCTCCATTCCTTTTACTCCTGTTCAGGAAAGCATACAAAATACAAGGAAGGGTAATTTCATCATAGGGTAAATCCAGTATCTGTTCTGGTTGGTTAAAGGTATGATTTGCAAACTTTGGCACTTTAATTATTAGTGGATCCTCTGATGGGTTGTGACCTTGTGCACAGGTTCTGGGAGAGTGCATTCCCAGCCTGCTCCCGTGGCTACTCTCTCCAGCCCTTCTACTCCTCTGTTCTTCCCCTACCAACCTTGGACTCCAGAGCTCAGGGTTTGGATGGTGGGGCAGGGAGGAGAGAGGCTCTGGAGAAGCAGGGAGGTTGGCTCATGTTCTGTAATTCCTAAAATGGACTCGATCATCCACTGGGTGTGTGTGTGTGTGGCAGTTTGTTGTTATAATTGTATTCAACTAAGATACGTGGATTTCTGGGACAAATTATTTTTACACAGGGAGTTATTCTGGAAGCTTTGTCAGAGCCAGTTTAATAATAAAACAAAACATTTTTAGTCTTTAAATTACTTTAATATACATAATCTTATCTCTTCCCTCTCTCCTTCTTTTCTCCCTCCCCCCTCTTCTTTCCTGCATTTATTCAAAACCAATTTTGTGCATTTCCAAATACTTGGTGGGGGGTGGAGCTGCTCTTCTATCTTGTGGATTATCCATTCAATTCCTCTGTTCTATTTCCTTGTCAACCTCTGGCCATTCTTATGTTAACCTTTTCATTGGAAGGAAGACTGGATAAATTGCTGAAATAAGGTTAGAGATTATCACTGGATTCGGATTTCGCATGTTTTTCCCAGCCTCCTTCCCCTTTGGAGGCTCTGAGGCGGTGATTTGGCCATTCGGTGTATTTTTGTAACCTCTGAGAAACAGGAGAAGAGGAGGGATGTGGAAGAGGGAAGATACGATTAAACCAGTGTAGACATTGTTAAGAAATTTATTTGCAATTCTTGTTTTTTGGTGTTTTTTGTTTGTTTTTTAAATAACATCATTCCGTAGATAAAAATGCAATCTTACAGGAATATACATAGCGTCTCACACAGAGATGACCCTGAAGCTCTTCTCGAAAGGTTACCCCTTCTAGATTCCCTGGCCTTTCTCGAGGGTGAGAAGGCGCAGCAGGCGAGGCCTTGACAATGGGGTTATTTGATGATTACAAACTGTACAACAGTATTTACAACAGTAAGACTGCGACATCGTGAAGCCTGGAGAGGAAAGTGTGGGGTGTACAAGGGTGTGGGGGTGGTGACAGGCAGGGGATGACAATGGAGGCACTGTCCATCTTTCTGCATTGCTCTGAGAGCAAGCATGATACAGTTTGGTTTAGGGGCATGAAATTGGGCCTGGGCAGGAGGACATGAGGAGAGGAAGGAGGAAGGGGCTGTTTCTGGAGCCTCTTATATGGACGGGAGTTTCGCTTGGCAGCTCTAGGGCTTTAAAATAAAACAAGCAGATGACGAGAGTAACAGACCTTCCAGTGCTTTAGCAGCTTGGGACCTGCCACCCTATTTCTTAAGGGACTTGTGTGTTTCTCTGCATGTGGTTCTCCACTCCTACTGTCACAGATTTGCCTAAGTTTGTTTACGCCTTTGATGTCCACATCCTGGTTTGTCCCGGACCCTATTCCCACGAGGCTCTGGAGGAACAGCACACGTTCTGGGCAGGAGAGGAAGCTGCTACAGGGTTGTGCCTAATCTAGTTGAGAAACCAAGAGATGGGTTATGAGTCTGGGAGGATAGGATGCAGCTTGATGCGTGGGTGGTGTGATGTGTGCAAGCAGAAAAGTGCCCATAGCATTCAGGTCACTGGAGTTGCCTCACGGAGGAGCCCTTTGCACAGGGTCGTTTGTTTATAGCTGTCCACCTTGCTTCCCAAGGTTTTTCTTTTCTTTTCTTTTCTTTTCTTTTCTTTTAAGCTTTGATGTAGTTTCCCCATGTTGGGAAATCTCAGGGGAGGGGGTTTGGCACAGGACACAGTGACCTGTCCTCTTTTGCTCCTCCTGTGACCCTATAGAAGGGAGCCTTCTCTTTCCTCTCTGGGTTGCGGGCTCAGGAGAGACTTCATGCAGAGTGTCTGAGGCCCGCAGGTATGCGGTATGGCGTGCGTCAGCAGTGGCCCACTGCCCGCTGGTGCCCGCTCATTCCTGTCCCTCTGCTTATACACTCGAGGAGCATCAGAACAGTTCTCTAGGCTCAAACAGTGAATAGGAAAAATCCCGTCCATTTCTGTGTTTCTTCACATAGAAATTACCCTCCCTTAAGACTTACAACCTCTTCACCAAGAGACTTCTTTAATAATGACATAGGTGAAACACTTTCTTATGTATGAGGTACACCAATGATTTTTAGATGGCAAATTTATAGTAAATGTCGGATTTAGGGTAGATTAAATGTCATGTTGCCCTTTCTAGGAACCTTATCAAGTCAGATTAGATTCTGGAAGGTCGGATGCATGGGACGCCCTCCAAAAGACAGCACAGCTGTGAAGAGGCCAGTATGCAATCTGAAGGGAGAATATTTGACTCTGGTGATGTAACATTTCAAGCTTTTGTTTAATTATCTAGTCTTTGTCTTGTCTTCCTTAATTTAATGGAGACTGAGGGGAGTTCTGTGGAAGTCCCAACTCTTGACTCTACTCTCAGTGTTGAATTGATTTGTTCAACTCAGCTCAATATATTTTGCTGGCAATCTCTAATTCCCTTTCAGAGACTGATCAAAGGGCTTTTCCAGTATATCGGAGAGCTGAAGAATCTACCACTGCATCTTTTCTGGAGCAAGCCTCTTAAAATCATGTGAGGGAAAAGTCTGAAATTTAGATAAATAATATTTAGTTCACAGTAATAATAGGGCCCGATGGCACTATTTCTACTCAAGGAAGTTACTCTGGTCCTCTCTCCACATCTCTCTACACAGTGCTCAGCCCTTTGGGAGGACAATATCATTTGTACAGGGCTCAACCCCAGCACCTGCACCTGTCTGTTAAGGAAGTGTGTGTGTGTGTGTGTGTGTGTGTGTGTGTGTGAGGATGAAAGTGTGTATGACTGAGTGTGTGTGTATGTGTGGTGTTCAAGTGTGTTCCAACCATGTGGAAGTCTGGCAGAAACCACTTGCTACATTGGTATCTGGCTTCACAAAGTAATGTTTCATTGCTTTGAAATAAAAAAAAGTTAAAACCAGAACTAGCTTCATAAACTATTTAAGAATCTGCATATTGGACTACTCGCAACTCCCTGTTCTGACTAGACTGAGGGGAGGAAAGGAAAGTGGGGGTTGGGCAGGAGGCTGGAATAGAGAGAATGGCTTGGGGAAAGGGAAAAACTATGCCATCCCTGATAGTTGTAGGACACTTCGTTTCCTTGTCTCTTTTCCTTATGTCTCTTCAGAGGGAGCTGATGGGGAACCCGGATGTGGTGACCAAGAGCTTCACTATGAACTGACCTGGGCTCTTATCAGCCAGTGTTTTACTAAATTGGGGCTTAAATGGGTCTCTTGAAAACAAATTGCCCTTTTGTGGTTTCTTTGCTAAAGGGTTTCTAACTCTTAGACAATGATATTTCATTTTTTCCCCAGGTCCCTCAGGATGGAGATGCCATTATCCTCTTCAGCAAAACTTATAATTATGGTTTGATGAGGCTAAAAGCCTGACTACCAGACTTACTCTGTATGCCTAAATTAGGTTCTTGTTACACATCTTGACCTTTAGGAATGATGGGTAGGTATCAACTGGCCTCTATGAAACCCTTCTGATGACTTCCAAACTCCTCATTTTCAGGGTGTTCTTATGTCTCAGGCATTGAATGGGATCCTTCTCCTGTGGTTGTCTTACTATCTATAGCTGAATGATCAGGAGATAATCTGGAAGGAAAATATTTGTGAGAAACTGATAGCTTCACTCCAGACAAGCCCCGGAAGAAGCAGGGTCACAGGATAAAGACAGAGTAAGGAAGTCTTGTTCCTTTGTCCTTGGACCTCCCAGTCAGAGGGCAGCCTGTTAGACTCAGAAGGTGATGGGAGGGATTATGACTAATAACCTTTGAAGCAGAGCAGAGAAAAATTCATGGTTCAAGCCAAAATCTAGGAAAACTTTCTTCTCTTTTTGCCTCAAGACCAAAAGAAACTTCTAGAAACAGGCAGAAAGAAGACAACTGAAAATCTCCCTGCTTAATATAGCCAGACACATGACTATTAAAAGGCCAAAGTGTAGAAATACAATAGGCCATTCAGATGAAAAATAAAAATCATGCCCCCAGAGCTTACACTGCACTTCTTTAGGTCCTTTTGGTCCTCAGCCATTGGCTGCTTTCTCTTTGCCACTCACAAGTTCTCAGAAGACTTGATGGTTATGTTTTACAAGGTCACAGGCAAAGTTCTGCTCTAGGTGGGGGGCAGACATCACTTAATACACAGCGGGTGAGGTTTGTGATTTTATGATTCATTTTATCCGTCTGTCATGATGACAGGTATCTTTTTTTAAAGATTTTATTTATTTATTAGAGAGAGAGAGCTAAGAAAGAGAGAAATAAAAAAAAGTTATTTTTTAAAATTTTTTCTCTAAGAAAGAGAGAGAAAGAGACAGAATGAGAAGGGGAGGAGGGGCAGAGGGAGAGAGAGGAGCGGATTCTCTGCTCAGCAGGGAGCAGATGCAGGACTTGATCCTAGGACCCTGGGATCATGACCTGAGCCAAAGGCAGATGCTTAGCTGACTGACCCACCTAGGCACCCATGATGACAGGTATCCTCTGTCAGTACCATACCAGTTGATCATGAGGTCAGGCCATAGAGACCCATCACCCTCCACAGGGAACTCCCATCTAAAACTCCTTTCCTTGCCAGCAGCACAGGGCCAGGTTCCCTTGGCACTGCTGATGTTGCTCTTGTAGGGTGCAAGACTAGCTGGCCTTCTGACAGAGCTGACTAGAAAGAAGGGACTCTGTAGGTGTGAGTGGTGAAGGGTAAGGGGGCACACTTAGGCACGGCCTTAGGGGTAGCTGGCATAAGCCCAGCCTGTAGCCCATGCCACTGGCCAATGAGATTTGGTGATGCAGAAGACAAGTCCAAAAGGAAAAAAGAAAGCAGCATGAAAGTTTGAGTGAATGTGTGAGTGGTGTGTGTGTGTGTGTGTGTGTGTGTGTGTGTGTGTATGTGTTTGTGTCTGTGGTCAGTTAAAATGCCAAATTTCTATCTAGGGACCACATGTATAGCAAGAATCAGTTATCAATCCAAAAGGGCTTCGCTCTCCATCACAACTAAAATCTTAGCAGAACGGTGGTAGGTATCTTGGGAAACTGGACAAAGATGACACCTAACTGTAATTTCTAGAAGGCCTGCATGGCACCGAAAAGGAACCAAAGAAGTTTGGAGGGTTTAGTCTTGGAGAAACAGGGAGAAACCCTTCTGCTTCTGCACTGTTAGTGTACCTGGGAACATTCAGCGTATTTCTCCACTTTTTCATGAATCAGTCCTTAAAAGTGAAACTCATCTTCACTTTTCCCAAGTAGGTCGCTCCTGTAAAGGGCTGGGAACATACTGGCACTGGAAGACATTCCCTGGGTAAATCCTAGATGAATGTTTGGGTCCTGTTTTCCCTAAATCACTCCCTTTTCCACCATCATTGTTGAAATCTATTTGAAGGAAACAGCATGGATAGGATGACGTTCTAGGTAGACGCAAATAGGCGGAAGAGATGCTCCCACAGTGTCTCTGGTTCCACTATCACTGCGAACTCCTGACGTGTCCTCCCCAGTCCTGGTCCCAGTCCCCTCCCTGTCTGCCATGCACATTAGGGGAGACCTGGAGGAAATCCTGCTCCAGAGCAAGGAGAGGATGAAGTGAATGAGACGGAGCTGACTTAGGGATGGACAAAGGTTTTACCTGGTTGCTGTTCTCTGGCCCCTGCTATCTGAGTTTGGGTAGAGCAGTTGCCAGAGGGAGGATTCCCTCCCCTCCAGCCAGCCCGACTCTAGCTCCATCCTCTCCGTCAGCGTGCGCTTTCCTGAGGAGACCACCGAGGCGAGTTCACGCAGTGGAAGTGAACAGAAAAGCCAGCCACCTCTCCCATGGGGGATGCTCACGGGGCAGGACTGTCCCGAGACCAAGTCCCAACCAACTGGAGCAGAGTGGATGGAATGAAGACAGGATTAAGACATGTCCTGGTCTCTCAAAGCAAGATGTAGGACGGATATACTTCTTGTATAGTTTTGGAAAAATGGAGGGAAACGGAAGTGAACACAAGATATGCAAAACAGTAATGTCCAAACCTGTGTGTGGATTGCAGAATAATGATTTACACTGGTGATACCTTTGCTCATCGTACAAATTAAAATAATACTTGTTCCCTTTCCCCCAACCACATATAGGAAAGCACTTCAGAGTTCAAGGGTAAAGCTTGTACACTCCAAATACAAAATGATTTACTTACATGCAGCAAAATATACAAGAAGTGAATTCAAAAACAAACTTAATTCAATTCATTATATTCGCTTGGCACAATTGCAATTCAGTTTTAAAAAAATATTTGTAAAATACTGAAACTGACCTGAATTCAAGTATAACAGTTTCTTCAACAGAAACATTATCAATGCAATAAAACATTACACGGAATATATCGAAGCAAAAACGCCTTCTTGAGTTTTTCCCTTAAATTTCTGTGTGTGTGTGTGTGTTTTAAATACAGTTTTAATGCCAACACAACTCACAATTGTATTTTTAAAATGAATATTATTGCATTGTTTTTGCATATCTTGTGGACAGAAAATGTAAAGAGTTACTGATTCCCATTTCAGAAGCAGAAACAGTGGTTTGTTTTTGCTTTCAAATGGCCCCAGATTCAGATCTCCCCACAGTTAGACCAGAAAGGGGGAGCTGCACACTCATTCACACATGGGTGCACATACATGGACAACCCACTATGCACACACAGAACACACACACTCGCGGAGACTCTCACCTATGCTTCTCTCCGGCACCCACAGACACACCCCACAGTAAAAAGAGCCCAACTCAATCACCCATATGTGCAAGACCATATCAAGTGCGTTACCTTTAAATTATAAAACCAAACCCAAAAAATTTTTGTTACTACCTATAGAAATCATAACAAATTATTGCGTATACACAATGGCTGGTAAAACTTGCCCACGATGGCTCTATGGATGGAGCCTACCGTAGAAAAAGAAAACCACAACCGTTTAAATAATACAGTAAAACCAAACCCAATTTACATTTGCAAAAGTGAAAACAGTAAGGTGGGTGGCTACAAAGCTTTGTAAACACTTCTTCCTCCCCTCCCCCTGGGAAAACAAAATTAAAATAAAACAAAAACCAAACAAAACCCGAAAACTGCAACATGCCATCAAGAAAAATGTCAAACCACAAAACAAAAGAGCGCTTGACAGAAGCTCAGCAGCACCTCGTCTTGCCAGGGGCTGGTTGCCCCTTCCCTGGCAGGCCCAGCCGCTGCTCTGAAGCGAGGTGGGCCTGTGCACGTCCTGTGACCCTGGGGCAGAGGGATGGGGGTGGTGGGGAGCCTTGGCCGTGAGGCTGCCGCATGCCCCTCATCGTGCCCTCCGCCCTCCTCCGCTCCTGTCTCCTGAGCTCCTCTCTCTGTTCCTCCTCCCCCCTGGGATGGGGCTGGGTCCTCGCTAAAGTCCCACTCCTGCTTCCTTCTACAAACCCACAGGGCCCTGGCTCTATGGAGACAGTGAGGCTCATACGGAATATGTGCAAAATGGATTTTTTTTTACAAGCAAAGTTGAAAGACACCCGTTTGACATAGGGTCCTTTTGGTGAGGGCTACCGCAGGAGGCTGAGGCTCTCTTTCGCGCCCGGAGGTGGGGGCAGGCGTCTCTTCTCTTGCTCTCCCTCCCTGATTCTTCCACTCCCCCTCACCACTCTACCTCTTGCACACAACACACACTAGGCTTGCTGCCTTCCTTCCCCCCGGAAACGGACTCTGCACACCGCCCAACTCTGCGTCTTGTCCCAACGAAATGAATGAAGACGCTGTTCCGGTTAACTCCAGGTCACGAGAACAGTGAGGCACTTCTGAAACGAACCCATTAGGAACATTGAAACAAATAAAAAACCCAGCGTCTCCCCAGCCCTGGCTCCTACAGGCTGCCGGTGTGGGCTCTGCTGTCCTGGAGCTCTTCCTCGCTCTTCTGACATGCCAGGGCGGCCGTGCAGGCGTCGCCCTCGTGACCCCCCGCTTTGTCCTGCCCGGGGTCCCTGCAGTTAACAAAAGGTAGGAGGGTGCCGTTGGGGCTCTGCTGGGCGCCCCCACTGAGGATGTTGTCAGCGGCGTTCTCCATCTCCTCTATGGTCATGTCACAGGCGTCAGCCAGCTCCTGGGTTGTGACCTCGATAAACTTGGGATCTTGAGCAAACTGCCCCAGTCCTTCTGAAATCAAGACCTGAAGTGGGGAGGGAGGACCATGAAGAACCAAAGAGGAACATTATTCCCGGAGGACAGCTCTTCCCTCTGGGGCTGGAGCAAGGGGCTTGTAACTGGGAACCTTGGGAAGTGAGTGTGTGTGTGTCTGTGTGTGTGTGTGTGTGTGTGTGTGTGTGCGCGCGCGCGCGCGCGCGCGCGCGCGCGTGCGTGCAGGTGTGTAGGTGTGGTGGGAGGCGTGCTCGCAGGAAAGGAGCCGACACGGAGCATTGCCTGAAGGAATCAGGGGTGTGCAGGCTGGAGGACAGCTGTTTCAGCTGGGGCACTCACTAACTGTTGTCAAATACCTGGAGGCTTGGCTCACAGAGGGACCACAGGGTGCTGCTGTGCTGCTGCCCAGGTGGAACCGGGCCTGCCCAGTCTTCTCTCCACCCCCCACCCCCTGCACCCCTACATGCCTTCCTGTTATTCTTGCCCAGAAACCCTCACTCTCCTTTGGGGAAACCATTACCTCGCGCCCCTCGCCCACTGCTGGCTGGCAGTCTCTGTGGGGGTGAGGATCCGGGAGTATGATGTGTGCAAAACACCATGTCTGCACCTGCTTCTGCTCCCGCTCCAAAGGGCCAGCAGGTGATCCCAGGGCGGCCCCCTCCTTCCTAGTGGCTGCTTTAGTGACTGGTCTTGGGGAAAGTGACTCAGCTACGAGCCAGGGTAGGGGATGCATAGTGAAGCCTGGAATGCCTCTCTCCTGGGTCCGTTTGCCGGTTCCCCTGCTCCATCCCTCTTTATTTCCTCTCCTGCTTGTATTTTCCTCAGAGCTCCCACCCTGTGTGGCATGCTGCAAAAATGTTTACTTGTGATCTCTCTCTCTCCTCACCATGGCATGGGCTCATGAGAGCAGAAACGGTCTCTCGGCTGTATCCCTGCACCTAGAACAGTGCCTGTATGTGGTTGGCACTCAATTGGGAGTGGTGAACTGAATGAGAAATAACCAAGGCAAAGGGAAGAACAAAGTTTTGGAGCTAGGAGAGGCCTTAGAAGTCCTCTGGTTTAACTCTCTACCTCTTGCATGACAGCCCGATGACTGGATGGGCGTTATCTCTGCTTGCATACGTCCAGTGATGGTGGGCTCACTCCTTTATAGGAAAACCCTCCTCCTTTTGGAAAAGCTCTGTTGGAAAGATTTTCCTCACATAACCTGAAATCTGCCTGCCTGTCTGGTAGGTTGATTTGTCACTCCATTCCTGCACTCAAGACACCCTGCCCAGGACGTGAGGCACCTTACAGGTTTGAGGTGCCTGTTGTGGCCTCTGGAGCAGTCCCCTGTCCAAGTCTGCTTCCCTAACTCCCTCAACCGGATCTCGTATGAAATCACTTATAGGGACCTTGCCAACCCCTTGCTGTGTCCTCCTTGGGGCATGTCCCCTGAAATGTGCTGCCAGGATCACATTAGATGCTCTGGCTGGGGCAGAGGACAGAGGAACTGGAAGCACTCTTGCTCTAGAATAGTGATTCTCAACCTTAGCTGGGCCTTAGAATCATCACAAGGCTTTAAAAAATACCCATTTAATGTGTCCCTAGGTTATTTTAATAAGCCCGAAGCTTGAGAACCACAGGTCCTGACTTTGCATGTGCACAAACACAGCCCAGGCCATCTGCACCCCAGAGCCAGTCCGCGTGGTCTATACACTGGGGCCCGGGGCCCTGATGGGGGCTCACTGGCCCACGGCAGGGATATGTGCTCCATACTTCCTCCCCTGTGGTGGGCCCAGCCCAAGCAGAAGCCCATAGCATCTTGTGTGATCACACCAGCCTTTCTTCTGGAGGCCCTGGGAGTGAGGATCTTCCTGGCCAAGGAACTTGACCTCCACTCTCCTCCGGAAAGGACCAGAGACTCCCTCCTCAGTTCTTCATGCAAAGAACCCTTGCTGCCCCCAGCCCTCCTTTCCTCCTTGTGCTAGCAGCTCAGAGCCACTCACCGCTTCCACGAGGCTGCTGGCACTGCCATGGAACTGCCTGCCCCGGGCCCCAGCCTGGCTGGGCACAGTGAGGGACACCGGCCGGGCTCTCCGGATGGTGCTGTCACCTCCTCCACAGGGTGTGGGCTCCTCAGACCAGGAGCTGCAGTGGATGGACGGGAAGCTGCTGTTGAGTTTCTCGTTGGACTCAGCCCCCTCCAGCCGCAGGGTGGGGATAGGCTGCGGGGGCCAGCCTCGGCTGCCGGGTGTGGCTGGGGGGGTGGCACATGGCCTGGGGAGCGTGCCAGGGGAATGGCTTCTCTGGAGGAGGGGGCTCAGGCCTGCCACTGCCAATGCCTGCGGACACACAAGGAGCATGAGTTACTGGAAGCAGTCAGGCTGGGAGGGACGGGCCTCTCTCTCAGCAGCAGATGGTCGTCGCTAGCTTGGCCTGCCTGGAGCCCACTCCCATCATTTTCACCCCTCTGGATCCTACCTCATCAAGACCTGGTGTTAGCTTCCATCACCTTAAAATAGATTTTGTGATTACACCAGTCTGAAGTGATGGCTTCCTCTTCTAAACTCAGAAAGCTGTGATGGAATGGACTCAAGATTGTCCACTTCTTGGCTCTGGCCTTGTCGCTAGTCAGCTGTGAATTCTCTGGCTTTTGGTTTTCTCATTAGTAGTCTAGAAAGAATGCTGCCCTCATCATCTGTAAAACCAGGAACACTAATGCCCTCTATCTACCTATCTTGTGGGGTTGATGCGAGGTTCAAGTGAAATCAAGTCTGTGAATATCTGTGCACTACACTGTGCACCATAAAGATGTAGACAGAACCAGTACTTATTGTTTTAAGTTTTCCATTTACGGGGCACCTGGGTGGCTCAGTCAATTAGGCATCTGCCTTTGACCCAGGATTCCAGGATTCTGGGATTGAGACTCACATTCGGCTCCCCATCGGGAGCCTGCTTCTCCCTCTTCCTTTTCCCACTCCCTTACTCCTGTGCTCTGTCTCTCTCTCAAATAAATAAAATCTTAAATTTTTTTTTTTTACAATGAATCAGGCCATGAATAATGTCTTGTTGATCTTTAGCTCAGCTTGTCTCTGAACTGTTGTTCAAATCTTACACTGTATTATTATTTACATGTTGTGTCTTCTGGCCCCCACTCTGCTTAAAAATCCTGAGACTGGAGTCTGGCCCTCGTGTTAGCACCACAACGACCTACTCTGAGCTGATGTGTCCACCGGAGAGTGGCACTGTGCAGCGGGAAGGCCCAGCCTGAGGGGCAGAGGGACGGGAACACTGTGGTATGGGTGGGTGTAGTGGAAAAGCAGGAAGCAGGGAGTGTAAATAAAGAAGAGGTTCTTGCCCGCAACATGATAAGAACACTGGGTGAAATGAACTTCTAGAAATCTTTAAAAATGGTGCACGCAGTGTCCCTCCCCCTCCCCCAGCCTGCCAGCTTCCTCTGCACATAGCTCCTGAGGGTCCCCAGCCTGGGGTCCCCGGTCCCCTGGAGACCTGAGGGAAGGAAGTGTAAGGCTATGCTCAATTTTCCAGAAAGCCCAGTGGAAATCATATTTATGCTGGCAATGCCACACAGGCTAAGTAAAACGGTGAATACTTTGAGTTGAAATAATATCAACTTAGCTGAGCCACACTGGCTATCTTATGCATTTTATAAGCTTTGATTGGCAAATGAGTGCCTTTGGGTATTAAAAAAACCCCACCTAATGCATAGGCCTGTGGCAGGAGAATATATAATTAGAGAGGAAAACGGTTTGAGAAACCTGGACCCCAAGTTGCCTAGATGTAAGGGACTGGCCTTTGATTCCTGGAGGTTTCCATTGGTTCTAAGATACTGAGACTATGCTGGACACTGGTGTCTTGGATTTCACTGGCTCAGCTGGAGGCAGCCGCAGCAAGAGGTATTTCAACTCTCGAGTCTCTCTGGACCTATTTTCCTTGAACATCAGTCCCTACTTCTCACCATGTTGTTGGCAGATTCTCTGATCATTTCTACATTTCAGTGGATGGGTTTGTGTGCGGCTAAATCTCCAGGGATCTTGCAACTCTAGGCGTAAGTACATCCGCCCGAGAGCTCTCTGAAGGGTAAGCCAATGTCTGTGCAGGGAACATCTGTGCTATTGTGGGAGGAAAGGTCAGGCAGGATCCTGGAGTCATTGGTCCCTTGGGGCCGTGTGAGGGGCACCTGCTCACAGTGCTTCCTAGGTGTCCCCCACTGCCATCCTCCCGGGGAAATGACAGACCTTGCTAAGGTTCTCACTTGCATGGATGAGCCCCCCTCATCTGGGCCAGGGGCTAGGACTATCGTGGTCCAACACAGGGAAGACAGAGTGGAGTCTTCAGATTTGCCCTAATCATGGGAGGTGTGTAGCCTGTGGGGTGATGGCTGAAAGTATGGGCTACCTGGTGATGAACCAGGTGCAAGGGCAGGACTGTCTTCTGAGAGATGTCTCCCCCTTGATTCTTCTGTCGCTTCAGACATTCCAGGTGGAAGGAGGCCCTTCGACCTGCAAAGGCAGCCAAAGAACTGTGATCAGTTCAGGGAAAGGGGACACAGGTCTGCGAGGGTCATACCCTGGGGGCGTAAGGAGGCATGCTGGTGGGCCTGGAGTCACCTCCTCTCTACTGTTTGCCCCTCCTAGCACGTGGTATCTGGCCAAGTGCCATCCCTGCAAGCCCTGCCCTCAGAAGCCCATCTCATTGCTCTGGAAATCTGCCCAGCCACTGCATAGGGGTTGTCAGTCACCCAAGTGCTTGACCTGTCACATCTGGAGAGAGAAGTGTATTTACCCAGGGAGGCAGAGCGGAGGAAACCCCTCTTTGGAGATTGCCGGACGTCCCTCTTGTCTTCTTCAGGTGGTGTTAATTGCCGATTTTCATCATCCTGATAGGAGAGCCTGGAACACAGAACTCCTGGGGCTTATTCTGGGAGGCCGAGCAGTGCCACCCCGTAGGGACAGCTGCCGTCCTCTGGAGGCAGTCTGCTTTTTTTCCTTATTGAAGGGAACCCCTGCTTTGTGCTTTCATAAAGGCTGGGGGATGGGGCAGCCGGACCTCGCCACCCCACCAGCCTAGGCCTGACTTCTGGCATCACAGGTATTTCCAGCTCCTCATCCATAGCCTCTCTGCTCATCAGCCTTGCATTTCTGATTTGAGACAGTAGAGGGACTCTTGAGTCAAAGTTGGTAAAAAATTTCAGATGAACAAGATTCTTTTCAGGAACAGTTTGGGCTCCTCTGTTTACATATGTGGATGCAATTTTCATGACTACTCCCAACTTCAGCCCAAACTTCTCCCTCTCCCCCTAGTTTCTCCCTGGCCAGCTCCCTTCATCATCAAGGCACAGAAGCAGTTGCCTATGGACAAGTATCCAGTCAGCTGGTCAGTGAACAGCAGAGCTGTGAGGGGCCTTAGGGGGCATCCGTCTACATGCTGGTGGCTAGGCCATTTAATGGGGGCTCACAATGAGAAATATACTGTACAGAGTCCCATATACATAGAAACACCTACTCGAACTTAACTTCTTGAACCATACTTACTACCTTCGTTGCATGCCTTGCCCTCTGGTGGTTTCTTTTTTTTTTTTTTTTTCCTCTGGTGGTTTCTATACTACCTTAGTCTATTCTATTTTGCTAAACAATATCAGTTGTTGGGATCCCTGGGTGGCGCAGCGGTTTGGCGCCTGCCTTTGGCCCAGGGCGCGATCCTGGAGACCTGGGATCGAATCCCACATCGGGCTCCCGGTGCATGGAGCCTGCTTCTCCCTCTGCCTGTGTCTCTGCCTCTCTCTCTCTTTGGCTATCATAAATAAATAAAAAATTAAAATAAAAAACAAACAAACAAACAAAAAAACAAACAAAAAAACAATATCAGTTGCAACCCGCTAAGTTGATTTCACAGTCCCCAGGGGTACCTGCAGTCCAAGAAGAGGGGTGCATGCTAACACTTCATTTTACAGATGAGGCCACGGACTCTGTCCCTGATGTGACTCCACAGGCTTTGAGACTGTGTGGCCTTCCCTGCTCCTAGAATACTGGCTTTGAGCCTTTGTAGATGTGCAGGAAATTTTCTGACTAAAGACCTCCAAACCTTTCCTCTCATTCTCAACATGGTAAGCTCTTCCTATTATATTTTCTTCTTATGAAAATTGTACCCACTCTTGAAGACCAGCTTCTGTTTGATCTCGCGCCAGGTGCCTGCTAAGGTCACCTTGACCTGCTTTGAATGTCTGTCCCTTTCATTGTTATGCCTCTTCTGAGATTTTAACTGGTTTGTAAAATATCTTTGAGTGCCGAGGCCGGTTTATTCATGATCTAGCAGAGTGCTGGGATGCACTAAGCACTCAGTAAGAGCTAAAATGAGTTGAAGCGTATGCTTTTCCTGATTTCTATGGTGTATGGCCATGTAAAAAATTTGCAGCCTCTAAAAATCAAAAGGCTGAGGGCTGGTCCTTCCTTATTATAAGGTGCTTTTAAGAAAGATTCTAAAACAACGCACCTTAAACTTTTTGAACACAACTCACAGTCATAAATACATTTTATGAGACTCCGTACACTCACATACATATTGGCAATTAAACAAATATTTCATTAAATATTACCTTTGTGACATTGGATACACTGTTATCTATTGTCTTATTCTAACCTATGCTATTCTGTACTATGCTATTCTTTCTTTTAAAGTGCTGATCACGGCCTGGACTGATGGGGGCACCTGATGGGGGCTTCTGGGGGGCAGATATAGAGTTGTCTCTTGTATTTCTTGGTTGATTCCAGAATCCTCTGCTCTTCAGCCCCCACAGAGAAGCTGTGCCTAGATCAGGGAAGAGGCTGGCTGGGGCTGTTGATAATAAGGGGCCAGTAGAAAACGAACCAAGACTAAGAACCCAGCGGGGGCATCAGCTCAAGCAAATAACTCCAGCCCTCAGAAGCCTTCAGCCTCTAAAAACCGTGGGAAGAGTCTGAGCAGTTACTGGCTGATGATGTCAGAGCCAGAAAGCCGACTAGACATGGTATTGATGTGATGTGCAGCACCGGGGATCTTAAAGCACAGCCCAAGGAGACAGCATGCTGGGATGGTGTTCATGACTCTGAGGCCCAAAACTTCCTTGGAGCCATGAAGCCTTCTAGCATAGCAACTGTGAAGAACCAGGCATTTCAGGACTTAACGAGGCCTGTGAGAGAGGCATCTCCAGACCACACACAGTTTGAGAAAAACAGTCCCCGTTATGACCCATCCAGCAAAAAGACAATCCCAATGGTCCGTGGTGGATGTCCAGTTTGTTCAGATGGTTCATCATCCTGGCAGCTGACCTCAAAACCCTTCGCCAAGCTCACAGAGCTGCTGGAGGCCTCTTAAAAAACAGGGCTGTCTTCACTTGCTAGACACTTTCAATTGAGCCCCTGACCTGAGAGGAATTTGATTTTATTTTGAGGCTGGAGGAAAAGGAACCAAGTTAACTGGGACACGGTTGCTGGAATGGGCAAGAAAGACAGTCCCCCAGAAAACTCAAGCTTTTATAAAACAAAAGAAGGTGTGAAGAGGCCTGCTTGTTATGTTCATCTGGGTTTGTGTATACAGGTGGTGTTCACGTACCTTTGCAATAAAACATTAAAATAAAAAAGTGGTGATTGTCACAACCTAAGTAAACGTCACAACCTGCTAATGGGGTCTAGACCTGTAGTTAAAAAAAAAAACCATCTCTTAAAAATTCCATCACTGACAAAAAAAAAAAATATTTAAAAAAAAAAAAATTATCTGCCACTGTTTGCCAACAGTGCCCTCTGCTGGGTGGCTTTAGTGGTAAGTACTTTCACGAACATTTGTCAATGCTTGTGTGCTGAGCCTTATTATAAAATATACTTATGACAGTTGTTTTTATTAAAAAAAGTTTATGAAAAAATGTTTTGAAGTCTTCCTGAAAGCACTGTATCACGAGGAAAGGCCAAGCTACCCAGAGACAGTGTGTGTAATGTGTGTATAGGTGTGTGTATGTGTGAACATGTGCATGCGTATATACATGTATGTACACATATGTACACACACGTACATATATGTATACATGTGTAAATGCATGTGTATATGTATGTGAGCATGTGCATGTGCATATACATGTGTGCATGCACGTATGTGAACATGTCCAGGCGTGTGTATATACATGTGTACATGTATGAAAGTGCAAACACACGTGTGCACATACACATGCACGCATGTGCATGCATATATGTGTGAACGTGCACACACATGTGTACATGTATGTGCACACAGTACATGTATGTGAACATGTGCAGATACCTGTGCGTACATGCGTGTACACGTGCATGTGTACATGTACGCACGTGCGAAACATGTACATATATACATGTGTATGCACAAAACACGTGTATATGCATGTGCGCGAGTGCACATGTATGTGTGAACATGTGCACACACACATGTATGTGCGTACACGCACGAGAACATGTGCATGCACACATGCATGTGTATATACGTGAAAATGCGCACACATGTGTGTACATGAAAGTATACATGTGTGTACATATATTGTGAACATGTGTATGCTCATGTGTATGTGTGTATATATACGTGTGTGTATGTGTGTGAACATGCACACACATGTGTGTACGTGTTTGTGTGTGGGGGCGGGGGGCATACATGCATCTCCCTAATAAGGTGATAGATGTTTGTAGGCTCTCTTCTGATATGCAATCTCCTTTCCCCAGGCGATACCCAGCGCAGGGATTCCAGGGGGCTGCCCTTCACCCCCAGAGCCTGTCCTACATGTGGGCTGGCCTGGGGCTGGGGCAGCAGAGCTCACATCTCTGTGGAGATCAGGCTGGGCTCACTGCAGTACTCGGCGTCTTCGCTCATCTTCACGTCATAGGTCTCATCCTGAGAGACCTCCTCCTGACACACCATGGCTATCTGGCTCTCCCGGGAGTGGCACCTGAAGTGTCCAAGGGGGAGATATGTAGTCAGAACCTGCTAATCCCCATCATTCCCTCAGCAGGTGAGGTGTCACATGCACACACATACTCACACAGTGAACACACACACACGCCCACATACACACAACTGCTGTGGCCTCTTCTTTCCTGATGAAGCAGCAGAGCCACGGAAGCAGTAAGATCAAGATGAGGATTCCATGTGGAACATGCATCTCTGGGTTAGAACCCAAGGAGATCTGAGTTCTGACCCTAATTCAGGTGCCCTCTGGCAGAAGTCACTGGCCCACCCCATGCCTCAGTATACCCATCAGTAAAACTGGAGTAACTTATGCCCTGCTTGACTCAAAGGCTTATTGTGAGTCACAAATGAAGTAGCAGATGAGATGGGGTTTGAAAGGTGGAAAGGACCAGCTTTTAGAACAGGGTCCTGGGCTGCTCTGTCCAGGTCGGGGTGGGCCCTGAGAGGGCTGTCCTCTCCCTCTGCTAGAGATAGCCAGGCCTCTGGGTGCTGATTGGGCAGAGCTGGGAAGTTCCTGGTGTTACATCCTGCCACATCTTTGGGTTTGACATGGGCTCCTTGGAGTGACGGCACAGACAAGAAGCCTCACATCGATGGGTTTGTTCTCCTGGGCAGTCACCCTGAGTCCCTGCTGAGCTCGAGACCCTCCTGCACCAGGGTGTGTCTAGGATTATTCTGCTCACCCTTCAGGCCAGGGTCTCCTGCTCATTGGGACATGTCTTCTTAGCTCTGGTCCAGGTGTGTTCTCCCTTGTCCCATCTGTACCTTCCTCTGTTTTTCTTCCTACTGATCCTGAATGCTGGGGCCCACTTTACTTCCAAACCCGTGAAGATCCCATTTTATCCTCTCAGGGCTGAGCGCTGGATCAAAGCCCTAGATTCGACCGGGGGCCTGTGAGCTGTTACAACTCAAGAAGCTACCCTTCAGGGCACCTACCAGGTTCTCCGGAGCAGGCTCTAACAGATGGCTGCCCATCCCATGGTAAGGACAGATGAAATGTTGAAGGCTCTTGATTGGTGGGAAGAGAGGGATGTGAGACGAGTTTTAGGGAGGCATAATGGAATGAGCTGGAGACAGAGAATGGTGGCAGGCAGGCAACACCACTTCTTGGAGGCTGCTGTGTACATGACATGCTGGCCCAGCCCCAGCAACAGCAAGGCCATTGCTATGGCCACTGCACTTAGCCTTGAACTACGCCATGAAGGATGAGGCCCCAGAGCTACAACTTTGGTCAAGATTTTCCTCCTCACCAAGCTGAAGCTTACGGTCTTGAGTGTTGTTTTTATCACTGTGCTGGGAAGGGAGAGAGCTGATGCTTAGTGAGCACTTACTATGTTCTAGGCATTTTTTTAATATGTTCTAGGCATTGTGCTAGGTGCTTTGTGTATACCATATTTCACGGATAGAGGTATCTGTGGGGAGAGGAAGAAAATCCCCTGATGTGTCTCTAAAAACCACTGTCCCTTCATTTAATATGGAACATAGTTTAATAGGAAGATACCCTTTGAAGGAGGTGTTAGCTCACAGTGAGTTGCTAATGATGGACACAATGAGCCTTCCTTAAGACGAGGTCTTGATCAGCAGAGCAAGGGTGAAGGTGGCACTAGGACAGAGTCCCTGGAGGTCATAGGGGGTTTGCAGAAAAGTGAGGGGACCACCAGGACAGGCATGGGTCAGCCACTTGAACTTTGATATTCCCCTGTGCAAAGCTACCCTTTCAGATCAGCATACAAAATCCAGCGCTGAGCACATTGCCCTGTGCACAGAAGGCATATCTGTATATATCTCTTGAGTAGAAGGACTCACCCAACACTGCTTTTGGGTGGTTTAAGCAGCTGTTCTTCCAGACAGTGAGGTAGACCGATGGCCAACGTCACTTGGCTGTCATCAGACACCAATGAGTGCCCAGGCCATGTAAGCTTACACGAGGTCACTTGAAAATGTGTTAAGAAGGGAATTGAATGCTGGCCGGTATGTTGGCTCCTTAGGTGAAAGCAGCTTCAGGACATTTGTCCAGAAAGACACTCACACTTCATGATTATTTTCTAAGCTCATGAGCAGGAGAGATGTGCCCAAAAACATGGCATGCTGGCGATCTGCCTAGCCTGCTGTGGCTGTGGTGGGGGTGCTGTCCTGCCCTGTAAGAGCAGCTCCACTAAGGCGGAGGGGGCAAGATGCAGAGGCATGTCCTCTCCCACCTGGCCTTGGGAACCCAGAACTGTTGATAGAAACAGAGAGGAGACCCTTTAGGACCAGGCTGTGCTTCCTGAGGCCCAGAGCATGGAAGCAGACACCTACTGTCCCAGTATACCATAGCAATGTGTCTTGCAGCACCAGGGGTCAGAGGGTGGGGGAAAAAAGCATGTGTCAGGAGGTGGGAGAGATCAGTCAAACTCCCAGGAATGATCCCACACTGGGGCAAGCGGGCGAGTGCTATGGTAAAAGCCTCCTGCCACCAAGATGCCTCTCCCAAGAGGGTTGAGAAGGGTGTAAAGAAGAGGTGGTAGCTCCATTCCCATCCTAAGCAGGCCAAAGGCCAGGTTTGTGCAGATTTGGGAAAGGCCGGGGGAACAGAGTCTATTGTGTAGCCAGGATACCAACATCCTGGGGATCAGGGGCTGGGTTCCTCTGCTTGGGGAGCATGAGAGAGCACAGGAGGTCTGTTCAGAGGTACACACCACAGGACACTCGACTGCCACGGGGCCATGCACCTTCTCCCAAGGGTGGCTACCACACGTCGTCAAGGGCAAGATCAGGAGGCAGCATTTGCCTATCTCTCAATAGGGGAAGGGGCAGCAGCCTCCACCCCAGCTTGAGGGGTGAGTGGTAGGCCTGGGGGCCAGACTCTTACCCCCATGCACTCGGGGCCCCTGCACATGGGCCCTGGATGCTCACCCTCCCGCTTACCTCTTGGAGCTGAGCTTCCATGCAGCCTCCTGCACCCGGCCGGCAGGAGACAGGGGGGTTCCGTGGCCCTCGGCGGTGCTGGCAGCGCCAGGGTAGCCAGAGGGCGGGGGGAAGCGGCCCAGGCCAGTGTTGTTGGCGTTGTTGATGTTGGCATTCGAGCCGGTGGACGAGTAGCTGCTGGGGGTGAAAGTGGAGTCCACCAGTTTCTCGTGGGATGGTGACTCGGCATCGCCTTGGCTGTTGGCCGCCTTATTGATGTGCAGTGGGCGCTGGGTGGTGAAGGTCTGGGGGAAGGCGCTCCTGCCATCGCTTTGGTAGTAGCTGACGTGGTTGCCGAACAGGCCACCGGCCCTCTGGAGGCAAGACGGGAGGGGTGGGTGGAGGAGAAGGTTGTCTGCCTTCCAGAGAGCGCGGCCCCACTGGGCAGCAAGGGCAGTTGGGGAGCTCTTCACCTGCATGGCCTGGCAGCTGGAGAGGGAGGGACCCATGGGGTCCCCTCTGAGACTGCTGGGACACCAGGGAGGGTCCTCTTGAGGGAACTGGTCTGGCAGGAAGGCTGCTGCCCTGGGACTTTCCAGCAAACCCCAGAGGACTGAAATTAAGTTTCAGGGATCAGTGTGGGATGGCGAGCTTTGGCTACTGCCAGTCGCTTGGTTTGGCAGCTGTGAGTCTGCCAGGCACTGGGAGGGCTGTGGGCAGAGGGACCAGAGGTTCTAATGAGAATTTTAAAATGGAGATCCAACCGGCTCGTTGAGCTAGAAACTATGTTGGCCAAATGGTTTTGAGAATAAGGAGGACACATTGACTCCATTAATTATACTATGGCCTTCTCACCCCCGGCAGGATTCTTAGAGATTTCAAATCGGGGCCCACTGTTTTTTTCCCTTTCCTTGTCCTGGGGTGAGTGGGCAAGTAGCTATCGGCATGTTGGTCTGTGGGGTCTCACTGGGGCAGTGTTAGCATGGCGCTGTGTCCCTGAGGCCATTCGGTGACAGACATTTCACAGTGATGAGAAGGAGGATGGTGATGAGAGGGCAGCCACGGGCAGGGCAGGCTGTCTTGCCTCCCCATGTCCCACAGCGCAGGACCCCTGAGCCGGGGCTTGCAGGGCAGCTGTGAGCAGGGCTCCGGTGCTGTCATGGCTTCTCCCCAGCTTTAGAGGGATTTTAGCCAAACACCTTCAGGGTCCACAGGGACCACAGTGAATGCAGAGAACAGGATGTAAGAGTTCCACCATTCTGGGAGAGTTGGGTTGTTTTTCACTGTTCGAACTGACTCAGCCTCCATATCCAGGAGAGGAGAGGGAAAGAAGGTTGGAGGGGACTTTTGTGATCTGGAGAACACATGCTTATCTCAAGGGGACAATTGCGGCTGGGCTCTACTCCTCTGCTGCCATGTGGGGAACATAAGTCAGATTCTCTGATTTTTAAAAGAGAAGTCAGAGGTCTAGATTTTTATTTGAATGTATCAGATTTCTGAAAGTTGGCAAACAAAATAGGTCTGCAGGTTAGAAGTGGCCAAAAGGGGCCCTACTGCTTTGCAGCTTCTAATGTAGATGCTTCTCCTAGGAAATATTTCCCTTAAGAAAACGGCTCCTTCCCTCTTTTTCTGAAAGCCAGTGACATTCTATGAGTTGCCATGTCCTGGGAGCCCAGGCTTCAGATGGAGTCAGACTTGGAGAGGGCAGAGGGATAGGAAGTAGCTGAGTGGGAACAATTTGGAATCTGCCAGAGAGCTCAGGGCTTTCTCCCTGGATTTTCTTGGCAGAATGCCAGCCCACCTTCTTGCTTCAAACTGAACCTTATAAAAGAGAGCACTCCTGTGGCATCCACCTACCCTGAAGATGTCGTCTTCAGAGGCAGCAGACACAGCCTCCTTCATGGCCTTGTCCAGCTCCTCCTCAGCCGTCAGATCTCCAGAGATGGCCCGTCGGATCTCAGGCCCGATGTCATGCAGCGTGCGCAAGCCAGCCTGAAACCCAGAGGGACAGCCAGCCGCCTGACCCACCACCTCTGCATAATGCAGGTGGGCCTCCCAAGGGTTTATCTGTGTGAGCTAACCAGGATGTGCTTCGGGGCCTTGCTTGTCTGCCTCAGAGTGAAAGAATCCATTTCTCCACCCAAGGAGGATAAAGGCACATTGGGAAGGGGCTTGGAACAGGCAGGACTGAGGAAGGCAAGGTGTGTGGGAAGCAGTGTGTTCCCCCTTCAAACACACACCTTTGGAAAGGCTTGGAGCTTCCTGAAAGTTTCCTTCTGGAGAGACCTGGCCTCCAGCCCACTGCTAAGACCCCTGGCCAGAGGTTGGAAGAAGGTGACCAGGCCCTTCCTTAGGGTGTGGATCCCTCTCCTCGCCCCTTACCTGCAGGGATAGGGCGTTCCTCTGGGAAGGCTTGCCCACCAGGCCCTGTTCTTTGCGCTTCTTGAATTTCCGGAAGTACTCTTGGATCAGGAAAGTAGCATAAAACTTGCCAACCGTGACCTCATCATCTGAGACAGGAGAAGAGAGGACAGAGGGGAGGTTTTGGGGGAATTCAGCTGGGCTTCATTCACTGTTTTCAGCATCCAAGCTTTCTTAAGGTTTTTAGACTTAATTTTTAAAAAAAGAGGTAGTCCATTCACATGGTTCAAAAAGGCAAAAATATATTAAAAGGTGTACAGTGAAAAGTCTCTCTCCCACCCTTCCCCCATCTGCCTAGTTACGATCTTTTAATAGATAATCTTTCTAAAATTAACTTCTTATTTTTCCAGAGAATCTTTCTGCAAATAAACAAACGTATTCTTAGGCTCTTCTTTTTTTTTTAACAGAAGTAGCCTATTGTCAAAATTCTCACCTTGCTTTAAAAAAAGCAAAAAGGTGTAAAAACCCTTAAAAAAGTAAAAAAAAAAAAACAAAACCTGACATAGCTCACTAATTTTTTTTGATCCCAAAACTTGAGGTGCCCATTATAAATTGACCAGTACCCTAAGCACAAACAGCTCTACTTAAAAATGGGGTTTGATAGAAGTACCTTTTTTCTCTGAGTTTTGGTTTTTCTTTCAACCAGACAGATTGGGTTTTCTTACCATGTGGTTTGGCTGGGCCCCTGCTGGGCTTACCCCCAAGTCACACACGACACAATCAGCCTCTGTGTTGAGAATGAACCAGGTGGTGGAGAAGCCAATGAATCTCCAAGGACAATCCTACATGTCCTACAAGTAGCTTTCTTCTCAGGGAAATGGGCCTACAGGACTGCTGATAGTTTAGACACAAGGGTCTGAGATGGTTCTCCTACTCCTTTTTTTTTTTTTTTTTTAATAATATGTTATTTCGCCTTTCCTTTTTTTTAAAAATTTTTTTATTATTTATTTATGAGAGTCATACAGAGAGAGAGAGAGGCAGAGACATAGGCAGAGGGAGAAGCAGGCTCCATGCACCGGGAGCCTGACATGGGATTCGATCCCAGGTCTCCAGGATCACACCCTGGGCCAAAGGCAGGCGCCAAAGTGCTGCGCCACCCAAGGATCCCTGGTTCTCCTACTCCTAGTTGTCCCTTAAGAATAGCCAAGTCACAACAATCATGACCTTCCACATGGCAAACGCCTCATTCCCGTGTGGGAAAGAAAAATCTGAGTCCTCTGTCTAGTCAGTGAGGAAGAGCTGCAGGGTAGAAAGAGCATGGATTTCTTTTGTCCCTCAGACCTGGGTTTGAATTCCGAATCTGCCGGGTACTCACCCTATAGCCCTAGGTCAGCTACATAGCTTCTAAGAACTTCAGTTTTTGAGCAAACTTCACAGAAATGTTATAAGGATTAAATAATATATGCAAAACATCACGTGGTGTTTGGCCTGTCTAGGTAAATGACTTTTCACTGAGCTCTAGTCCCGCTTCCCTTTGGGAAGTGGTTCTCAACGGGGCTGGTGTCACATTTTAAAGAGTAATTTGGGAACGTGTGGGATTTTTTTTAGTTGTCATAGTGTGCTGTAGGCATTAGGTGGTTCGAGATGTGTGCCTTATAACACAGGCATGCTTTGCACAACAAATGATAGATTTGCATTCTGCTAGATGTCTATGTGGGGAAATAGCCTGTTTATGATGACCTGAGCTAAGGACCTAGCTTCATTTTACATATTGTCAGAAAATAATTTTTTGCCTGGTTTTAATACATCCAGAATTTTCCAGGAATATAACTGCTGCATAAATTGATAGAAAACCGTATTTTACTTTGTTTCTGCTTCACCAAGATGGCTTTACATTTTGGAAAGTTGTATCCCTGATAGCAATGCTCCTTGTGGTATCTGAGTCACCTACTGTACCTGACCCACTTATACCAGTGTGCATGTGTTCTATGTACATGTGTGTGTATTATATTATTTGTGCATGTATGTACATATATGTATGTATACATGTGTATATATTATATTATTTAATATGCTTAGTTATCCTTTACTTCAAAATGACAAATACAATACAAAGTCAACATAGTCAGTATTGTCTTACTCAATATAAGTGGATGCATGAAAGTATTTAATCAGTTAACTGTAACTTCTGGCATAGTGCCATAACCCATGTCTAAGAATGTATATATTGAAAAACATTTGACTTTAATGTATTTTATATTAAAGTGTTATATTAATATTTTGGAAATTATATCTGTTGGAAGGTTATAATTTTCATTCAGGATAGTAGTAGGTACATTATAAACTGTTCATTATAAAAAGGGGCTCTGGGTTTGAGAGGGTAGAGAAGTATTGCCCCAGGAAAAATGAAGAGTTTCAACCAAGAGGTGATCTCGGGGGAACTCTTATTCTGGGTCCTCATTATTTCCAGAGCAACCTTCCTGGTAGTTTATGGGGAACCTATACTTTGCAGAGTTCCCTTGGAAATTCTGGTCTGTGAAATGCATGATTAGACCAGATTTCCAACCTGATATCTTGTATCTGAGTTTGTGAAGGCATGGCCTTCACCCTCGTCCCTTCCAACCAGTAGGGCCTTGGAGCCCCATGGGATGGGCCTGGGGGAAAGCAGGCCTCCCACAAGCCTCATGGACTCAGAAACCAGGCAAGAGCCAAGAGGGTGGAGATCCAGGAAGCACTTACCACCCGCTGGAGGCACCACTTGGTCCAGCAGTTTCATGCTGGTTCGCTTCCAGATCTTCTTGATTATGGCCCGCAGCTCCTCGTTGGCTTGTTCTAGGTTCCCTGGGGGCAGAAAGATGCAAGGCTGAAAATGATCATCAGCCCCTTGGGGGCCCTCCCGTGCATAGGTAGGTCCCTCTGTGCAGACTGGGAAGCTTCCTCTGGTGGCACCTTTGCCCACAGAAAGTCCTGGTCTATCATCTTCACTTTCTTTCTCTCCAGTCTGCACATTGTCACCTCCATCTTCTTTCTCTTTGTATTGCTCTCCATGCTCCTACTTCCCCTTCCCTCCGTTCCCTGTCCAGTGCCATTCCTTTCTCTTCCTCCCTGCCTGCTGCTTGGGCCAGCCAGTGGCAACCCTTCAACCCCACGTGCTGCTTCCTCATGAGTGGCACTTGGAGCGGACCAGATAACTTGGCCGGACTGAGCTCAATGACCACCTGCCAGATTATGAGGGGCTGCTCTGGTGCACGGCACTTCTCATGGACCTCCATGGGTGATCAAAAGTTTTCCCCCACACAAAGCATCCATATGCAGGGGGACCTTGAGGTCAAAGCTCGTTGCTGAGTGTCCTGTGGGGAATAGGTGGCAAAATGTCAGTGTAGAAGCAGGAATCAGAACACACTGGGTTCTGTTTTGGAGCTTCTCTGGGTCTACTTTCTCGACTGGTGAAACAGGCTTAATTTGCCTGTCCCATGCCTGTGCCTATCCCATGTGGCCTCTGGGACACTGGTGGTATAGCAGCTGTAAGAGAGGATGTGATGGGCAGTAGTCTAAGATTCTCTTAGGTTATCTCCCATCACCACTGATATATATACACACACCCTACTTGGTCCCTGGGCTATGATGGGTTTTACTCCTGTGATTAGATTATATTATGTGGCTCCTATTGCCTTAAAATAGGGAGATTATCTAGATGGACCTGACCTAATCACATGAACTCTTTAAAAGTAGAGAGTTCTCAGGTGTAAATTTCCAGTTAGAAAATAAGTAAATCATGGGATGCAATGTACAGCATGGTGACTACGGTTAATATTGCTGTACTGCATGTTTGATAGTTGCTAAGAGAGTAAGTCTTAAAAGTTTTCATCATGCACAAAATTGTAACTCTATATGGTGGTGGATGTTAATGAGATTTACTGTAGTGATCATTTCTTAATATATACAGATATGTAGTCATTATGTTGTACATCTGAAATTAATATGTTATATGTAAATTATGCTTCAATAAAAAATAAAACTAATAAAAGAAGTAATACATGAAGGAGATCAAAAGATAAAAGTAGATACTTGTCCCCAGTTGGGAGCAGGAGGAGTGAGAGGTGACTGCTGTGGCCTGGGAGAAAGCACACACAGATGCTGTGAATTGAATGGAGAGAGGCAGCCTCTGGGGGGCCCTATGGTCCCCAGCTGAGAGGCAGTCCTACAATGGCAAGAAATGAATTTTTCCAAAAATGTGATAGGAGCCTCTGGAAGAGGATACATCCTCGTCAGTATCCTGATTTTTGGCTTGGGAAGACTCTTAGCAGAGAACTCAATTAATCCATGGCTGGACCCCCACCTACGGAACTGTGGGCTAATGACTAGGTGTTGTGCAAGCCAAAGAATTTGTGGTAATTACACAGCAATAGGAAACAAATATAGGGAAGTTTATTGCTACTACACAGGAGAAGCAGCAAAGTTGAGAGCTCTGGTGTTAGATTTCTAAGTGGCAATCTGCCCTGTGGCCACACCAGAGAGGCTCCCAACAGGAGTAAGCAGAGGTGGCAATGGACGGACAGTGATGGGCCCCTGAGTCCCCTGTCAGATCCATGGAGCCAGATGACAGTCCTGGGCATTCCAGTTATAGAGGCAATCCTTCATGGTTAAGTGTCCTTCCTGGTTAAGATAGTTAGTGGTTTCTGACATATGCGATAAAAGAGTCCTAATTAAAATAATGCTCAAATATGCTTGCTTATTTTCTGTAGTGGGTTAAATAGTGTCCCCACCAAATTCATGTCCACATGGAACCTTAGCATGTGGCCTTAGTTGGAAATAGGGTATATTGCAGATGTAGTGGGCCCTACATCCAGTACTAGTGGTGTCTGTATAATAAGAGGAGAAGATGCAGAGAGACACAGGGAAGAAGGCCATGTAAGAGGAGGCAGAGACTGGAGTGATACCGCCTGGCCAAGGAACACCAAGCACTGCTGGCCCCCACCAGAAGCTAGAAGAGAAGTGTGGAACAGTTTTTTCCTTGAGCCCCTGGGAACAAAGCCCATTGACACTTCTCCCACTCAGTAGGTTGTCTTTTCATTATGTTGATTTCCTTCACTCTGTGAAACTTCAGTTTGATGTAGGTTCATTTGTTTATTTTAGCTTTTTGTCCTTGCCTGAAGAGACTGGTCTAACAATATTGCTAAGACCGATGTTGAAGAACTTACTACCTATATTTTCTTCCAGGAGTTTTATGGTTTCAGGTCTTACATTCAAGTCTTCATTTAAGTTTAGTGTATGGTGTAAGACAGTGGCCCAGTTTTATTCTTTTGCATGTAGCTGTCCAATGTTCCCAACACCACTGATTGAAGAGACTTCCTCATTGTATATTCTTGCCTCTTTTGTCATAGGTTAATTGACCATATATGTGTGGGTTTTTTCCTGGGCTTTCTATTCTATTCCATTGATCTATGTGTCTCTGTTCATGCTGGTACCATACTGTTTTTGATTAATACAGCTTTGCAGTATAGTTTGAAATCATGGAGCATGATACCTCTAGCTTTGTTCTTCTTTTTCGAGATTTCTCTGGTTATTTGGATTTTTTTGTGGTTCCATAGACATTTTGGGATACTTTGTCCCAGTTCTGTGAAAAAATGCTATTGATATTTTGATAGAGATTACACTGAATCTGTAGATTGCTTTGGGCATTATGGACATTTTAATAATATTAATTCTCCCAATCCATGAGCATAAAAGATCTTTCCATTTATTCATGTCTTCAATTTCTTTCATCAATTTTTTAAAATAGATTTTATTTACTTATTTGAGAGAGGGAGAGAGAACACAAGCGAGAGGAGGAAGGGCAGAGGGAGAGGGAGAAGCAGATTTCCTGCAGACTCCCTACATCAGGGAGCCTGATGCAGATTCTATCCCAGGACCCTGAGATTATGACCTGAGCCAAAGGCAGATGCTTAACCCACTGAATCACTCAGGTGCCCCACTTTCATCAATGTCTTTTTTTTTTTTCATCAATGTCTTAAACAGTATTCAGAGTACAGGTCTTTCACATCCTTGTTGAATTTATTCATAGATATTTCATTATTTTTGATGCAACTGTAAATGAAATTGTTTTCTTTTCTTTAGTGATAGTTACTAGTGTTCAGAAACACTGATTTCTGTATATTAATTTTGCGTCCTGTGACTTTACTGAATTCATTATTTATTCTAACAGATTTTGGTGGAGTCTTTAGGGTTTTCTCTATATTGTATCATGTCATCAGCAAATAGTGACAGTTTTACTTTTTCCTGTCCAATTTCGATGACTTTTATTTCTTTTTCTTGCCTAATTGTTGTGGTTAGGACTTCCAAAACTATGTTGAATAAGAGTGGTGAGAGTGGATGTACTTGTCTTGTTCCTGATCTTACAGGAAATAAGTATGAGTATGATGTTAGCTGTGGGCTTGCCATATATGGCCTTTATTATGTTGAGATACGTTCCTTCTATACTCACTTTGTTGAGAGTTTTTTTTTTTTATCATAAATGAATGTTGAATTTTGTCAAATGCTTTTCCTGCATCTATTGGGATGATCATATGATTTTTATCCTTTGTTTTGTTAATGTGAGGAATCACATTGATTAATTTGCAGATGTGGAACCATCCTTGCATCTCTGGAATAAATCTCACTTGATTGTGGTGTATGATCCTTTAAATGTATTGTTGAACTTTGGTTTGCTAATATTTTGTTAGGATTTTTACATCTATATTATCAGAGATATTGCCCTGTAATTTTCTTTCTTGTGGTATTTTTGTCTGGTTTTGGTATCAAGGTAATGCTGGCCTTGTAAAATAGGTTTGGAAGACTTCCTTCCTCTTCAATCTTTCGGAATAATTTGAGAAGAATAGGTACTAACTTTTCTTTAATTTTTGGTAATATTGACCTCTGAAGCTGTCTGGTCCTGGACTTTTGCTTTATGGTAGTTTAAAAATTACTGTTTCGGTTTTATTACTTGTAATTGGTATATTCAGATTTTCTATTTTTATGTGTGTGTGTGATTCAGTCTTAGAAGGTTATGTCTTTCTAGGAATTTATCCATTTCTTCTAAGTTTTCCAATTTGTTGGTGTATAATTGTAGTAATCTCTTATTCTTTGTATTTCTGTGGTGTCAGTTGTAACTTTTCCTTTATTTATTTGGGTCCTCTCTCTTGAGTTTGGCTATCGATTTTATTGATCTTTTCAAAGAACCAGCTCTTACTTTTGTTATATTTTCTTTGTCCCCCCCCATCTTTATTTTATTTATTCCTACTCTGGTCTTTATTATTTCTTTCCCTCTACTAATGTTGGGCTTTGTTCCTCTTTTTCTAGTTCTTTTAGGTATAAAGTCAGATGATTTATTTGGGATTTTTCTGGTTTCTATTATTATGAATTTCCTTCTTAGAACTGCTTTTGTTGCATTCCATAGGTTTTGGAAAATTGTGTCTCCATTTTCTTTGTCTCAAGGTATTTCTAAAAATTTCCTGTTTGATTTCTTTGTTGACCCACTGGTTGTTTAGTAACACACTGTTTAGTCTCCACATGTTTGTGTTTTTTCCAGTTTTCTTTTTGTATTTAATTTCTAGTTTTTTACCATTGTGGTTGGAAAAGATGCTTGATGTGAAATTAGTCTTCTTCAACTTATTTGTTTTGTGACCTAACTATCCTGGAAATAGCACTTGAATAGACTGTGTATTCTGCTGTTTTGGATGAAATGTTCTGTATATATCTATTAAGTCCATCTGGTCTAATGTATCATTTAAGGCCAATATTTCCCTATTGATTCTCTGGATTATTTATCCATTGGTTAAGGGGAATATTAAAGTTCCCTACTGTTATTATATTACTGTCAATTTCTCCCTTTATGTCTATTAATATTTTCTTTATATTTTTAAATGCTCCTATGTTGAGTGCATAAGTATTTACAAATGTTATATCCTCTTCTTGGATTAAACTCTCTATCATTGTGTAATGCTCTTCTCTGCCGTTTGTTATAGTCTTTGTTATCTATTTTGTCTGATATGAGTATTGCTTCATCAGCTTTCTTTTTGTTTCTGTTTCCATGGAATATCATTTTATTGTCTCTTCAATTTCAGTCTCTGTGTGGCTTTAGATCTGAAATTAGTCTCTTATAAGGCAGTATATAAATGGGTCTTTAAAAAAATCTATCCAGCCACTGTATGTCTTTTGATTGGAGCATTTAGTCCATTTACACTTAATGTAATTATTAATAGGTATGTACTTCTTGTCATTTGGTCAGTTGTTTTCTGGATGCAAGTCTTCTGTTTAATTTTTCTTCTTTTGGTCTCTTCCATTGTGTTTGATGGTTTTCTTTAGTTATGTTTGAGATCCTTTCTCTTTATTTATTTTTTGTTTACCTATTGTAGGTTTTGGTTTTTGGTTAGCATAAGGTTCATAAATATTGACCTATATATGTATAGCTGTCTATTTTAAGCTAATAGTCACTTCAGTTTGACACATCCTAAAAGCACTATTTTTTACCCCCCCAACATTTTATGTTTCTAACATCCTATTTGACATCTTTTAATTTTCTCAAAAAAGATTTATTTATTTATTTGTGGGGGGTGAGGAGGGACAGGGGGAGAGAGAGACTCTCAAGCAGATTGCCTGAACATGGAGCCAATGTGGGGCTTGATCTCATAACTCTGAGATTATGACTTGAGTGAAAATGAAAAGTCACATGCTTGACCAACTGAGCCACCCAGGCACCCTTGCCATCTTTTCATTTTGTGTATTACTTAACTACTTGCTGTAGTTATAGTTAAATTACTATTTTTGTCTTTTAATCTTCATACTATCTTTTTAAGTTGGACAATTTACTGCCTTTACTATATGTTTTCCTTTACCAGTGAATTTTTTTCTTTCATATTTTTCTTATTTCCTGTTATAGCTTTTTCTTCTTTTGCTTAAAGAAGGCCCCGTAACATTTCTGGTATGGTTGGTTTAGTGGTGATGAATCCCTTTAACTTTTGCTTGTCTAGGAAACTATCTCTCCTTCAATTCTGAATGAAAACCTTGCCAGCTGGAGTAGTCTTGGTTGCAGTGTTTTCTTTCAGTACTTTGAATATATTATCCCACTCACTCTGCCATGCAAAATTTATGCTGAAAAATATGCTGACAGTCTTATGGGGGTTCCTTTGTACACAACAAGTTGTTTTTCTCTTGCTGCTTTAAAAATTCTCCCCTTGTCTTTAACTTTTATTTATTTTATTCTTTTAAAGATTTTATGTTTATTCATGAGAGACACACACAGAGAGAGAGAGAGAGAGAGAGAGAGAGAGGCAGAGAGAGAAGCAGGCTGCATGCAGGGAGCCCGATGTGGGACTCCAGGATCCCGGGACTCCAGGATCACACCCCAGCCCGAAGGCAGACGCCCAGCCACTGAGCCACTCAGGCATCCCTGTCTTTAACTTTTAGCAATTTAATTATAATATTTCTTGGTATGAGTCTTTTTGGGTTCATCTTGTTTAGGGATTTCTGTGCTTCCTGGAACTGGATGTCTGTTTTCTTCCCCAGGTTAGGGAAATTTTCAGCCATTATTTCTTCAGATAAGTTCAAATAACTTCAAATAGGCCTCCCCACTCCTTTCTGGAACTCCTATTATGTGAATGTTAGTACACTTGATGTTTTAAGAACTATTTTCATTTTTCAATTAACATATGCTAATTATATATAATTATATATCTATTATTAATATGCATATAGCATATGCATATTAATAATAATATATTATTAGTTTCAGAGGTAGAATTTAGGATTCATCTGTTGCATACAACTGATGAATTATTTCAAGTGCCCTTCTTAATGCCCACCACCCCGGTACCCCACCCCCTTGACCTTCCCTCCAGCAACCCTCAGTTTTTTCCTAGAGTTAAGAATCTCTTATGGTTTGTCTCCTTCTCTGTTTCTGTCTTATTTTATTTTCCCTTCCCTTCCCCTATGTTCATCTGTTTTAGTCCTTAAATTCCACATATGAGTGAAACCATATGGTATTTGTCTTTCTCTGACTGACTTATTTCGCTAAGCACAATACACTGTAGTTCCATGCATGGCATTGCAAATGACAAGATTTCATTCTTTTTTGATGGCTGAGTAATATTCCATTATATATATGTAATATATATACACACATATATATATAAAATGGAAATATATATATGTAAAACAACTTCTTTATCTATTTATCTGTTGATGGACATCTGGGCTCTTTCCATATTTTGGCCGTTGTAGACATTGTTGCTATAAACATTGTGGTGCATATGCCCCTTCAAATCACTATGTTTGTATCCTTTGGATAAATACTCAGTAGTGCAATTGCTGGGTCATAGGGTAGCTCTATTTTTAACTTCTTGAGGAACCTCCATACTGTTTTCCCGACTGGCTGCACCAGCTTGCATTCCCACCAACAGCGTAAGAGGGCTCCCCATCCTCTGGGTCCTCACCAACATCTGTTGTTTCCTGAATTGTTCATGTTAGTCATTCTGACTGATGTGAGGTGGTATCTCATTGTGGTTTTGATTTGTACTTCTCTGATGATGAGTGATGTTGTGCACTTTTTCATGTGTCTGTTGGCCATGTATAGTTCTTCTTCGGAGAAATGACTGCTCATGTCTTCTGCCCATTTCTTGACTGGATTTTTAAATTTTTGGTTATAGAGTTTGATAAGTTCTTTATAGATTTTGGATACTAGCCCTTTCTCTGATATGTCATTTACAAATATCTTCTCCCATTCTGTATGCTGCCTTTTTAGTTTCGTTGATTGTTTCCCTTTTGTTTGTGCAAAAGCTTTTTATCTTGATGATGTTCCAATAGCTCATTTTTGCTTATGTTTCTCTTGCCTTTGGAGATGTGTCTAGCAAGAAGTTGCTGTGGATGGGGTCACAGAGGTTGCAGCGAGTGTTCTTCTCTAGGATTTTGATGGATTCCTGTCTCACATTTAGGTCTTTCATCTATTATGAGTTTATTTTTATGTATGGTGTAAGAAAGTGGTCCAGCTTCATTCTTCTGCATGTGGCTGTCCAGTTTTCTCAGCACCACTTGTTAAAGAGATGGTCTTTTTTCCACTGGATATTCTTTCATTCTTTGTCGAAGATTAGCTGACTATAGAGTTGAGGGTCCATTTCTGGGTTCTCTCCTGTTCCATTGATCTATGTGTCTGTTTTTGTGCCAATACCATACTGTCTTGATGATCACACTTCTGTAATACAGCTTGAAGTCTGGAATTGTGATACCTCCAGCTTTGGTTTTCTTTTTCAACATTCCTTTTGCTATTTGGGGTCTTTTCTGGTTCCATACAAATTTTACGATTGTTTGTTCCAGCTCTTTGAAAAATGTTGAAGGGGCATTTTGATAGTGATTGCATTGAATATGTTGATTGCTTTTGGTAGCATAGACATTTAAATAATATCTGTTCTTCCAATCCATGAGCATAGAATGTTTTTCCATTTCTTTATCTTTTCCTCAATTTCTTTCATAAGTACTGTTCAGTCTTCAGAGTATGGATACTTTACCTCTTTGAGTAGGTTTATTCCTAGGTATATGGTTTTGGGTGCAACTGTAAAAGGGATAGATTCTTTGGTTTCTCTTTCTTTTGCTTCATTATTAGTGTATAGAAATGCAACTGATTTCTGTGCATTGATTTTATATCCTGCCACTTTGCTGAATACCTGTAACAGTTCTAGCAATTTTTAGGTGGAGTCTTTGGGGTTTTCTACATAGAGTATCAAGTCATCTGCTAAGAGTGAAAATTTGGCTTCTTTGCCAATTTGGATGCCTTTTATTTCTTTTTGTTGTCTGATTGATGAGGCTAGGATTTCCTGTACCATGTTGAACAACAATGGTGAGAGTGGACATCCCTGATGTGTTCCTGACCTTAGGAAAAAAGATCTAAGTTTTCCTCTTTGAGAATATTTGCTGTGGGTTTTTAATATATGGCTTTTATGATATTGAGGTATGTTCCCTCTATCCCTACACTGCAGAATTTTTATCAAGAAAGGATGCTGTATTTTGTCAAATGCTTTTTCTGAATCTATTCAAAAGATCATATGGTTCTTGTCCTTCCTTTTATTAATGTGTTGTGTCACATTGACTGATTTGTGGATGTTGAACTACCTTTGCAGCCCAGGAATACATCTCTCTTGGTTTTGGTGAGTAATCCTTTTAATGTACTGTTAGATACTATTAGCTAGGATCTTCGTGAGAATTTTTGCATCCATGTTCATCAGGGACATTGGTTTGTAATTTTTTTTTTTTTGGTGGGGGCTTTGTCTGATTTTGGGATCAAGGTAATGCTGGCCTCATAGAATGAGTTTGGAAATTGTCCTTCCATTTCTATTTTTTTTTGAAACGGCTTCAGAATAATAGGTATTAGTTATTTTTAAAATGTTTTTTTAGAATTTTGCTGAGAAGCCATCTGGCCCTGGACTCTTGTTTGTTTGGGAGGTTTCTTTTTTTTTTTTTTTTTAAATTTTTTTAAATTAAAAAAATTTTTTTTTTAAAAATTTATTTATGATAGTCACACAGAGAGAGAGAGGGGGGGGGGGTTGCAGAGACATAGGCAGAGGGAGAAGCAGGCTCCATGCACTGGGAGCCTGATGTGGGATTCGATCCCGGGTCTCCAGGATCGCGCCCTGGGCCAAAGGCAGGCACCAAACCGCTGCGCCACCCAGGGATCCCTGTTTGGGAGGTTTCTGATTACTGATTTAATTTCTTTGCTGGTTATGGGCTTGTTGAGGTTTTCTATTTCTTCCTGTTTCAGTTTTGGTAGTTTTTATGTTTCTAGGAATACATCTACTTCTTCCAGATTCCCTAATTTGTTGGCATATAATTGCTCATAATATTATTTTATAATTGTTTGTATTTCTTAAGTATTGGTTGTGATCTCTCCTCTTTCATTTATGGTTTTATTTGGGTCCTTTCTCTCTCTTTTTTAAAAAAATAAGTCTTGCTAGGATTTATCAATTTTCTTAACTTCTAGTTTTGTTGATATGTTCTATATTTTTTCAAAATCTCTATATCATTGATTTCGGCCGTAATCTTTATTATTTATCTTCTTTTGCTGGATTTAGGCTTTGTTTGCTGTTCTTTTCCAGCTCCTTTTGGTGTAAGGTTAGGTTGTGTATTTGAGACCTTTCCTGTTTCTTGAGAAAGGCTATTTTGCTATATACTTCCCTCTTAGGACTCCCTTTGCTGCATCCCAAAGGTTCTGAATTGTTGTGTTTTCATTTTCATTTGTTTCCATGTATTTTTTAAAAAAATTTTCCTTTAATTTCTTGGTTGACTCATTCATTCTTTAGTAGGATGCTCTTTAACCTCCATGTATTTGTCTTCCCTCCAAATTTTTAAAAAAGATTTTATTTATTTATTTATGAGAGACAGAGATAGAGAGAGAGAGAGAGGCAGAGACACAGGCAGAGGGAGAAGCAGGCTCCATGCAGGGAGCCCAACGTGGGACTCAATTCCAGGTCCCCAGGACCACGCTCTGGGCCAAAGGCAGTGCTAAACCACTGAGCCACCTGGGCTGCCCCCTTCCAAATTTTTTCTTGTGATTGAGTTCAAATTTTAAAGCATCATGGTATGAAAATATACATGGTATAATCTCAATCTTTTGGTACCAGTTAAGACCTGATTTGTGACCCCGTATGTGATCTCTGAAGAATGTTCCATGTGCACTCAAGAAGAATGTGAGTACTTTGCTTTAGTGTGAAATATTCTGAATATATATACGAAGTCCACCTGGTCCAGTGTGTCATTCAAAGCCCTTGTTTCTTTGTTGATCTGCTTAGATTATCTATCCATTGCTGTGAGTATGGTGTTAAAGTCCCTTACTATTATTGTATTATTATCAATGTGTTTCTTTAATTTTGTTATTAATTGATTTATATAATTGCTCCCAAGTTAGGAGCATAAATATTTACCATTCTTAGTTTTTTTTTGTTAGAGAGATCCTTTTATTATAGTAGAGTGTCCTTATTCATCTCTTATTACAGTCTTTGGTTTAAAATCTAGTTTGTCTGATATAAAGATTGCTACTCTAGTTTTCTTTTGATGTCCATTAGCATGATAAATGGTTCTCCACCCTCTCACTTTCAACCTGGAGGTGTCTTTGAGTCTAGAATGAGTCACTTATAGATAGCATATTGATAGGTCTTGTTTCTTTTTTTTTTTCAATCAAATCTGATGCCCTGTATCTTTTGATTGGAGCATTTAGTCCATTTACACTCAGAGTAAGTACTGAAAGATCTGAGTTTTAGTGCCATTTACCTGTAAAGTTGTTGTTTCTGTAGATTGTCTCTGTTCCTTTCTGGTCTTTGTTACTTTTGGGCTCTCTATTCATTCAGAGGATCCCTTTCAATATTTCTTGCAGGGCTGGTTTAGTATTCACAAGTTGCTTCAGCTTTTGTTTGTCCTAGAAACTCTTGATCTCTCCTTCTATTCTGAATGATAGCCTTGCTGAATAAACTATTCTTTGTTGCATTTTTTCCCCATTTAACACAATGAATATATCATGCCAGTCCTTTCTGGCTTGCCAGGTCTCTGTGGACAGGTCTGCTGCCAGCCTTATGTTTCTACTCTTGTAGGTTAAGAACCTTCTGTCCTGAGCTGCTTTCAAGACTTTCTCTTTATCTCTTAAGTTTGCAAGCTTCATTATTTATTATATGTTGAGGTGTTGATCTATTTTTATTGATTTTGAGGGGGGTTTTCTGTGCCTCCTGGACTCATGCTTGTTTCTTTCCCCATATTAGGGAAGTTAAAATTATTCTCATTTTTAAAAATTCTTTTTTCTTTTTTGGGTTCTGACTGAGTGATTTCCACTGTTCTGTCTTCCAGATTGCTGATCCATTCTTCTGTATCATCTAATCTGCTGTTGATTCCTAGTGTATTTTTCAATTCAATTATTGTATTCTTCAGCTCTGTAATTCCTGTTTGGTACTTTCTTATATTTTCTAACTTTTTGTTGTAGGTCTTACTGTGTTCCTCCATTCTTCTCCTGAGTTTGGTGAGCATCTTCATGACCATTACTTTGAACTCTACTTTGCCTGGTAAGTGACCTATCTCTATTTTGTCAGGGTTTTTTCCCCCTGGGGTTTTATCTTGTTCTTTCATTTAGAACCTATTCTTCTGTATCCTCATTTTGTTTGACTTTCAAGGTTAGTCTCTACAACTTAGGTGGAATAGTCACCTCTCCCAATCTTAAGGGGTAGCCTTGTGTAGGAATGTCCCCTGTGTACATTGCATATGCCTGGAAGTTTTGGCTGCCTGGCTGGCTGTAGCTGAAGCCAGCATGGTGTGGGGGAGTCCAGGGGTACACTATACCTGGACAACCCTGATGGGGTTGGCTGGAGCTGGAGCAGGCACTGGCTAGAAGTTCTGGGGGTGCACTGAGACCAGAAGCCACGTTGGTGGGGTGGTTGGAGCTGGGCGGGCATGGGTGGAGAGCTATCTGGGGGTTAGCTGGTATGGGCCAAGGGCCTGGGGCTCGCTGGAGTAACCCTGGCAGGCCAACCAGAGTGCCTGGGCCCTGCTCCCATCTGCACTATCAAGGTGGAAGGGAATGTAAACAATGGTGCTTATTGGGACCTTCAACCTGGTGAGAGTTCCAGTAGTTCCCCTTCCCTTGCCATTTAGTGGATGTGAGTGGATTTCATTCATTTATAGTCTTGTTGCCCTTTAAGCCACTATTTTTCTGGTGTCCCAGGGTGGGTGAATCTGGGTTTATGGCCAGTGCTATCTTTTCTCACTGCAAATTATCACATTGGTTTGGGGTGTGAGAGGGGTGTTTTCCCATGGTTACCATATTTTCATCTTTCCTGCTATTCCTCTGTGTGGCCCCTCTAACCTTTGTTGTATAGAAGTTGTTCAATCAGCTCTCAGTTCTTCAGGATGAATTGCTCCATATGTGGGTGTAGATTTGGTGTGTCCTTGGGAGGAGGTGAGCTCAGAGTCTTCCTATGCCAGCGTCTTGGACCGTCTCCTTCGGCTTTTGTTTCTCCTTAGTTCAGCAATGTAACTTGAACTATTTTTAGTTTTTTAAAGATTAGCTCATTTTTAAAAACATGTGTCTTGCTGGCCTGGTTCTTGTTTTCCTTCATATTAGATGTTTCTATTATTTTCTGGAAGGATTTAACTGAGAAAAGGCACTTACTTCTCTGATGGATTATTTACTGATTTTTCCACACATCGCTATCTTTCTTATTTTACAAATAAAGAAGCTGAAGTAAAGAGAGAATAAATGACTTATCACATTTTAAACAATCTTCAACAGCTGAATCTGAGGCAGGTGGTCTTTTGACTACACTCTACAAAACACTGTAATAAGCTAGAAGCTCTTGGAGAACAATCATATCTTCTTAGGTACATTCTTTATGCCTTTTTCCACAGAGTGGTTCAGAAATAATTATCTGTTATAGGACAGCAGATTATCCCAGTCAAGGCTGCTGCTATCCCATAGGGTATCTTTGTGCAAAGCAGAAGTCGTCCTTTCAGGTAAACACAGCCTTGAGGGAGCATGGCCCAACTAGCAGGCAAATGAAATTTTAAACCCACACCTGCTGGCTGGCCGAACACCTTGATGCAGACACAGCCTGTACAATAGTATGTGATGACCCTGACCATCGTCACCATTTGCCAATATGACCCCTTTCTGACAATTAAAACAGTGAAGCATTTGAGAGACCCACACAGTCAGTAAAATTCCATTTATATGGGGCTTAGCTCTGCTTTACGTAACACTCATCACCTTCTGCTGTTTTGATTCTAAAGCTTTGACTTCAAGATATCACCTCGAATAATTTCTAGACATTAATGGAAGGCTAGAATTAAAAATAAATAAGCTAGAGACCAGAAGGCCATTCAAAGACCAAAGGAAACATGAGTAAGCTAGGCCTCTTCAACATCCCTGGATGTAAAGATTATCACTGAACCACTCCTCTGATCCTACACAGAATGGGAAGATGATGGGAGCACTTTGCAAGCTGTTTGGTTAGTCTTCTTGATTTTCTGAGTGGCTCTCCCAGTGACCCTCAGATGATGCTTACCTTCTGTTTTGATCCGCAGGGCTGTCCGGACCAGGGCAAACAGGGTGGCATTGAACATGACCGTCCCATCACTGTTCAGAGGCATGTTCATGGAGACTAGACGCTGGAGGGGGAAGTGGAGGCAAAGCTGGTGATTACAGCAAACTGTTCTCAAAGGACCCACAGAACCACAATGGCAGGAGAATGCTGGGATGGAGCCTTGAAACTTGTGTGCATGTGTCAGAAGCAGGCAGGGGTTTGAGGCATGGGTCACTAAAATGTATTTAAAACCTATTCTGGGGAGGATGTCAGCTCTGCCATAAATCTCAGCTCTTCAACACAGAGTGAGGGAGGAATAATATTTGTTCTTATTACATCATTTCTTCCACAAAAGGATGTTTAGCCCACCCAAACCTCTCCTTAGTTCAAATGTCTACTCAGGCATATGGGTGTGCTCTCTACTGGCAACAAAGAACAGCTGCATGCCAGGCACTTGCTGAGAGCCCACCTGCCAGCCAGAATTCATCCAAAGCCCTGATAAGACAGTATCATAAGAATACTGTCATATCATAAGGATAAGACAGTAATGGTAGGTTTGCATGCAGGAGACAGTAATGGCAGGTTTGCATGCAGGATGCAGTGCATCCTTTTTTCTGTATACTGAAAAATATACCTCTGCATCAAGCTGGGCCAAAAGCTTGTTGACTGGTTAGGACTGGATTGCCCTTTTCCATCCTTTCTCACCACCCTAAATTGCTGCCATTGATTGTGCCCTGGTGTGGGACCCTCAATGCACACCAGAGTAATTATGAGAAAGAGCACCATGAAAGTCATTCTGACGTTTGCTCTCAAGATGTGGTCAAAGATGTTACTTATTAGATCACATAGTGTCCTCCTGTTAATCATAGTGCCAAGAGGAGTTATAATTTTCCTGACTGACTGGATCTTCTTGTCTCTCACAGACATTGTGAATTATGGCGCGGTCACTGGGAAGCTGAACATCCAGTTGCTAGCCTGTCCAGGCCCATCTGGAGGCCATGATGGATGCACTATCACCTCATGCAGGACACACTTGTCCCTGCTTTTTTTTTTTTCCATTGTGCTTTGACTTTCCATTTGTGCTTTTTCCCCCTCATATCTTCTATAACCTTGGAAATCTTCTAAAATCTTTTTTGGAACAAAGTGGAGATATAAATGAGAAAAAACTGAGTAAAACAAAGCACAATTCAATTTTCCATTTTCCATGAATGGATTATCCGCCGCTGAATTTTTGTATCTGTGCTTCTATACAGCTCTCTGACCTCACTTTCCCCAACCCCTTTTCAGCTCATTGTTATTCCAACAGGGATTACAGAATGGTGGAAATGGGAATTAAAATAAGAGGGAATAGAGTAGGAATAATACTCTCCAGCAACTGTGGGGCTATCTGGTTGGGATTACTGTGAGGTAAGGGAGGTGCCTGGGCACACAATTTAAGGGAGTGCTCACTCTCAGGATCATGTGAGGACCACACGAGCAAGAGTTGGGTCTAAAGAGTCTAGGATGCTTGCCTTTTACTTTTATGGGGTCATGGACTCGCTTAGAAATCTGATGAACATGACAGATCCTCTCTCTGGTATAATTTGTGAGTGTTTCAGGGATTTTGTACACAGTTTTAAGGCTTTTGAGGTCCCTGAAGCTGAAGCATGGACTCTTTAATAGCCCTCTGATCCCAGTAAGAGAACTCCTAATCCGTCCATCCTTGGCTGGACGTTTTCCAGGATGCCTAGGTGGTACAGACTGATGGGACTGCGCATGTGGCTCACTGGGTCAAGAGGCATTCACTTCAGTTTTCCTTTATACAATCTGAGGACTTACTGTAGCTGAGGACTTACTGTTGGAAGGAACCTTAAAATATAATCTGGTTCAAGCTCATTTCTTTAATACATAAGTATTGTCTTCATTCCCTTAAAGGATCAAAGGCCTGACCACGGTCACAAGACAAATAGGCTTCTTCCCTCCCTTGTTTTCTCTTTTTCTCCCATGAACCCAGGTCATCCCTTACTTTGCAAGCCACACGGTGAGGGCACAGCTTCCCAAAACCCAGTGGGGGCTGAATCCGCCGGAGCAGGGTCACTACATCTAGGTGTTTGATTCGACCCCTAAAAGAGAGAGGAGAGGAGAGAAAGATCCATCAGAGGGCCATGGTCTCAGCGAGCAGCCCAGGACGTATATACCAGGCTCTCCATAGCTGTTGCCCTATTGGTCAAACTCGGTACAGAGTTGCAGAATTGCATGGTAAAACCCCAAAACCAGTATATACATGTTTAGATTTTGATGAGCAATTTTCCACCAGGGCTGTGTTCAAGAAAGGGACTTTGAGTAGTGCAATTAGACTCTCACATATACTTGCTGCTGCAATCTAACCATGTGACCAAGAGGCATTTATTAACTGTTAATCAAATGTGATTGTATCCTTGAATCCGAGGTGAGAATAGAGTTGAGATCTACTTGACTCTAAACATTTTCACTTGAGTACTTACTAGGATTTCCCATCCTTCTGTTCAACTGAAAATAGTTACATTCTTGACTTAGCCAAAGATGCTTGGCCTGTTATTGCTGGACCTTGACTCTTGACCCTGGGGTCTGGTGTTGTTCAGTGTTTCTAATTGGTCCACCCAGTGCTAACCTGTGTTGAACCTCTTCTATAGGTATGGTCCTCTGGGCTTTGGAAATCAGTGTTTCCCTCTAGGAACTTACTTGGCTTCAGGATCATACTCTGCCCAGATTCTTTTAAATTCATCCAGATGATGGGGACCAAGAATTGACCAGTCCCTTGTCAGGTAGTCAAAGTTATCCATGATGACAGCTACAAAGAGGTTAATGATCTGCAGAGAACAGAGATATGATGAGTTTCTTGCCACCTGAATCCATTTTGCCAGCTGGTGCCATGCATGGTAGAAGCCACATTTCTAAAGACCAGCTATATTCATCATTTAAAACACCAGCCCCTGGAGCTCGGGTCTCTTTGGTATGAATCTGACACAGCTCTCCTCAGAATGATGTGGAATGAACCCCACATGTGGGCTGGACAGCTTCCCTCATACTAAACTGCTGGGCAGTTTGTCCCCTAAGGACAGGGGGCAGCTTTCTCCACCACTCTTCCTCACACTGCTCATCAAAGTGTCAAAAACATATGGGTTGCCTCTAGGCCTCTACACACATCCCTTTCTGTCCCCTGGGACAATGCCACCATGACAAGAGCCAAGAATGCATAAGAAAGATGCTGGTTGGGCTCACTCTGGCCCAGGGCTTTGTGTCCTTGTCTACTGGTTGGACATTGCTACTAACTGAGTCTTTCCAAGTCTGTTTCTCTGACTGCAAGATGCAGAGATAGAGGGCGTAGGCTGCCTTGAACTGCATACTCATGACATGTGGGCTGTTCAGTCCCACCTCAGCTTACCAGGAAGGCACAGAGCATGTAGAAGCTGATGAAGTAGAAGACTGCGAAGCTGCTGCCACAGGGTGTTTCACCTTCTGTGCTGTTGCTGGGCTCCGACTCGGGGGCACACTTCTTCCCTGGCATGCAGGCCAGCATGATGTCCTGCCATGCCTCCCCTGTGGCACACCTAGGGGAGAGCAGTGAGAGAGTCTACCACCCGTGGGGCCCATCTCATATCTCTGGATCTTTCCCTCACCCCTTGCCCCATCCTCCCTTCCCAGAGGGAACTTCTAAATTGAATTTGGTGTTTATCATTCCCTGAATGCTCTGGTACATTCACTAAATATGAAAATACATGGCATCGTTTTGAATGTTTTAAAACTTTCCATAAATGGTAACAAACTATCTGTTCTGAAAAATCCCTCTGTTTGTAATTCACGTTAAGTTTTGGAGATTTTCCCATTAGCCTCTAGTTCATCCATCTTAATGGCTAGATAGCAGTATATTCTATGTATATACCATTTTTAAAAACCTGCCATCTTGTTAAAGGTTTCTCTTTTTCTTTTCTCTTTTGCTATTACAAAGAACCCTGCAATCAACATGCAGGTCCATGCCTTGGATATCTGAAGAAAGTGGAATTGCCAGGTGAAGCCGACATGTCTTCACTTTCAGTTGGTACTGCTGATTCTCCAAGGGTTTGTGCAATTTATGTTCTGGTCGTCAGTGTGGGACAAATGCCTTTGCTCTGCAGACCTATCAACTTTTTTCCAGTTTTACTGAGGTATATGATGAATAAAATTGTAAGATATTTAAAGTGTCCATCATGACAATTTGAGTTGTGGAGGGATTCTTCCCACCTAGTTAACAGATCTTCAGACCTTCCTTATCTTAGAGCTGGAAGTGTGTGCCCTTCTACCAACTTCTCCCTATCCCCACTGCTTCCAGCTCCTGGCAATTCCTTTTCTACTTTCTGATTCAATGAGTTTAGACTTGTCAACTCTTTGTATTAGTGAATCTTAAAAAAATGTTGCTCATACGATGGATGTAAAATGATATTTCATTGCTGTCTTAATTTAGGTTTAAATGATTAATAGGTTAAGAATTTTTATTTTATCTTCTGTGAACTGCATTTTCATATTTTTGTCTGTTTGTCTCATGGGTTATTTGTCTTCTTGTTCATTGTGAGTTTTAAAATATATTCTTTCTATTAATACTTTGTGAGTTACATGTGTAGTAAGTACTTTCTTCCAACCTATGGCTTGTCTACAGCCTTATTTACAGTGAAGCTTATTTATTTTGAATGTATATTTTATTTTAAGATTTATCTATTTATTTTAGAGAGAGAGAGAGAGAGAGCGAGCGAGCTGGGGGAGGGGTAAAGGGAGAGAGAGAATCTCAAGCAGACTTCCCACTGAGTAGGGAGCCCAATACGGGGCTCCATCCTATGACCCTGAGATCATAACCTGAGCTGAAATCAAGAATTGGACATTTAACTAACTGAGGCATGCAGGTGCCCCTGATTGATCTAACTTTTAAATTTCACTGCTTTTTGCCATCTTGCTTAAAGAAATCTTTCCTTAGTCTCGGTGATAAAGATATTCTCCTATATGTTCTAAAACTTCTAAGATTTTGTTTTATATAATAACCCATTAATCTGAAATTTGTTTTTGTGTTCGATATAAGGTAGAAATATGCTTTATATTTTCCTGTTTAGATAACCAATGTTCTTAATACAATTTATTGAATAGTTCATCTTTATCTACTGATTTGGAATATCCCTTCTGACATAAATTATATTTCCATAGATGTGTGAGTCTCATAATAGCCTTTTCATTCTCTTCTGTAGGTTTATTTGTCTATGTTGGTACCAATGGACCACATTGTCTTAATTACTATAGTTCTATATTAAGTCTTGCTCTCTTATAAACAGTGAGTCCTTCCAGCTTATTGTTTTTCAAAATTGTCTTGGCTATTCATTTTCCTTTTTTCTTATACAGTTACATTAGAATCAGCTCAAGTTCGATGAATAATCTCACTGTGAGTCTTACTGGAATGGCATAGATTAACTTGGAGAATCTGATATTTTTGTAACATTATGTCTCCCAGCCATGAACATGGCACATCTCTCCATTTAGTTAGGCCTTATTTAATGTCTTTTAAGAAATTTTTATAATTCCCCCGTGTATATATTTTTTAGATTATTTCTAGGTATCTTACTTAAACAAGATGTTGCTATTATAAGCAGTACACTCAAGAAGCTATATTTCCTGTAAAGGCATACAGTTGACTTTATATATAGAAGTTTGCTGAATTCTCATAGCTCTACAGTTTCTCTTGTGTAGTTTACATAGGCAATTACATTTTTAAAAAGGGTTTATTTATTTTCTTTTCATTGTAGTAAAATACACATAACATAAAATTTACCATCTTAACTATTTTTAAGTATTTAGTTTAGTGGTATTAAATATATTCACATTGTTGTACAGCCATCACCAGCATCCATCTCCATAGTTCTTTTCATCTTGTAAAATTGAAACTCTGCCCATTAACTGATAACTCCCCATTCTCTTCTACCCCTCGGCCCTGGCAACCACCACTCTACTTTATGTGTTACAATTTTGACTAAGGACCTCATATAAGTGGAATCACATAGTATTAGTCTTTTGTGATGGGTTTATTTCACTTAGCATAATGTTCTTGAGTTTCAATCATGTTGTAGCATACTGCAGAATTTCCTTCCTTTTTCAAGGCTGAATAATATTTCATTATATGTATATACCACATTCTGCTTATCTATTCATCTGTCAATGGGCACTTGGGTTGCTTCCACATTTTGCCCATTGTGAATAATGCTGTTATGAACAGGAGTATATAAACATTTCTTCTAGATCTTGCTTTCAATTGTTTGGGATATATACCCAGAAATGGAATTGATGGATCATATGGTAATTTTATTTTTAATTTTTTGAGGAACTATCATACTGTTTTCCACAATGGCTATGCCTTTTCATATCCCACTAGCAGGACATAAAGATTCCAATTGCTCCACATCCTTGCCAACACTTGTTGTTTTCTGTTTTATTTTATTTTATTTTATTTTATTTTATTTTATTTTATTTTTTTGATAGTAGTAGCCCTTCTAATGAATATGAGGTTATCTTACTATAGTTTTGATTTACATTTCCCTTATGATTAGTGATGTTGAGCTTCTTTTCATGTGCTTATTGGCCATTCATATATCTTCTTTGGAGAAATGTCTATTCAAGTCTTTTACCCAGTTTTAAAAAAAGATTTATTTATTTATTTGAGAGAGAGAGAGAGAGAGAGAGAGAGAGAGAGAGAGACAGTGGTGGGGAGGGGCAGAGGGAGAGGGAAAGAGAGAATTCTAAGTAGATTCCCTGCTGAGCATGGAGTCTGATTTGGAGCTTGATCCCAAGACCCTGAGATCGGGACCTAAACCAAAACCAAGAACTTAGAACTTTTTGAGGACTAAAACTTTGACTACCTTTTCAATTTCTATTGTGGTTAATTAAAAAAAATTGTTTTGAAGACAATTTTGTATTTATATTTTCCTCTTTTGTTGTTTTTATTGAAGTTCAATTTGCCAACATATAGTATAACACCCAGTGCTCATCCCATTAAGTGCCCTCCTCAGTGCCCATCACTCAGTTACCCCAACCCCCCGCCCACCTCCCCTTCCGCTATCCTTTGTTCATTTCCCAGAGTTAGGAGTCTCTTATGGTTTGTCCCCCTCTCTCATTTTTCCCACTAATTTTCTCTCCTTTCCCCTATAATCCCTTGCACTATTTCTTATATTCCCCATATGAGTGAAACCATATGTATATTTTCCTATATAAAGTCATCTACTTCTAGATTCTCACATATATTGGCATAAATTTGTTCATAATATTTTATCATTTAAAAAATCTCTTCCACATCTGTGATTGTGTTACGTTTCTTATTTCTGATGTTGTGTATTTTTTAAAAAATTGGATTTGATGAAAGTTTGTCTATTTATTGGTCTTTTCAAAGACTTAGTTTTAGGGTTTACTGCTAAATTTTTAAAAATATTTTATTAATTTCTGCTTTTATTTTAATAAGTGTGTTCTTTCATACTTTGGGGTTATTTACTATTCTTTTTCCAACCATTATTAGTTTGGTTATTATAGATTTTGCAAAATAAATTTTGGCTTTGAAATTTTCTTTGGTATTGATTGGTGCAACATGTAAATTTAAGATGTGCTTCTTTCATTCTTTCATTTCTAAGATGTATATCAGTTATGAATTATTTAGAACAGCGACTCAAGCATTTAAGTGTATAGATTTTGGAGGGAGTATTGCTTTTGTGGTTAATTTCTAATTTTTGCAGTATTGAAGTTAGAGAAATTTTAGAATCTATTGAATTCTTCTTTGTGACTTAAATCTTGGCTAATTTTTGTGAATGTTTCTGGGTGTTTAAAAAGGATATTTTTTTCCATTTATTGAGTACAAATTGACTTAAATTTGTCAATTGTATTTTTAGGTATTCTTTACCTTTTCTTTTATTTTGTTCTACTTGCTCTGTCATTTTTTTACATGCCTCCATTTATGTGTGTTCATTTTTTCCTTACCATTATATTAGTCTCACTGATATATTTCCAAACTATATTGTTAGACTCATGTAGGTTTATGATTTTTTTTTAGTTTTATGATTGTTATATAATCTTGGTAGAATATACCTTTTATCAATATCAAATATCCCTCTTTGTCTTGTTTAATGCTCTTCACCTGGAATTTTATTTCTTCTGATATTGTTATTTTTTTATTTATTAATTTTTATTGGTGTTCAATTTACCAACATACAGAAAAACACCCAGTGCTCATCCCGTCAAGTGTCCACCTCAGTGCCCGTCACCCATTCCCCTCCAACACCCGCCCTCCTCCCCTTCCACCACCCCTAGTTCGTTTCCCCGAGTTAGGAGTCTTTATGTTCTGTCTCCCTTCCTGATATTTCCCAACATTTCTTTTCCCTTCCTTTATATTCCCTTTCACTATTATTCATATTCCCCAAATGAATGAGAACATACACTGTTTGTCCTTCTCCGATTGACTTATTTCACTCAGCATAATACCCTCCAGTTCCATCCACGTTGAAGCAAATGGTGGGTATTTGTCATTTCTAATTGCTGAGTAATATTCCATTGTATACATAAACCACATCCTCTTTATCCATTCATCTTTCGATGGACACCGAGGCTCCTTCCACAGTTTGGCTATTGTGGCCATTGCTGATAGAAACATCGGGGTGCAGGTGTCCCGACGTTTCATTGCATCTGAATCTTTGAGGTAAATCCCCAACAGTGCAATTGCTGGGTCGTAGGGCAGGTCTATTTTTAACTCTTTGAGGAACCTCCACACAGTTTTCCAGAGTGGCTGCACCAGTTCACATTCCCACCAACAGTGTAAGAGGGTTCCCTTTTCTCCGCATCCTCTCCAACATTTGTTGTTTCCTGCCTTGTTAATTTTCCCCATTCTCACTGGTGTGAGGTGGTATCTCATTGTGGTTTTGATTTGTATTTCCCTGATGGCAAGTGATGCAGAGCATTTTCTCATGTGCCTGTTGGCCATGTCCATGTCTTCCTCTGTGAGATTTCTCTTCATGTCTTTTGCCCATTTCATGATTGGATTGTTTGTTTCTTTGGTGTTGAGTTTAATAAGTTCTTTATAGATCTTGGAAACTAGCCCTTTATCTGATATGTCATTTGCAAATATCTTCTCCCATTCTGTAGGTTGTCTTTTAGTTTTGTTGACTGTATCCTTTGCTGTGCAAAAGCTTCGTATCTTGATGAAATCCCAATAGTTCATTTTTGCTTTTGTTTCTTTTGCCTTTGTGGATGTATCTTGCAAGAAGTTACTGTGGACGAGTTCAAAAAGAGTGTTGCCTGTGTTCTCCTCTAGGATTTTGATGGAATCTTGTCTCACATTTATTTTTTTTTTTATTTTTTTTTTATTTTTTTTCTTCTTTTTATTTATTTATTTATTTATTTATTTATTTTTAAATTAATTTTTATTGGTGTTCAATTTTTTTTTATTTTTTTATTTTTTTATTTTTCTTTTTTATTTATTTATTTATTTATTTATTTATTTATTTTAAATTAATTTTTGTCTCACATTTAGATCTCTCATCCATTTTGAGTTAATCTTTGTGTATGGTGAAAGAGAGTGGTCCAGTTTCATTCTTCTGCATGTGGATGTCCAATTTTCCCAACACCATTTATTGAAGAGACTTTCTTCCAATGGATAGTCTTTCCTCCTTTATCGAATATTAGTTGACCATACAGTTCAGGGTCCACTTCTGGATTCTCTCTTCTGTTCCATTGATCTATGTGTCTGTTTTTGTGCCAGTACCACACTGTCTTGATGACCACAGCTTTGTAGTACAACCTGAAATCTGGCATTGTGATGCCCCCAGCTATGGTTTTCTTTTTTAAAATTCCCCTGGCTATTGTTATTACTATTCTTATGTTTTTGGAAGCATCGTCAGACACAGGCAGAGGGAGAAGCAGGCTCCATGCAGGGAGCCCAACGTGGGCCTCGATCTGGGGTCTCCAGGATCGCGCCCTGGGCTGAAGGTGGCGCTAAACCGCTGAGCCACTCAGGCTGCCCTACAGCTAGATTTCTTAAAGCCAACAACATGAGAGTGTCTATCTTTTAATAGAGAAATTGAGCTTTTAGTGATTAATAATCACTAAAATCACTTTGGAATAATTGCTTTGTTTCTATTCCTGCCATCTTGTTTTATTTTCTAATTTTCTTTTTCTCCCTCATCCTTCTCCCTTCCTTCTTTTGTTTTTCCTTCTTTTTGCAGAATTACTAAGGTTTTCCTTGTTGTTGTTTTTTTTTTTTAGTCTAGTGATTTGGAATGTAATTTAATTTCTGTTTCTCTAATGGCTGGCCTTCAAATATTGAACATATCTACACACTTTCTGTTTGCTGTGTATGGACTTGAACGATATCTGTTTCCTTTCCACAAATAAGAGAAGAATGTCAGCACACTTTCATGTTTTTCATTCTTCCACTATCTCATTCTTCCTATCTTGTTGAGATAATATGAGATTTCACTTTCAAATTGCTATCAAGGTTTTGGATGAGCACTGGGTGTTTTTCTGTATGTTGGTAAATTGAACACCAATAAAAATTAATTAAAAAAAATGGATATTTTCCCTTAATAGTTACTGTTTTTTTTTTTTAAAGATTTTATTTATGTATTCATGAGAGACACAGAGAGAGGCAGAGACATAGGCAGAGGGAGAAGCAGGCTCCCCGTGGGGCAGCCTGTTGTGGGACTTGATCCCAGGATCTTGGGATCATGACCCAAGCCAAAGGCAGACGCTCAACCACTGAGCCACCCAGGTGCCCCAACATTTACTATTTTTTTGTTAAAACATTTATTTAAAAAGTTTTCAACCATATACAAATGTAGAAAGTACAAAGATACCCTACGTACCCATTACTCAATCTTAACAACCATAGATATTTTGCTGTGTATTTCATTTATCTCTCTGACAACTCCCCTCTCCCCTTTTGGCTGGGGCATTTTATTTTATTTTAGTTTGGTTTAGTTTAGCTTAGTTCTTTTGCTCTCTCACCTTTTAGAAAACTTGAAAGAGGAAGGGTGCCAGTGTGGGGGGGTCCCTGCTCAGTGGGGAGTTTGCTTCTCTGTTTCTCCCTCTCCCTCTGCCCCTCTCCCTGCGCACATGCACTCTCCCTCTCTCTAAAATGAATAAATAAGTCTTTTAAAAAAATTGAGAGTTGACATACAATTATACATTAGTTTCAGGTGTACAACATAGTGATTCAACAAATCTATATATTATGCTCTGCTTACCGTGAGTAGAGCACCATCTGTCACCATACAACACTATTACAGTACCGCTAACTATATTCCCTATTCTGTACCTTTTATCTCCATGATGGAATACTTTAAAGCAAATCCTGCACCTCATGTAATATCATTATATCAACCCTAAATACGCATCTCAAAAATAAAACAATACATTTTACATAACCACAATGTAATTATACTTAAAAATCAACAATAATTTTTAATAACTAATACCTGTCTTAACAGTTATTTAGACTTAATGTAAGGTTCACAATTTCTTTGCTCATAACTCATAACTATAAGCTTTATGGCTTCTTTACTAATATGATTATTCTGAGATTAATTTCTCATTCTGTGGAAATGCATTCTTGTGTAGTTGTTTCAGATGTTTATGTGAGGGAGTAAACTTTCTGGATTCTTACACTTTTGGAATCAATTTTGCTTTGTTACTTGAATGCCAATTAGGTTGTACTACAGGTCAAAAAATAGTTCCTTCATAATACTGCATACATGATTTGTGTTCTAGTATGTACTTTTGCTAGTGAGAAATCTAATGAAAATTGGCATTTTTGAAAATAATTCTCTTTTTTCTCTTTGGACGCTTGTAGGCTATTTTCTTTGTTTTTGTTATTCTAAAACTTCCTTATACTATGTCTGATTAAGGGGCTTTTTGATAACCTATTCTGCACTTAGTAGGCCATTTCAACCTGAAAGCTCATATCTTTATTTGAATTTTTTGATCATTCCTTCATTTCATTCTCTACATTTGTTCTGTTGTTTTTACTTACACTTGTATTAGAAAGATGGGATTTTCAGTTCTATCCCCCATGCACTAATTTTTATTTTATATTTTCAATCTTCTTGTCCTTTTGGTTGTGTACTAGACAACCCTAGGTTTGATCCTTCAGCTCATTATTTCATTCTTCAGCTGTGCTCATTTTCTGAATATTTCAACAATGATGTTCTTCTGAGTTCTCTCTTTCATTTGTTCTAATTAATGGCTTCTCCTCCTCCCTTTTAATTTAATAGATATAGTATGCTCTGCAATCTCTCTAAGGATATGAATTATATTTATTTTCAAATCTTTTGACTTTATATATTCTTTTTCTTCCTCATGTATTCATTCATCTGCTAATAGAGCATAGTGCCTTTCTGTATTGGTATTCATTTTCCCTGAATTACTTTGGGATTGTTATTAACCATTCTTTGGACTGAGAACCCAATTCACATCTCTGTGGCTCAAGTGCTCATTACAGATCTTCTCTGCACATCATGGAATAAAGAGAACGTGTGCTGCCATGTGAGGTGGGCAGGGAGCATCTCTTTGAGGGTGAGGTTCCTTGGGGGGACCTACTCTCCTTCTCAGGCTCCAAAGCCCAGAGGTGTGATGTCAAGTGCTGCTGCTTTCAGCTTGTGAGCATTAGCAACTGTTTTCCAAAGACAGATCCTTGAGGAGCCAGCCTCGTGATGACTCCAGGTCTCTCCTGAGCCTTTTACCTATCGATCCTGGAACTGCTCTCACTTCTTCCATAGACCATGCATTGTTAGAGATATGTTTTCCTCAGATCTTGTTCCTTTGTCAATTGAATCCCATCTGATTTCTTCCATTTACAATTTCCTCAACATTCCTGGTTCACTAATAGTACTATTTCATGTTTTTTTTCCTTCTTAGTATTGTTATGGGTTTATTTTTTAAAGAAATACCTTTTGTCGTCAAAGACTTTAGGAAAGGAGGGGAGGTAGAGCCATGTGCTCAGTCTTATATCTGCATTCAGCTCCAATACTTAAATATGGTACAGGCTTAAGTGTTGTTAAATTGGGACTTAACAATGGCCTTTGTATTCTTAAAGTCTACAATTTGCGGGAGGTGGTAATATCTAATGATATTTGAAGGGCTGTCATTTTGATTTAATACATTTTGAGCAATAATGAGAATTGGGCTTGGGTGTGGGGAAAGGATCCTATAGAACTTGGTGAAGGTGAAGTTATCTAATAGAGTGGATCTCTGGATCTTCTGGAAAGGGACCCCAGGGAGTGGTAGAAAGTTCACTGCCTCTCCCATGGCCAAAAATATGTAAAGTACATGAGCTGAAATGGACTTTAGAAGCCATCTGGTTCAGGGATGGTATAAAAAGTTCTCATCTGGCCTAGATGGTCTAGATGGTCTCATCTACCAGCCCAGGCTGTGAGGCACAGGAAAGTGAGAAGGGGGGCAGAGCAAGGGGGCATTAGGAGTCGGATGAGGAAGAAGCAGGCTGTAGCATGGATTCACTCACTCAGAATCAGGCTGAGAAACATTCTTTTCCCCTGCTAGGCCTGAGGTAGTGGCCTTCCAAGAAGGGTGAAGGCTCATGGCTGGCTTAGCTGAGGAGACTAAGTACATGAAGACATAATAACCTAATAAAGCAAATGGCATTGACAATGGCAACTGCACTTGTTTGCAAGGGAACCAAGACTTAGAGAAGTTATATGTCTTACACAAAGAGAATGTGTCACAGGCTTGGATTTGAGCCTGTTTGGCTTCTAAACCAGGGTGCTTTCAGTATTTGACTTGTGATCCTCTAGTATTTTTGGGTGGTTACTGGCAGGTGTGTCTGTGACCAGTGGGTTGCTCACTGGAAAGTATTATAAATAGCAATGGAACAACAGCTTTTTGGTCCAGGGAGGGAAGTCCAGCATCAGTTGTCTCCCTGCCAACTCCTCTGGAAGAGTTCCCTCTCATTCTATATCCAGACCATAGGGCTGTGTCATTTAGGTGTGTTTGTATGCATCTGTCCTCAGAGACTCACCTGAAGAGAAGCAGCACAGCTTGGGGGAAGGTCTGGAAGTTGTTGTTCCGATTGATCTCTGTGGTGTCATTCAGGGCAATCTTCCCAAACACCTGAGCGAGGGGAGTGGAGGGGGTGTCAGTGAATGGTGGATAGAGAGGGTCCTAGTTCCCACTCATCATCTGGTCTCTTTAGGGGTCATGGGTGACTGTGGAATCAGGCCAGCTCATAGCTTAACTGAGTTCCTTGACATAACCTGGCAGTGCCTCGTAGGGGCAGGCACCTGCTGTCCCATCCAGCCTCTGATCTCCATCCTCCATACTGGACAGTGTAAGAAGAAAAGTACCCATAGGCCCTCAGAAGAGGTCCCTATAGGCCACTGGGAGATGGGCTGAGAGAAGGTGGATGCTGCAACCAGCACTGTGCTTCTGTCCAGGGACAGAGGGCTATCTGGTCTCCTCCTTTTTTTGACAGCAGATTCTTGGGAATGTATATTTTTTCTCTTAAAAAAACTCTATTGAGGAATAATTAACAAATATAATTGTATATATTTAAAGTGTGTAGTGTGGTGGTGATTTGCTGTACAATGCTCGTGGAATCATTACTAAGACCAAGATAATTAACACCTCACACAATTAACATTGGTAGCTTTTTTTTTTTTTGGTATAGTGAGAGTGCCTAAGATCTGCTTGCAGCCACTTTCACCGTCACAGCGCTGTGTTATCAATTCCTCTCACCATTAGTGACAATTCCTGTCCCTCATAATGCAAGTCTCTGGCCTCTTTTCCTTTGCCGCTTCAGTGCAGATGCTCAGTCTTCCAAATCCAGTTCTCGGATTTTGGATCGATCTGGGACTTGGGCAAATTTAATTCATCCCTGAAATTAGTGGGTCCCTTATTTCCTGGCCTTTTGAAGCTATGCCACCTTTTAGAAGCTGCCACCTTTGGTGAGATGGCAAGGTAGCTCTTCTCATCTCAAAAGATGTTGGCCCAGGAACCCGAGGTCTTTTTGCAAAGAATAAGCAGGGGCCTCTTCCTTAGAGAGCTGCTGAGGAAAAAGCTCCTGGCTAGTGTGGGTGCTGCGCTACAACACTCTCTGGAGCCCTGAGGAGATGCTGGCTGGAGAGCGCTGCAGGGTTTGAGGTAGGAGAAAGTGCAGTGGGCACCTGTGAGGCGCGGCCCCTGAAACTGCTACATGTTTGATGGGGAGAGCTTGCCTACCTCCCTCCTTCCCTCTTTCTCTCCTCCTTCCTTCTTTCTCTCTCCCCTCCCTCCCTCTCTGTCATTAGCTTCTCCCTAATGGTGTTGGGTTGGGGGTAGTTCTCAGACTGCCAGACCTGGGCAAGGGGAAGCGTGCTGTCTGACACACCCTTCGTGTTGTTTTCTGGAAGGTGCTCTCTCTCCTGAGGCCCATGGTGTTAATCTGGGAGTGTTTTTCCCTATGATCAGCAGAGACCAGGCCTGGGGCAAAGAGGAGAGAAGTTGCGTATAGCACTTGGCCGTTCACCCTGCCTAAGGACACCCTTTGAAGGGATGTTCTTTTTTGTCTTTTTTTAAGATTTGTTTATTCATGAGAGACACAGAGAGAGACACAGAGAGACAGAGACACGGGCAGAGGAAGAAGCAGCTCCTCGCAGGAGCCTGATGTGGGACTCAATCTCAGGACTCTGGGATCACGCCCTGGGTCAAAGGCAGACACTCAACCGCTAAGCCACCCAGGCACCCCCAAAGGGATGTTCTATTTCCTGTGAGCTTCTTGGCCTTGGAAGTGGAAGCAGAGCGGGGGACAGTCAGGTGTCCGGGAATGTGGGGCTGGGAGGTGGGAAGGGAAAGTAGAGGCAGAAGAGCAGCGGGCCAGCTGTCCTACCTGCATCCCAATCACCGCATAGATGAAGAACAACATCACTATCAGAAGAGCCACGTAAGGCAGGGCCTGGAAGGAAGCACAGGAGACAGGGTATGAGGCCGGCAGGGGGTGGCGGCCAGAACCCTTCCTGGGGGGCGCTGCAACCTGGCTTAAGGAGGAGGCATTTCCAAGAGCCCCACAGAAGTTCTGGTTACCAGGAGGAAGCCAGCCTGAACCATAGCACTGACCTCTCATTTTCCTGTGGTTTTAATTACCTAAGAAGCAGTGTGGTGTACTGAGAAAAGCAGGCTGCAGAGGAAGGAGTATATAGAGTAGGGTACTGCTTTGGTAAAAACAACCAAGAATGAACAAATGTCCTCCAACTAGACATACGTCTTTGTGCAGCTGGGAGAGACCCGTGGAGGATACACTCCAAGGTTTCCTGAGGAGGCATGGGGTGGAGGCAGGTTACACCCTTCCTTTACTCAGCTTGATGATATTCTGTTAGTTGTAATAAAAATAATTACTAAGGAAAAACTTAAGTGAAGGAAGGATCATGGACTCAAACCCTATTTCTGACTTTTTAGTCATGGGAGCTTGGTCATATTACTTAAACTCTCTGAGCCTCAATTTCCTTTTCTGAAAAATGAGAAGAAGAGTAATTACCTCTTAGTGGTTCTGTGGCGTTTAAATGACTCAAGACTCACACAAAATGCATAGTGTGATGCCTTCCACATAGTTGGGTCCCCTCTATTTTATTCACTCCACATATTCTCTGCCTTTCATTTTAGAGAACTAAATTTTCCAGAGTCCCTGCTGCTTCTCCTGGGGAGCGGCCTTCTGGGGCTCAGGGCCCGTTCTGGAATCAGCGAAGCCGCATGATCCAGCCTAGGCAATGCCTCGCCAGGTGTCCACACACCGCTAGATGGCACTGCGCGATCACACGGATGCCTCTTCTGTTGGGCTTGGGCTTCTGCTCCTCACAGCTACAGGGCTCCGCTGCCTTTTCCTAGCCTGGGCAAATGTGTGTGGGGTTGGGGGACGGGGGAGGAGTATGCTGACAGCCTGTAGGGTCATCACAGGTGCAGGACCCCAGGGGTGCACCCATGGACAGGGTCAGCCCCCACTCCTGCTCTCACCGGAATCCTCAGATCCCCAGGGACTGGGCAGGGCATGGCACCCACCGATGGGGAAGGGTGGGGTGGGAGGGGGCTGGCAGGGAGGGCAGCTGCAGCTCATCATGAAGTGGGGAGCCAGCCTGGGCCTGGTCGGCAGAGGACTGGGTCTGAGGAGTGCAGCCACGCTGGTCCCGTCAAGGGCCTTGGGTGTTGGGTTCCAGGGCAGGCAGTGGCCTGGAAGAGGGTTTATGCCTTTGGGACAGAATTCCAAAGCCAGGCAGGTACCTGTCTGCAGAGCACTTCTGGGGCTGTACCTTCAGTTCTGGGCACATTTGGATCAGGACCCCACTCTTAGCCTGTCCCCGGGTCCAGACTGGCCAGAGCAGGGGACATGGAAGGAAGCCTGAGATAGGTGCTTCTGAGGGCAGAGAGAAGCCGCCTTCAGCACTGGGCTGAGGGAAGCATGGAAGTACATGCAGGGGTCCCTACACTTCTCATCTTCAAGGAATTCAAGTGACCTCACAGAATTTGCTTCTCTTTAACTTCAAACTTACATAACACTCCTCAGAGATGGCCAGAGGCGATCATTATTCTGCTTTCACAGATGGAAAATAATGGCTGAGAAAAAAGAATTAATCCTATAGTTAGGCAACCCTGAGCCCCTGTGAGGAGACCATCTCTCCTTGAGTGCAGCGACAGCAGGGTTCTGGAGAGTCTGGCTAAGTATCAAACAGGTATGGACAGCAGATATTGCAGAAATGCCTATTGGGAGGAAGGTGATGGCCAGATCCTGAAAATGCCAAAAGTGGGAGGGCCACTGAGGTTATCAGATCATCCAGGACCCATGTTTTTCCAATTTTTTTCCACCACAAAACCTCTTTGTGCAGTCAATTCTTACAGAAAAATACAGAGACAAGAGAACAGAAGGGCTTCAGGCTCCCCCTTAGCTCCCAGCCTTCTCTGCCCTGACTTTGAGGGAATCTGGGGCTCCAAGAGCATGCTTTTGAAAACCACAAATTGAGTCCAAGGGCCTCATTACAGGCAAGAGGGAAGCTGAGGCAGAGGGTGAGGCTGGGGTCACACAGCTGCCAAGTAGCAAAGTAAGCCCGGCACTTGGCATTCGTACTCAGCACCCAACTCATAGCGCTGCTCCTTCTTTCCCTCCTGTCCAGGGATCCCAGGTGGAACTGTGGGGAGCCTCTTGGGGAGCCCCGCCTCCACCTCCTGGGAGCTCAGGAAGCTTTTCTCCTTGCAGCCTGCTGAGGGTGGAGGTGGCTACCTGGAAGGATTTGATGAAGGTCCACAGCAGGGTCCGGATGCCCTCCCCTCGGCTCAGCAGCTTGACCAGGCGCATGACCCGGAAGAGGCGGAAGAAGGTGATGGAGATGCGGGAGTTCTCCTCTGCATTCTGGAATCCATCGGCAATAGGAGGTGGTAGTTAACACAGCAACAGAGGGGGCGGGGTGAGAATGAGGTGGGCCCTGCTCTGAGCAACACAGCCCTTGGCTGGGGGGGAGGTAGGGTAGGGTAGGGCCAGCTGCACTAGATTCTCTCCCCTGGGCCACATGGGAGGCCAGATGCTCACCTCTTCCAGGTAGACAACCCAGGTCTGAGGTCTCTGCAGAGCCAAGCTGTGCCCGGGCCCCTGAGCCCATAGCCCTGTTTATCTGTTCTCCTGTTTCCCCCTTCAGTCCTAATTCTTAACCCTCTGAGTGGAGCAACAGAAGATTCCATAAGGAATTTCCATATGCTTTGAAGTCTTCAGGTGCAGAGCTAGCTGCCTTGGGTGCACCCTGCCTTAGCTGCATGCTGAGGAAGCAGCCCCAGCCCTGCTTGTGCTTGGCTTGGATGCATCCTGAGTGGGATCTGGCTTTCTGCAAGGTGGCTGGGCGGGTCGTGGCCTCCATTCCAGTCCTATGTATGACCGCACTGGGGTTCCTGATGGGCAGGGTGGGCTAACAGCAAATAGGGTTGGAATGGGCTGCCCACGGCTGAGATCTTGTGCCCTGGCAGCTCAGAGCTCTAGAACTCCTGCTGTGTGTCACCTCTTCCCACATGGGTACACGGAGGGTGGGAACAGGGGTGTTGCTGACCTCGGAGAGTGTCTGTTTGCAGCCCTTGCCTCACCTCAGACTCTGAAGCTGTTCCCCCTCTACCAGGAGGCCCCAGTCCTCTCCAGGCTGCAGGCGACCCTAGAAGGGGTGTGGGGCACAGGCAGGGTGAGGTGGGGGCTCGGTCACTCTAAGGGAGCCCTAGGTAAGTCCGGGCCCTGGCGTGAGAGGACTGAGGGATTCTGCTTAGAGCAGATCATCTCCTCAGGGGAGTGCCAGAGTGCAGAGGCAAAGGGAAGGTGAAGAACTGAGTCCAAGCTGAGGCAGGGGAGGAAGGAATCTGTGTAAGGGCTGCTGGGGTCTGCTGGCTGAGGGCCCTCCTCGGCCTGTTGGGCCTGCAGGGGCCTGGGGCCGGGGCACGTGCCTGGCCAGGGCTCAGGGGCAGGACAGGCTGCCCTGTCACCCTCTGCCTCCAGACGTGAGAACAGCCCACACTGACCCTCTGACCCTCCTCCTGCCCATGCCCGCCAGAGGGCCCGTGGTGGTAGCCTCCTGGGAGCCACCTTCATGTCCCCCAGAGCTAGTGCAGCTCACCCAGCCCTGTGGACACCAGGAGAGAACGGACCATTGGGCTTCCTGTTACCATTCCCGGGATGTGCGTCCTCAAGGGAGGAGTCTCCAGTCATTGGCTGGGGAGAATCCGTGTAGGCCCTCCCCACTGCTTGATTCTTTGCTTTCTTTTTAATCACTTCCAGGCCAAGATCCTCCCTGACAACTTCCACCCCTTGGTGGCACCCTTGAAAATCCTGCTAGCGCGAATGCCCTTGAGGGCCCCCCACAGGCCCTTTGTTCTAACCCTGTGGCCTGTTGACGGTCACGGACATGGCCAGTGGTTCCCGGGGCCACCTATCTTCCTCCTGTTCAGCATCAGAGACCCATGTGGGCGGCGGAAGCCTTCAGAGGCAGCTGCTCCAAGCCAGCACAGCCTTACTCCCTGGGAGGGCTGCACAGAAACATGCCCAAAGGGTCTCTCCTCTATCTCCCACTCTCCAGACAGGGCAGGAGCCGCAGTATTTCTTCTGTTTTCAAACCAGAGCTGCCTCAGATCCGCACAGAGGGCCTGTTCCCCTCAGGCAGGGCGGCAGGGCTGCGGCAGGAAGGCCAGGCAGGTGGCAGCCTCGTCTTGCCCCTGCGTCCTACCCTGCCAGGGTATCTTGGAGCCCTTGATGCCCTTAATCTCTGCATTTCTATCACCCGTGTCTACTTGAAATTCTATTTTCTCTCCTTAAAAGGAGGTTGTGTTCCCCCAGAGGGGTAGGCAGAAGAGGCTCAGGGTTTTATAACTCAGCTGTCAGTTCCACCGTGTTTGGGAAAGGAGAAAAAAGAAAGAACAAGCTGAAGTGGGGAACTTCAGCTGAGTGTCAAGAGTTTGAGAAGTTGGTGCCACAGGGGCATCTGGATTTGAGTTAAAAAATAGAAGTCAAGTTTGCAGTTTGAGTTCCATGCTGGGCTCAAACTCCGTCCCACACCCCTGCCCCCCCGCCCCCCTCCAGCTGAAATTTCCTAATACTCCGGAAGGAGGACAAACACGTCTCCACGTGGACACAAAAATGTCCTCTCGTAAACCAAAGGACAATGCAGTGAAGCAGCAGACCCCAGTGGCCACCCCTGTGAAGCAGGGTAGAGCATCCAGGCTCAGCCTTTCCCTGGGCAGCCTTCCAGCAGCCTGGGATGGGCTGTGTCAGGAGGCACCACCTGCTGACCCAATCTTGCCCCCAATAGGCTGACTTTCAGGGAATCAACCTACCCCCTGGTCCTTAAAAAACTCACACCTGGCTCAGTTTTGAAACATGTGATGGCAGCTTTTTAGAGAAGCCTGTTCCAAGGAGACTTCAAGGTCACACCTAGCAGCCTTGCTCACTTTAGGCAAAGTGAATCATAGAGTCCTACAAACTTCTGAGTTTGTTTTTCTGCATAGCCTAATTTTAAATGAACTTTAGGAATTTAGAAAAATTCATGGGTAACTTTGTTGGAGTGATGGTATTTGGCCACACTCTCAGGAACAGATTCCAGCTTACAACCTTTTACTTGGTCCTTGAAGTCAGAGCCCATGGGGTGGGAGGCAGTTATAGACACTGGATGGTTAGTGGGAAGTCACCATCTGACTTCCTGTCTCCCGGCTGGATCATCCTTCCCTTTCTTCCTTTCTCAGGAGGCCTTTACCATGGTGCTCATGGGTGCCCTTTGCAAATTTCCCCCATCGGATTAAAGCTAGAGATTTTAGCCCATGCAGTCCTCAGAATGTTAATAGGAAATGGCCTTGGGTCCAATTCTCTCCCAGTGGCTCATTAGATGGTCAAGATCACAGTGAATTATCACCCAGAGGAAAGCTTGGGGAGGGTAAAGAACACCATTACACAACAGCACGTCACAGCTCACACGCAACGGAGCAGGCGAGGCACAGGACAGACACAGTGGCTACATGCAACGGGAGCAAGGCTGGCCTCCCAGAGACACGGGACTAGGGTGGGTGAGAGTGGGGGTGTTAGAAGAGGGTCACAAGAAGCTAAGAGCGTGGTCTGGAGGGTCGGTCTTACCATAAAGGGAGAGCATTGGGTATGTTCAGCTGGCTTTAAAGAAAGGCAGATAGAAATAAGCTGTAATGAGTCTCCAACGAAGATGCCTGGTACTCTAGGTCTTGGCTAACACAGGAGCAACACCGTGGCAGGAGAGGGCAAAAGGAAACAAGTGAAAGAAATACAAAGCATAGGCCTGGCAGGTTCTGGGACATCACTGTGAGTGTGGGCTCTGCATAGGTGTGTCTCACATCTAGTGAGGACCCAAAGGCCTTCCCTACTCAGGACCATCTCTGGCCACAATGAAATAATTCACACACTCGTTACAAATGAGGTCTTCTGAATTTTTTGGAGGGAAGTTTTGTTTTGTTTTGTTTTCTAAAATGAGTTCTGTGTCCTGAGATAACCTTCGAGGGCTTGTACTTTCTGCACATCAGCTTATCCTGGGCATTGCCAGCTGGAGGAGAAAGACTTTGCTTATGTTTGGTGCATGTCCCTGCCCAAACATATTTGAGCAAAGGAGGCCAAAGGCAATGGCCCTTCAAATTTAGGGGAAAACTCAGTTTTAGTTGTCATTGAGGAGGATCTAAAGAGGTGGTCCTCAAGCCCCTCTGTAGCAGGGACTCATCCTCAAGCTTAGATTCAGGTGGGAGATGGCCCTGCTTAGCTACGACTCTATAGGTGTGGAGAGCCTTGGCCATTGATGTGAAATAGTGAATATATATATATATATATATATATATATATATATATATATAGCTTATCAAGGCTTTGCACACAATTTACAGTATTACTATTAACACTTCAAATAGCTGTTCTCACGGATCTGACTGCTGAGTTCATTTTGGGGCAAGAGCTAAAGAAACTAGCCACCGGTGAGTATCCCATGGCAACCTCCAGTTCCCTGAGCCTATATCCAGGAAGATGCCCCTCCTTTCTGGGCCCCAGCACTCAGAGCTCAGCCTCTGACTGGTCCTGATCATCTGAGCTGTTAACTCTTTCGAGAAGGTCATGACTTTGCTTTTACCCTCCACTTTCAGATGGTTGCTCTTGTGTTTCTGCTTTTAAGGTACAGACCAAGGAAAACTATAATGGAATTTTGAAGGATGGAAATGTGCAAAACTAGACATTTACTTTGAGACTGAAAATACTTCTTTGGTAACAGATTTCTCAGCAAATTCCTTTTTTTCCCTACAGCAAATTGGTAAGATGTCCTTTTTCAGGAATGATGGAGATAAAGGGTGAGGCAAGGGAAGAGAAGGGAAGGGACAGCTCTCTAGTCCTTTACAGAGCACATTCTAGATCTTGGTTTCTGCTTTAGGAGGAATACCAGCTGCCAGGTCAGTCCACAGGCCTGGAGGTGGTGGGATCACTAGAGTTTGGCTAGCAGGCAAGATAGAACATAGAAACACACACACACACACACACACACACACACACACACACAGGTGCGCACAACATACACACATGCACAGAAGACATCTCTAGCTGCTTCAGTGCCTGTCCTCCTGTGTTAATGGCTAAGTAGTTCTGTGTTTCTAGAGCTTCAGTGAGGGAGGGAGTATGAGGGCCAGATGGAGGTAAACCTATGCTACATGTGACGCCAGGGCATCAGATAGAGTTCCCAGCAGGTGGGGACCATTGTTCTTCTCTTGGATCCATCCTGAAAACTGCCAGAACTGCCCATCAGTCCTAAGAACCCTGGGCAAATGCCTGGGCATCCTCTGGGTCAGTCCCATCCTGAACAGGACCAGAACGGAGACAATTTAGAGAACCCACCTGGGTCATCTGGCCAAAATGAATTAGTCCCAGCCATGAAAAATTTTAACCATTTTACTTCTTAAACGTTGAGAATCCTTCATGTGGGATTTTTAGATGTCTCAACTGTGTTTTCTTGTTGCTTTTTAGCCTGTCACAGCTCTCATTGAGGATCTTGTCTACTATTACTTTGAGACTTAGCTTCAGGTGTGTTCTACTCACTTTGATTGTATCTTATTATTTTAATAATATGTATTAATAATCCTTAGGATACATCTCTATAGTAGGAGTCAAGAAATCAGGAAGAGCAATGAGGGCAGTAGGAAGAAGAAGGATGGGGCTCTCTGGGACTCCTATGTTGGGTTCCCAGCCCAGGTAACAACAGCACTCTTAGGAGTCTCACACTGGGAGAATCTAGAGAGTCATAGATTAACTTTTTTCTTGGGCCTTAAGTTATGCTTTTCAGAGGGCACCTTTGGTGTGCTGGAGCTGTGTTTGTCAATGTCTCATATAGCCTGTTCATATTTGAAGAACTATGTTCATAAGATCCATGGTCTCAGAAACAACTAACCATAATAAACTCAGAAAGCAATCACTGGGTGATTTTGAAGTGGAGATAATAGGAAGAAGCCTAACATATAGCTCTCACCTTTGGAGAACCCACAGTCTACTGACATACTGCCAAACTTCTACAGACATTTTCTCGATGATCTTGAGTAGTCATTTTAGTCTTTGGTACCCTGCCCTGCTGTAAGTGGAATCCCTTGATGAGGTAGAAGGGGAGCTTGGACCTGCTGGGTTTGGGCATCTGCACCTTTATCCCAGAGTCATGTTTATGCTGTTTGCCACTCTCTGTGGTTCCCTGGTACACTGTCTGGAGAGATCATCTAGCATTAGTTCTGCTTTTTGAGCTAAACTCAGAATTGGTTGGTAGCCGGGAGTACTTATGCCATCCATCTCTGACCCTTTCCCAGATTTGTTCCCAGTTCCCCTGAGTTAGCTTATAGTTTCCCTATCTGTGGTCTTCCTGGGGAAGAAAGGGTAGAGAGCCTCCTTGAAGACTCCTCTTCCATGAGCCTGGAGACCCTACCTGTACTGCCCTTCTAGAGGGAGCCAACAATGCTGCTCACCTACTCTGAACATTCTGGCAGAATTTCATATGGCATCCTTTGCAGTACTGGTAGGCACTGAGCAGCCAATGATTTCATCTTTGTTTTCTAATGATCTGGTAATTTTTAAGGGGTTTAAAGACATTGGGCAATTAACTTACTTTGTTCATGCAATTAGTATAAATGAAATAAGGCGATTATTCCATAGGTGAGGCAGAGGTAGAACATTTTCAGAAGGTCCTGGCTAGTGGTTCCAGCTAACAGGCTAAGGGCAATAGACAGGAAAGCCCAATTACTTTCCTTCAGTACTTATATAGATTACCTAGGTTTGGTATAACTGACAACGACAACGTGAGTGGCACTGGGCAGCAAATAGGAGATATTCTTGGAAAATTGTCTTTCTCAGTTAAGCTCAGGATCAAATGAGAAGTTATCATCTGAGTGGATGAAATCTTAGTTTCTGGAATCTTTAGGCCATGTATAGGGCCCTGAAGGATGAAATTCAGGGAGTACCAGAAGCTGGCGAAGAGAGGGTTCTCCTAGATGGAGGGGATCTTTCCAGTTGTTAACATTACATAGTCTCTCTGGAGAACTAAAAGGTTGTTGAAAAATAGCTCTTAATCATTTAAAAAGGAGACGTTTTCTCTTTCTCTTTCTTTCTTTCTTTCTTTCTTCTTCTTCTTCTTCTTCTTCTTCTTCTTCTTCTTCTTCTTCCTCTTCCTCTTCCTCTTCCTCTTCTTCTTTTCTAAACACAGCCAGGAGGCAAGGATTACTAGGTATTAAAGGCTAGGTAGTAGATATCTAGGCTGTAATACCCAATCAAGCTGTCTTCCAGGATGTTCTCTCGAGATCAGGCTATTACGGAGCATTCTGAAGAGATCATAAGCTACTGCTGCACCCTCCTGGACATGCTGACTTTGAAAGATAAAGATTACCTTCTGATTCCCCTAGGGAAGGCTGGCTTTTGGCCAGGTTGTGAGCAAACCCTACAGAAGAGAGCTGCACAATCCACTGGTGCCATTGAAACAATGGCTATAATATCAGAGTCACTGAAACTCTACATTCCTCTGATACAAAGTCAAAAGCAATGTCACAGGAGCATGTAAATCTAGCTACCAAGCTACAGAATTGTTGCTTTTTTTTTTCTTTTTTGAAGTACTCTTGTCCAGAATTTAGGGAGTAAATCTAATATAAACTCCATTTTAGACAACCTGAGGGTCCGGGTCCAGCTGGCATCCCTCCCTGCTCCCCAAGGCTCTCTGCTTCTCTGTACTCACAGTCTCTAATCTCATCTCCATTTGATCTGCAAGACAGGATGGCTGGTTGAGTTGCAAGAGTGTCGTGTGGGATGGTGGAAGCCTGAGGGGTTTTGCTGGTAAGACTCCAGTTAATCTAAGTTGGGAGGACAATTATCAGGCTGGTACACACAGAGAGAGGCAGGAGTCAGAGGCTTCTATAGACATTTAACACCACTGTCATGTTCAGGAGCCAACAAGTGTAGGTTAAGATGGGGAGGTTAGGTCTTCATTATCCTTTTATCTCCTCTTCTAACCAGGAACTAAACTGTGGCCCTACAGATGTGGAGGAGATGGGAGATGCTGAATATTAGAGCCACCAGAGATGGCAGCAGGGAAGGGAATTTTAAGGACGCCAAAGTAAAATACATTTTAAACTGTAAATCCTCTGAACTTGCATGAAGAGCTTCTTTGCTAGGGAGATGCAAGGCTTAAGTAAGCACAAATCACCTGGGATACATAGAAGCTGAGGGGGAGATGTCAATGGCTTTCAGATTTAAGGGCAAATGAAAGAAATATGGTTCGTTGAAAGCCATTCTTAGAATTTCCATTTTGGTTTGTGGAGGAGGTCTTTGGTCTTTGGAGATAGATCTGTGGAGGAGGGGTGCCAAGGAGAAGGAAAAAAGGAGGGGATGACAAGGGAGGCAAAAACACTGCACAGAAAAGGGCAGGGAGAAATGAAAGAAAGTCCAAAGATGAGGCGGTGGAAAGTGGAAAGAGCAGCCCCCCTTCCCCTCTGTCCACCATGTTGGAAACCTCCTGGCTTGCACTGCTTACTAGAATAAACTTCTGGCCAGAAGGAGAAGGGCCCTTCTTGAATCTTTGTGGTTACGGACACAAGGTTGATAGAAATGCCTATTTGGAACTTCCTGTAAGGGGGTCTTTGGCCCCAAGGAGACTGTTGGAGAGGTACCCAGTTGGCGTTTGCTGATTCCTGGCTCACTCTTGCTGCTCCTGCCTCTGTGTCCTAGGCTGCAGAAGGGGGACAGCTGTGACCACTGTGTTATTATTGCAAGCAGCCTAAGCCCAGAAGTCACTGTTACTCACCTGCAGCCTGATGGTTCCCCAGGTGCTATTACCTGCCAATAATTCATGCTAAACAAGACTGATTAAATTGTCAAGGTAGTTTTATCTTCCTTGGGAAGGAAAGCCAGTATCCTTCACTCAAATAACAAACCAGAGACCCACGAAGAATAAACGAATGAAATCAGTTTGTCTGCAGTACTAACAACATCAACAAATTCTATATGAAAGAGAGAGAGAAAACAAGCCCAGAAGGACAGAGAAGGAAGGGGAACAGAAAGCAAGAGTATGAAAGACAGAAAAGGCACACTAAATAGGAAGAATAAATGGTGAAGGCTATGCTTTTTGGGGCACTCCTGGGCAGTTCTAAACCCACCTGAGGTATAGATCTCTCACATTCCTACTAGCTCATGAAATGTTCTAGGTCCCTTTGCTTTAGAAGCTTTCTGGCAACCACACTGACAGTAGCTTGCTAGCCTGTGGGAACAAAAGTAAGAGACACTGGCTAGGCCCAGATGGCTGTCTGGCCAAACCAAGGGGTGTGTTGTGACAGCTTCCTTCTACTCTTCTATTTTAGGGGGAAGGAGAGGGCTGTTTTTGGACAGAAATGATGAGAATAGGAAGGGAAAGGAAGAAAAATAGAGGAGAAGAGAAAGTGAAGAGGGCAGAAGGCAGAGGGCAGGAGGAGCTCTGATGGGTCATGACTGCCAGAACACTCAGATGACCCAACATAGGCTGAATTAAGAACCCAGACCAGGATGTCCTTGAAAAACAGGTTCCCATGACCTCTCGGGTCAAGCCTGCAGGATACTTCTCAAGCCAACAGCTTTGGGAAAACGTGCACACCAGGCCAGGCCTGACTTCCTATCACATCTGACCTCATGATGCTCTGTGGTCAACTGCCCACACAGCAAGCCTCACCTTGCAGAGCCATGGGGGCTTTGAAAATGGCTCCTCCATTGCCAACTAGACTGCTTGTACCCAGATGCACTGCTAAATCTCCTGAGGGACAACTTTGTTTCCAAGCAGAGTAGAGAACTGCTTTTGTAGAGCAACTGGATGGGGAGGGTAAGGAATATCTTTCTCACTCAGGTTTCATGTTCCTGAAAGTCTTATATTAGACACACTAAATATCCAATCTTTAGGTTGAGCATCACTGATTTCTTTTTAAGGGTAACAGTACTTTTTGGAAGGGGAGCTTCCTAAGTCACTACCACCCTAGTATGAATTAGTATATTGGAAACAGACACCTTGGTTGCATGACTTCTGTTGCGAGGCTGGGGTTGTACTGAAAGTGGGAAGAGGAAGGAAGGGAGATGCAAGAGCAACAGAAGAAGGGGTCTAGCAAAGGGAAACAGAAGTATAGAGAGGTGTCAAGGATCAAGTCTGCCTCATCCAGCTTAGTCTGAGACCACCAATCTTGGTTTAGTCTACCTTAGAACCAGCTCTGGCCACACTGATCACTGTCATGTAGATAATGTCCAGTTAAGCCACCAGTTGAGCCCCCTACACTAACGCACCTGATTGGGAGTCAGGGGCCAGGTTCTCAGGGTTGGCCTTGCTATTAACAAGCTGTGAGAATGAGCAAGTTGTTTCTGCCCCTGTCCTTCTGTGTCCTCATCTGTAAAACTGGTATATCCCCAGGCCCTGTGGCACAGCAGATAGCTTGTGCTCTCGTGTGGGATATGTGGAGATGGGCTTGGGCCAGGTGGTGTGCAAAGTTGTGTCCCCTCTAATGTTCTTGGACAAGTCCACTGTCTGCCTGCTCCCTCATCAGGGCCCTGGGGGGGCATCACCCCTACCCTTCTTGTGCCCCTTTTGGATGCTTCCCTACTATGTTGGGGGCAGGGAAAGGCAGACCAGGTGGGTCAGGTCTGCTTCTCCCCATAGGCACTAGGGTTTGAAGGCTGGAGAGAGGGTGTGGAGCTCTCTGACTCAACCAAGGGGTCCATGTGTCACACATTCTCTGTGACTCAGGATGACTCCTTTCCCCGCCATTCCAGGCTCTGAAACCAGAGCAAGGAATCAAACTTGCTTTATTATTTTTATGGGGAGCCAGTAAGGGGCAATTACTTGTCCTATGGGTCTGTGGTGGAAAGGTACCACTGGCTTCAGGGGCCAGGGTGGAGAAGATTTGGGGCAAGCACATAGAGGCCCCTGGGTGACATCCGTGGACGCTCCCTGCAGCTGAGCCCCAGCCCCCAGTCTTGTTACCACCCTCCCCCTGTAACTACCCCCTCCTCCCATTTTCTTCTCAAGCTACAAATGTCAAGTGGTCAAGGGTAGTGGGGGCTGCTGTACACTTTGCCCTTTTCTCCTGAGCCCCATTAATCAGGCTCATAGGTCAGGAGTATGCAGACCACTGCCTGAGCATTCCCAGGGCAGCCTGGGCTCCCTTGGTCCAGCGCTGGCAGCACCAACTCACCATGCTGACAGGTTCTCACTGAATGAGAACCTGTGGATGGCAGGGGCCCCTCCCGATGCCATGGCCAGGCAGCCAGGCCCAGGGAGTTAGCCAGCGGGCTCTGTGGAAGTGGATTTGAGATCCTAGTCTTGCCACTCATTAGCCATGTGATCTTGGGCCACCTCTTAATCCTGTGTGCTCAGTTTCCTCCTGCAGAGAATGAGTGCTCTTAGAAGGTAATCTGATCACGTGCATGATGCCTTTATGTAATGCCTGGCACATGCTTCTCCAAGAGAAGCCACCATTTCCCTCTTCTTCCTCCTCTTCCTCGTCCCTGCCTTGTCCTGATCAGCTAAGATCACAGCTAGTGCCATTGTTAATGAACCTGATTTTCCTGCTCTGGTCACTTCTGTGGACCAGCACTTTGGCACCTAAACAAATCCTCCAGATTGTTTTCCCTCTGAACCTTCCCAGAAGCCCTTACTCTGTCCCATTTCTCTCTCTGAAGGTCCCTCTACGGCCTGCTGTCTGGAGAATTTTCACATGAGCCCAGCCAAAGCCAAGTGAGCCAATTCCCACAGGCTTTGGAAGCTTTATGAAAGGAATGCCCCTCTAGAATCTGCAAGGTGGTGAGGGGAAATGAAAATGCCTTAAACTAGATCAGAAAATGCCCAGGCCAGCATCATGGAATGCTAGATCTCAAGGACCTGCTGAGACCATCTCAACTTGGTCCTCCTCTCCCTTGTGCCTTGAGGCCCAGAGAATGGGGTTCTTTGCTCTAAATCACAGGGATCACTGCTGCCAGAGCTAAAGTCAACAGAACCCAGGCTTCTTAATTCACACTTTGGGACTATTTCTCTGTATCCATAAAGCAAGGATCAGGGCCTCTCAGCACTTTCTGCTTGGGAATGGACTCTAAAATGCAGAACAAACAAGGAGAGCATTGGCAAAGGCTGTTGTCCCAGGCACCAAAACTGATCACAGTTTGGGGTGTTCGGAAGCATTTTTTTGACATTCCATTAACAATCACAGGGATTGCCTCTTTGGGTTTTCCCTCTGGGAAATATTGCTTCAGACCCGAGAAATAAAGGAAGACTGGAACGGAGGTGCTGTGACGCTCTGTCCTTACAGGGCACACGAAGAACGGGGAGCCTCAGCCAGGGAACAAGGTAACTCCTCAGGGATGATGAGGGGCGCAGCCAGTGCCCTGGGCAGTGATGCAAGGTGGGGCCTCATGATCTGCCTCCAGTTACATCTGCATCTGTTCATCAGCATCTCCCAGAGCCAACAGGAAGGCAGCCACAGAGTGGCTGTGAGCACAAGGCTGCTGCCCTCCTCCTGCTGGAAGCCCTAGCTCAGCCCTTGTCTTTCCTGGGTCTTCTTCCCTCTCTCGGTGCTCTTCAGCACTGTTGTGGCTTTGAAGAGCATCTGTATGCAGCTGACTGCATGCCCCCATGCAGGGTTGTGCCGGGACTGTGCCTGTGGAGTAGGCCCATCGCGGTCTGAGTTGGGCATGGTGATCAATAGGTGCTTACTTTCATCTGGCTGAACCTGTCCTCCATGTTCCAGAGTCTAATCATATCCAGGAAATTAAGGACTCTCACAGTGTCTGTGGGTAGTAAGTTGTACTGAGACGGTGCGCCCCACTGTCTAGCTGACATTTCCGCTGGCAGGTCCGGGAGGCACATCTTCACTGAGCTCCTGTCTTCCTCACTCAAACATGCTTTGCCTGCTGTCCTTCCTGGTGGATACCAACTCTAACCTCCAACTGCTGAGGCTTTAACCCCCCAGCCAGCCTGGGCACCTCTTTCTCCCATACCCATGCCCAGTCTGTCAGGAGACACTGTTCTATTTTCAAAACAGATTGAGAATCTGACCATGTTCCTACCACTTCTAATACTCCTGCTTCATCACCAGCTACCATCGCCTCCCACCTGGATTATCGCTTTTGCCTTCTGAGTGGTGTTTGGGCTTCCACCCTTGACTCTCATAGACAGCAAGGCAGTCCTTTGGAAACATGCGTCAGATCAATGGGATGGCTCTTCTCAAAGGCACCAGAGTCTTCCCTTCTCACTCAGCATAAAAGCCAAATTCCGGCCCCCTGGCCAGTCCCCTCTCTCTCCTTCTCCCCTGCTCAGTAGACTCCAGCCACAGTGGCTGTTCCCCTGGGCCCGAAGCTCTTCTCCCGGATACCTGCATAGATAGCTCCTTATGGCCTTCACACCTTCGCTTTGTGCCAATGTTGCCTCCTCAGGAAAGCCCATCTTAATTTGACACTGAGCCTGTCTTCTCTGTCTCCAGAACCTCTGATCCCCCTAACTTGGCATAATTTTTTCCAAAGTACTATTGTCATTTAGCATACGGTACACTCAATATTCCTATTTTCTATATGTATTTTCTATATGCACTGCTCGTTGTCTGGTTATTCCCCCTACCCTGGAATGCTAGCTCATGAGAAAGGAGCTTTTGTTTTGTCCACTATTGTATCACAGGTGCCTGAAATAGTGCTTGGCACGCACAGAAGTTGAGACTATAAACTTCACAGTGAAGTGAGTAAGTGATGGCCTGGGATTGGTGGGAAACCCGTTCCTGAGAGGGAGGCCCACTAGGGCCTATGTATTGAAGGTGAGGAGGAGAAAGAAGGCATTGAGAGGACAAGAGTATACATGTGGGGAGTTTTTGAGGGCAGTTGGAATAAGTATGGGATTTGGTGAGGGAAAAGACAGTCGATTTCCATAGTTTTAAAAGAGTTGAAGATGAGTGACAGGTGAAAAGCCCTCATGGATTCCTCTGAGGCTAAAAGCGTGGATTCCTGCCAAATAGAACATATGTTTGGGAATGGATATCTTGTGATGACAGTAGGACTAGAAAATTCTGGGAAGGTCTAGAGTAGCACCAGGAAGCCACCCCAGACTCATAAGCTGCTGGTGACTTGAAGGCAGAACCATGTTGTGGAAGGATCTATACATCTAATACCTAGGTATTGCTACTAATACTATAACACCTCATACGTAGGTATCATTGCTTCTTAGTTTGTCATTCACACTATTGGCTGCTTCCTTGCGTGTAGGGTTGTGCCAGGACTGTGCTTGTGGAGCAGACCCATTGAGGCCTGAATTGGGCACAGTGATCAATAGACGCTTATTTTCATCTGGCTGAACCTGTCCACCATGTTCCAGCATCTAATCATAGATCCAGGAAATTAAGGACCCTCACAGGATCTGTGGGTAGTAAGTTATACTTAGCTATAACTGGTTGGAGATGAGGCCCTTCCAGCTATTCCAGTAGGGGTTTTGGAAAAAATGTCATTTGCTTGGGTGCTGTAGTCTTTCCCACTCAGTGGTGCTTTACAGTTACATAGAGTTTTAAAATAGATGCTCTTGTTCAGCTCAAGACACACTGCAGTAAATATCATCACATTCCTTTGACAGATGAGGAGACTAAGTCTTTGGACATTTTGTTAACTTCTATGGAGATAAGTTTTGACCTCACATCTGGCCCCTTCTTTCTCTCCTGCACTGCCTTTGGGACTTGGGTGATATAACATTTATTCTCTTTGTTCAGAAGCCATTCACTGGACAGTGGGTCTCTGGACACCTCCTCTTGCTCTTCATTACACCGACTGTCCCCATTTGATCCCCAGACAACCTTACAGTAATGACTTTTAACAAATTCTTCAATCTGGAGGTGTGAAGAAAATCTCCGCATAAGGTGAAGGGACGTTTGGAGGAGCTAGGGGTGGACCAGGACTCTAAGGTGGTCATAACTTTTTGTTTAGAAAATGGGAAAAGAACCTGGATGGTTACTTAAACTATAAATTACAGACCATAAGAGCTGAACAAATCCTGACTAGTGGGAATTCCTGCACGGGAGTTATGTGAGCTGTATGTGTTTGCTGAAGGCATCTTGGACTGGAGAGACAGGAACTCTGGCCCCAGGCAAAGTGAGCGGGCCATCCCAGGTGGCCTGGGTTCCAGCTGTGTTGTCCTGAAGGGCACTTAAATCTCTCGGTCAGCATCTTTAGGGTCAGCAATTTGAGGATGACAATTCTTGCCTGTCACACTCACAGGGCAGTTAAGAGTTACCTGAGATAAATGCCAGGTGAATTGCAAATAGAAAACCATTATACAAACATAAGGATCTGCATGATAATTTCATGCTCCGTTCTTGCCCTGGCCACCTCCTATCCCCAACACAGCCACTCTTTCTGTAGAAATTTTATACCCTAGTGACTTTTTTTTTTTTTTTTTTTGGTTTGTTTTTCATTTAAAAAAACCCAGTAGTTTGGGAGAAAATGGAAGGTTGAATGATACAGGTCTTATCAACAGTGAGGACCAACAGGGTACCCCTTCACCACCTGGGCCCTTCAGTGGGCCCTCCCTGCATCCAGGGGAGCAGCTTGCTGTCTGTCACCTTCCTGCGTTTTCCTGCCAGGCTTCCGGTCCCTGGGCACAGATTCGTATGGACCTGCACTGCTGTCTGCAAAACATGACTCTCTGAAGGCAGAGCTGCTGTCTCTTCCCCATCTCTCTCCTCACACACTCCCTCCTTTGAGAGCACTGCCCAGCACCAGCTACAGGCACAAAGGCACAGGCTTTTAGAAATTCGGCGGTAACTCCTGGCCCTGAAATGCACCTGACATACAATGTAGGGCTCCTCTGGCCAGAAAAGCCCAGAGTGTGCTCAGAGTGGTGAGATGAGGGTGGCTGAGAGGGGCAGGAAGGTACAGAGCATGAGTTGAAAGGTGGACTTTTAAAAATAATCTGATGGTTTCCTGGGAGAAGTCAAAGAGCAGTGTGTAAACACACACACACACACACACACACACACACACACACACACACACACACACCATGAGACAAAGATAGCCCAGGGGGGATTTTGGAGACAGAGGGGCCATCAAATCTATAGCTAAAGGGTGGGCAGGGAGGGTGTAAGAGGGGGATGTAGGGAAAGTGCAACAGGCTCCTGCCAACGTCCATCTGCTGGAAGGGGAGTGGACAGACTTCTAGTCAGGGGAGTCAGGCAGATAAGATAACATGTCAGTTCAACCGCTTGGGAGCAAAATATGGAGTGGAGGGGGAGGGTAAGGACGCAGTAGGGAGATGGTGGCAGTTGGTAGGATAGGTTCAAACATCTTAGAACAAAACTCTATAGCATCTGCTCCGTGCTGTTATTCAATGGTTCAGTGCATCAAAGGTTTGTGCAAGTCTCTTAATTAAGGAAAAATAATAACAACAAATAAAATTAAACAACATGTGTTAAAGACTAACCTCAAGTGGGCTTGCCTATAGATAAAGAAGGAAGGTTTCAACATGCCAGGTAACAAAAAGACATGTGCAGGAACTGCAGGGAGCTGTATAGGAGGAGACAGCTCGGGAGATGATGGCAGGAGGCCTTGGGCGGGGGCAGGGGCCAGGGTTCTGTCTGAGGCCAGGGAGCCAGGGACAGGGTTGTGGGGGGATTGAGGGGTGGGGGAGAAGCAGGCAGGTGTGAGAGTCAGTTCTCTGGGCTGCATCATGTGGGAGTGAGGTGCTCATCCCGAGTCTGCTTCCACAGCAAGCGGGAGGCAAGGTCCCCGCCCTCGGAAAGAGCTCCTGATGGACCACGCCATCTGGCTCTTTGGCTGCTCCAGGGAAGTGGGACCCAACAGGAGTCCTGACATGGCCCAGATCCCCAAAGAGCTTGAGGGGCTGGGCTGCCTGCACTGGCTGCTGATGTTTTAGTGTCAACATAACACTAGCTACATTACCCCAGGGGGGCTCACAAGGCAGGCAGAGTCCAAACCTTAACTTTGGTGGTCCACCTTGAGAGAGCCCCTTTCCAAGGTGCCGTGGAGGTGCAGGGGAGACAGGGAAACGCAGCAGTGTGGAGGGGACATGGGGGGTGAGGAGAGGCTTGGGTCCCTGCCCCAGTTGTGGCCCAGAAGTTGTAAACATCCCCTCATTCTGGCACTCTCTGGCTCCCATAGCTGTGTCCTCCTATACAGTGTGAGTCATGCCAGGCTCATTGGAATGGGAGAGAGAGAAGATGCAGCAATCAGGACGTAAAAGGAAAGGGGAGGCCTAACTCGTTCCAAAAGTTAAAAAGAAAAAAAAAAAAAGAACAGAAAAGTTCAAAATAAAGCAACAAGAAAAAAATCCTTTAAACCAATTTAAACAAATAGAACAAATGAAATGAAAATAAGGAGACGGGGAGGAGAAAATAAAATGAAGAAAAAAAAAAATGAACCGGGGCAAAGACAAATGAGTGTTAGAGCAGGCACGGACAGTTAGGGACAGACGCCATGTACTTACGTTTACCTCGGTGATTGCTATATCAACAATGCTACCCACAACAATCAAGGCGTCAAATGTATTCCATGCATCACAGAAATAGTGCTGCATGGGGCAGAGAAGCCGAGGAAGAGAGAGAGAGAGAGAAGAGAAAGAAAAAAAAAAAACAACCAAGAACAAAGGAGAAAAACAAAACAAAAAGGAAGAGGAAAAATGAAAAAAAAAAAGCATGAAAGAAAGGAGAGAAGAGAAAAAATGAGAAAAGAAAGAGGTTACGTGGGCATATTAAATACTCTCTTACCACTCTACAGTTCTGGCAGCTCAAACCTGGGCAACCTGGTTCTCAGGGGCGGAAAGGCCTGACAAAAGCTGGGTTAGTACCGAGGTTCCGCTGGGCCGGCTGCCGGGGAGGGGGCCGGGCAGCCCCATGCGGCCGCCCCTCCGCTCAGCTCTGGGCCCCTGGGCCCAGCGCGGCAGGGCAGAGCCGGCCATGCAGAAAAAAAGGAGGAGGAGCTCCCACTTTTTTTCTCCCACAGACGACGGCAGGTTCAATAAAAAGCATGACTGGAGGGGGGTAAAAACAGGAAATTAAAAAACCAACCAAACAAAAGGAGGTAGAGAGAGAGAGAGAGAGCGAGAGCGAGAGTGAGGGGAAAGAGAGGAGGCAGAGGAGGAAGGAGGAGGCTTCCTGGGGAGGGCAGAGTCATACTCACATTAGTTTCACTGAGAATGACGTCAATTATGCTGCCAATTACGATGAGGAAGTCAAAAACATTCCAGGGATCACTAAAGTAACCCTACATAAGGGAGGGGCAGGCAGGATGGGGATTAAAAAGGAATATTAGACAGACAAGAACAGAGCAACATCACCATCAGAATCACCGTCCGGGCACCTCAGTGTTGCTGCTGGAGTTGTGAGCACCCTTACTGCGGCCAGGAGCCCAGGAGGGAAGCGGGGGGCGGGGGGGGGCTGGGAGGCGGCTGGTCCAACCCTCCTGCCCCACCCTCCATGGTCACACAGCCCCCTTCCTCCAGATCCATCCCACCTCACCACCCTCCTGCACAAAGGCTCTTTCTGCTTCCCTCTGGGGGCAGGGGTGGGCATGGGAGTAGGCAGTGCGAGTTGCAGTAGTGCAGGGACATGGCTGGACTCCCTTCTCAGTCCTCGCTCAGCATCTCCTGTGCCCCCGGTTCTCCTGCATCAGAGGGGCCCGCTGCCTGGAGGCAGGGAGGGACACAGGTGTGTGACTCCCTCGAGGTGAGTGGGCCATGGTGCTATGAATGATCTGGGAGTTCCAAAGTCCCTGAAAACCACAGCAGCGTGGTTCAGTAGGGTGGCTGGGTCATCTGGGCTCAGCGGTGACTGACGTAAAGCTTGCCAATAACAAGAGGACTGCATCATTAAAACAATACCTGCAATAAGCGGGACGCTCTGCAGTTAGAATCAGGATCACCCCTGCTCCAGAACTGAACACGCCCTGGTGTTTCCAGGGACAGCTCTGGCCTGGCAAAAGTTGTACTAACTGAAAGGAGACAGAGTCCACGTCTGTCTTATAGTTTGGTAGTGTCAGATATGGCCCTAGCTAGTGCTTTGGGGGTGGGGGTGTCTCCTAAGCACCTCCCCTAGGTTCCTTTCCTAACATCATTAGTTTGAGGTAGAGTCCCATTGAAATGCAAATGCCAACCAAAGTGAAGGAAATTATCAAAGCCTGAGAACTAGATTGATAGGAGGAGTCTGGGTAGAGGGTATGTGGACAAAGACTTTGCAGGAAGGGAGTGAAGGCAGTCGTGCCATAAAGAGAGATTATGGCCCCAAGTGGTAAGGCAGTGTCCCAATTTCACTGCTCTACCCTGTATACCTGGATTTCATTTGTGTTCCACTGTATTTGGAGAAGGGAAGAGATGTTATTGAAAGACTTTTTTGAGGTCTTGGACAACTAGTCAACCAAGGGATAGGCTAGAGGTTTCCAGGAGTCCTGGGAGGGTGGACTCTTCACAGAGTGGACAGGTCTCTTGTCTCTCTGAGAGGTGGGAGTCTAGAGCCTCTACTCTGTGGCCACATGGGGTAGAGGCTCACAGTTCAGGCAACTCCAGGGACTGGATGGTCATACTCCCCAGGAGTGGAAAGGAAAGGACCTAGTGCTAAAGATACTTGTCTTCTTTTTAAAAGGACATTTGCATCTTCACTTTTCCAGGGAGTGTTCAGCAAAGGAGACAAGACAGGGTTGGACCACATTTGTTTGGCAAGATCAGCATTTTCCTGTTCTCTGGGCCACAGTTGGGGCTTCCAGGAGATGGGATTCTAGAAGTTGGGGAGTGGGTATGAAAGCATTCAGGGTCCTTAGAGAGTTTCCCAGACCTCTTTCCCCAGTTCTCTTGAGGGCTGCAAACTCTCCCTTTTAATTTTTTACTCACAAGAGCCAAGAGTCTGTGTTCTTCCATTTCCTCCTGGCTCTATCCAGCTCCCTGAACTTCCCCACTTCCCAGCCATGCCCTCTTTCCAAAGGGATCACAAGACATGCTGTCCTAGGGCTGTTATTCTTAGAGTGGGAGGTCAGGTCACAGGGAAAGGGGCCTCTTGGTTCCCAGGCATTTCTGCCAAAAGAAAACAGAAACGCCATGGCGGAGACTTTGGACAGCCAGACTGGGGAAACAGAGGTTGGCCAGGGCGTGGGTCAGGTGAAGGTCAGCTGGAAATCATGGCTTTCTTGTTGGCTTCCCAGAATCATTTCTGAATATACTAGAGCCTTTGAGGCAGAGAGAGGCTGTTCTTTCCCATTTAAGTCACATGTTATAAGCAGGAAATAACCAATTCCCTCCCCAGTTCTTAGATATTATTCACAGGGCAACTGGAGTAGACTGATTTTTAAGGAGGGGAGGTAAAGAGTGAAGACCCCAAATGAACTATAAATATGCATGTGTCTTAAAATTAGAGTTTGGAAAACACTGGGGGAGTTTCTCTCGATGGAAATACCATCTTTGTGGGGAGAGCTATTTCAGAAGGGAAGGGGAGACAGGGTCAAGGAAGAGAAAGGAGAGAAACAGGAGCCAGACCAGAGTCCAGGAATGTTCAGCATCTAGCCTAGAAAATGCCATAAGAAAACATTATTTGGGTGTGGGGGCAAGAGGAGAGATAGGGAGGGGGAAGGCTCAGCGCTCAGGACAGGAAGTTGAGTTGGTCTTCTCATTCACCGGAGACCTGCAACAAAACGATAATAAGCCGGCCTGGTCTGCAACGCCTCTGGGAGAGGAGAAAAGGGAAGGAAGGCAGAGAGTAGGGCAAAGGCCAGGATAAATACACAGGTTAGTCAGCTGCCGAGCACCCAGCGAAGGCTGACACTTAAAGGGACCCTGCCAACCTCCCGGTTGGGCATGGCTCATCACCCTTTCCCTGAAACTCATTTGTGTACGTGCAGATGGATGGAAAACACAGGCCAGTCCACTCCTTCTTGACTGTGCCCCGCCCCCCCCCCCCCCCCCCCCCCCCGGATCTTCCATGACAGGCTTCCACAGGTGGGGCTGTCTCAAGATGAATGCCTCATGCCTTGCCCTTGCCCTCACGAGACTGTGCTGCTGGGGCTTTTGATCCACTCCTCCGTCCCGGCGTGAGCCACTTGGTAGGCCCAGTGCCAGGGCCTCCACAGGCTGCGGAGACCAACCAGTTGCCTTATTGGACTCTGTTCCAGGAGACTTACACATAGCTAGAATGCAGGGGTGAGGGAGCCTGCCTAGGAGGGTAGGTGACAGGATCCCTTTAAGAGGCAGCTTTTCACCCCCACCCATCCACCCACCTTCCCCACGCCTTTGTCCCACAAGCCCATCAGTTCTTCAAACTGGACCATGAAAATGATTTTGGATCCAGCTTTCAGGTCTGTTTCTTTCATCCACCTCCTCTTCTCACTCTCAACCAATCCACACCCATCCCCAGAAACAAGGTGATCTCCATTTAGACACCTGGCCAAATCTCTAAGTGGGCAGGCCCTGGAGGGATATTTTTTTCCCACTGCACACTCTGGAGTGTGAGAGCTTAGTGTTCTCTCCCTCTCTCTCTCTCTCTCTCTCTCTCTCACACACACACACACATAAAACCCAAAACAAACAAAACAAAACCCTGTTTTGCCTACCTCCTCATTTGCTGGAAACCACAGGTAATACAGATATTGGGAGTGTAATGGTAGAAGGAGGGTGGGAAAAAATCATAAGCTTTTTCTCTTATGAAATCAGGTTGACCTAGAGCCAGGTTAAACCTGTCACTCCTTCTTTCCCTGGTGATGAGGTCCCAAATGGTAGGGTAGAAGTCAAGGTTAGGGAAAGGGTTTCCCTTGCTCTCCCTGAAATGGTGAACCAAACCTCTTAATGTCCAACTCCCCAGAATCAAGCAGGGCTGATCATCCAGAAGGTATGGTGTTTGGGGACTAGATGGCTTTCCCTTGATGTCCTTAAATCCTGCAGATTCAGTGGGTTTTCTGCTTTCAAATTCCCAACCTCCGTGGGTGAGTTCAGAAGATGGGCCTCTCCTCTAGCCTTCCAGGGGATGCTCTTGTGTGTATCCACTGAGGCCGAGGAGTGGCCACCCCTATGATCTGCAGTTGCTTAGACCCTCAGTATGATCCAGTCTCCTGAGAGCTGCTCAGTGGCTGAGGTGGGTTGAGAACATGTAGGCAAAACTGATATTAGCTTTAGCAAATCATTATTAGAAAGGAACACCATGTTATGCATTTTGAATGCACAAGAATTGTGGATTTTCCTCTCTTGGGTTCTCTGTGCCCTGATTCACCTCCATCATTGAAACTATTTCTTTTTATTTCTTTTTATTTTTTTATTTTTATTGAAGCTATTTCAAATTAAAAGAGGCAGTATTAAGAGTATGGTCTTGGCAGGTAGGGTGTCAGTTCAAATTCTACTTCTGGCACTCATAAACTGTGTACTCTTGAGCAAATAACTTCACCTTTTTGTGCCTCAGTTTCTCTACCTGTAAAATGGGAAAGCTATAGGTCTACAGTGCGGATTACATGAGACAATACACGTGAAACACTTGGACCTGTGCCTGGCCTGAAGTAAGCTCTAGATAAGTCTGGATGACTGTCAGGGTTAACTCAAGTTGATCTACTTCTCTCCTAGTTGAAGGGGATTCACAAGTTTCATTTTGGGGGTGGGACTGAGTAGAAGGGCAGGCAAAGCCCAGGTGTGTAGAAGAAGGAGGGAGGGGTCAAAGGTCCTGGAATCCTGAGCTTGCCTTTCATCTGCATCTAGGACCTTTCCTGCCCATCTTGAGTCTCTAGTGAGTAGTGTGACTGTCTGGAGACTCTTGCATGAAATCTGGCTGGTAATGTTTTGAGATCGATGACAGTTTGCAAGTTGTCATGGCTAAATTTTATTAGACGTAGGGTAGTGTGGACAGTTAACTGCCAGGTCCTTAGAAACCACTATTCCATTGGGGGAGACTGAGGACCCTTTTCTTCTGCCTGGAGGGCTAAGAGGATAGGAATGGACTGCCAGGTGGGCCTGTTTCTCACCTTTGATCCTGGGGAGCAGGGCTGAAAGGTTGTAGGTACGTGCCTTTGCCCTTGAATGCTGGATTCTCAGCAACCTCCCTGCCCAGGGCAGAGGCCTCCTCCGTGATCTCAGAGACAATAAAAGCTTTAAAACAGATTGGTGGGGAGAATGTATCACAAGAAAATCTGCACACCTGGGAGTATGCTGTGCATTCTTATTAGGGATTTTGAGGTAAGAATTCTTTTGCTGCCATCACTCATTTTTTTCCTCTTCTCTGTTCCTGCCTGCCCAATGCAGAATCTACCTCCAATGGTAAAACAAAGGAACCCAGAGGGGGTGATGAGGAAACTTTCCTGGCCTGATGTTCGGAAAGCCAACCTGGACTTTAAGTCTGTCTGGGGGATTTACTTCCAGGGACCTGGAGCTCCAGAGAATATTGCCAGGCACAGTGTTGACGTGAGAGATCTGAGCCAAGATTAGAAGTGGAGGTGCTGGAATTGAGACAGAGAAAGGCCAGGGAAGGAGGAGTGTCAAGAGGGAGGGAGAAGCCAACTGGCAGGAGGTACTGATGCCAGAGAAGCAAAGGGACTGAAGAATCACTTGAGAAGCAAAAGGTGAGAAGGGCACAGATGGGGAAATTCATAAAAGGTAGATGGCAGAAGCAGAGGGAAGCAGGGAAGGAGGAGTTAGAGAGGAAAAGCTACACAGTTGGTGGGAAGTGGGGAGAAGGAGAAAGGAATAAGAGGAGGGAGTGGAAGGGAGCATGAGCAGAGGCAGGCGGGACACATGGTCCCCAGAGGCAGGCCTAGGGTCTCTGGTGGCTCTGCTTCTCCGGGGAAAGCAGGGAGTCTACACAAAGCTGGGGGAGGGGTCAGGCCACCCACTGGAGGCAGGGGCCAAAGATGGCTCATCCTCACCCCAGGGCAGGGGGTCCCTGAAAGAGAACAAGAGCCCCTGCTTGAGTGAGCAGGCATTCGAAAGGAGGTACAGGAGGCAGGGAGCTGCGCAGAGGCGGGTGGTGTGGCCGGGGGAGGCTGTGTCCAGTGCCTTGGGAGCACTGATCTCTCTTGCTTCCAGGTGGTGGGACTGAGACGTGGGGGACAGCAAATGAGTCAGGGAGAGGTGCTGGATGCAGCTGGCAGCACAGCGGCAGTGGGAAGAGTCAGTCTCATGGAATCTCGTGGAACACAATGGTAACTGACACCAAGCAGAGATAATAGGAATTGTATTATGTTAGGATGTCATTTAGACATAACAGTAATCATGGAGATTAGTGGCGTCTAATGGAGAAGTTATAACCAGAGCATGCAGCTGCTCCAGGCCCCCGGCAGCCTGGGGAGGCAGTGAGGATCCTGCCCTCCTCTGGCAGCTGCTACCCTGCGATGTGCTTATTCGGAAGCTCCTGGAGGCTCGGGCTGCACAGACCCCCCAGACTCGGGGGGGGGGGTGCAGCGGACACAAGGGGGCAGGGGGCAGGAGCAGACTGCGGGCTAGGGTTAGGGACTGGGTCCTTGCCCCAGTGGTTGGTGGGGACATGGCTGCTCCTGAAATTGGTGGAGGAATGTGCACTTTGACCTGGACACCTTCTGCTCCAGCTTTTTTTTTTAATTAAGTGTTTTCCTGCCCAGGAACATTTTAAAGGCCCTCTTTCACTGATTTCTCTCACCAGCACATAATGAGCACTGACTAGGTGCCTAGGACTACACACAATTGAGTAGGTCTGACATTTGCACCTTCTCTGCGAGCAGATGAAAACTGGTGGTTATCGGCTCAGCTCCTTTTGGGGACCTCAGCAGGTTCCTTCTGTGCCTCAGGGTGCACCTGCGTAGGTGGCAGGGTCCCAGCAGCTGCCTCCTGCTGCTTCCGAGCTTCCTGCTGCCAAGGTCCCCTCCAGGACCAGGGTGCTGAATGGATGTGTCCCCATGGTGGGGCAAGGGTGGGCAGACACGGTGCAGCGTATGCAGGCAAACCGCGGTACAAATAAACACCACGGACACTTTTTGAAGGAGAAGGGAAGGGAGAAGACGGGCAGCACTGGGAACAGATAATGAGGAGGAGCCGTTCGACCCCTCGGCTCCGGCTCCGGGGCTGACTGGGACCTGGGCCTGTGACAGCCCTAGGTGTTTGCCTGCCGTGAATGCTCTCTCCTCCAATCCAGCTGGCAAAGCGCTCCCAACCCACATCCGACAGGTCCCCTCCATGCCCTCCCTGACCTGAGCCCTTCTTAGTGAAGGGGCAGGTGTGGCCCAGGTGCAATTGTGAGAGGCCGCACCTGCACCTGCCCTAGTGAATGAAACGTGAATGCAATGAGCTACTTGCGCTCATTTCCAGAGATGTGCTTTGAGTGGAGCAGGCAAGTTCCCACAGCCTGGGCTTCCTTCCCTGTCAAACAGCAACAATCACTGTGCAGCGCCCGCAGGCTTTGGGAGGACAACCTGAGTTCCACAGGACGTGTCCAGTACCTGCTGGTCGCCGTGTTGCTGCCCTCCCTCCCAAGGATGCCGCCTCTCCTGGCCTGTCTGGTGGCTGTCCTGTGCCGCCCCCTCCCCTGCGGCAGTGTCTGGGAGCTGGCCAGGCCTCAGGGCTGCTGGGGCGGCCGTGACCCCGAGCCCTGCAGGTCTGGGGATCCCTCTGCCCCTCCGGGACTTGGTGTGTTCTGGTTTCTCAGCGGCAGGGATGGAGAAGGGAACCACAGTGTACTTTCCACTGGGCTTCTTTACACAGTGTGAATAATTTTCCACATTAAATAATTTAGTGTAATAGCTAATACCACCCTTCCCACACAAAGGCTTTATGCAAGTCATATAATTATTTTTTATCATTCATAGTGACTTTCAAGCTCTTAAGCCCAGGCAGGAAAGAAACCTGTCACAATGTTGCAACAATATGCAAATCCCTGGGTATAAGAGCCACAGTGGGGAGGCCCCTCCTTGACAAAGCCCACTTGTGCCTGTCTTCGGGCCCTGTTTGGCATCAGGTACCCCATGGACAATCCACAAATAAATAATAATCAGGGTAATGCCACCTCACCAATCAGGCTGCTAAGACACAGGCAGGAGCCACACCCCACCCAGTGTGTGCCTCTTGACTGCGCTGCAGCCAGGGGTGGGGCGGACAGGGGTCTTGTTACACGTCATTCCCTTGCTGCCTCCCTTTCTGCTCCTCTAAAGGAGACGTTCATACGTATGTGATGAGGTTCCCCTGCAAGGGGGAGATACTGGTTTCTTAATCATTTGGATAAACAGGTTTCAAATATTTCAAGAATTAAGTGAGAGGCTGAATGGAGTCCTACCTCAGCCGGAGGCGCTGGTTCTCACTATGGGGCATGCACTGCCCTCTAGGGGGTGCTTGGGAACCTGCAGGGGCACTGCTGAAATTCAGGAGGGCAAAACTGGCATTTAGTAATGGGTGGGTGGGCCAAGGACGCTGCATGTCCTGCTCCTCATGGGGCAGTTCTGCCCGTGAGCTGCAGCGTGTCCGGTAGGACTTCTAGAGACATGTAGGGTGCCACCTGCAAATCAGGCCCCTCAGGTATAACTTATGTTTTAGTCAAAGGTCTCAGATCTCTGCTCTTTCATTAACCTCTGCTTTTTGTATGGAATGATTCTTCTACTAAATACAGACTTTTCCCATTACGTCAAAATTCAGGGTTTATATATATATATATATATATATATATATATATATATATATTATATAATATATATGTATGCACACATATAAAACACATTTATATAATATTCATTTTATTTATATTGTATTTATTATATCTATTTGTAATAAATAGATATTTATAAATATATAAAGTGTATACATTTTATATGTATAAATACATATAAATACATAATGTAAAATATATAAATATTGCATAACCTTTATATATATAAATATGACATATGTGTATGGATGAGAATTTTGTATATATAAGGATTTAAATTTCCTCCGATCTTCTTTAAAGAAAATCAAGGAGGTATTACAAAGTATTTGTTACAAAAAGGGAGCCTGGTTCTAAAAGATCAAAAATCACTAGCCTAAAAGGATGTCTCTGTTTCTATAGAACTCTTAAAAGGAAATATTGCTTGCTCTTCGGGTTTTTAAAGTTGAGTTTTCCCAGGTTGGTGAGGAAATAGAAAGTCATTCAATCCAAGGGCCATTCACATTTCTAGGTTAATTTACACTGAACGTTGGCCACTAACAGGCCACTGAACTGGACACTGAGCCTCATGTTCTACACATAGCATCCCTGAGATAAGGACTCCGCAGATGCTCCCCCAGGACACATGGGCTGGGTCTTCCTTGGGTGGTGCTGTCCTTGCACTACGGGACATGGGCCCGCATCCTGGGCCCCGAACACTCAACTCTCAGGACCAGCTTTGCCTCCTTGGATCAGTGTGATACCTCTGCAGAATTCCAAAACTATATTCTTTGAAACAGTAGTCCTGGGAGATGTTAACTGGCACAATGAAACAAGACAAATAGACCAAAATACAAGGTCCCAGTCCTCTAAAAAGGCTGCAAGTGTGGAATCTCATAGCCTTTACTTGGGGCTTTAACCTGGGGCAATCTTGGAGCACATGACATGCATGACAGGCTCTGTGTCCTGCATGGAAGAAACTTGTCTAATTACACTGAAGGCAGGAGTTCCCTAGTTTAGATGGCCACGTCAGGTCCTGCCTAATGCCATTCCAGATGGCTGCTCCCCAGGCATCAGTAGCCACTCCCTTGGCTTTCCATTTCTGCTTCCCTCTCCAGCAAGTTCTTGGGGGTGACCTGAGGAGGGTGAGAATTGAGGGGAGTTTCCTCATAGGAAACTCAAGTTAGAGCTTGAATCAAGGGGCTGGAATAATTTGTGAGGAAGAAAACAGGTTTCCCCAGGGGATGATGTCTGTGGAGGCCAGTTTTGGTTTGCTCTTACTCTGGTGAGATTTTCAGAGTGCCTGATAGGTGCTACTGTGTTAGCACCTGGAGGGATATAAATGTGGGTAAGAGGTAGTCTTGCTAAAAGAGGATCCTGACCTTCCTTGACTCCTCTTCATCATCAGACAATGTTGCAACTCTGCCCACCTCCCCCCATCCTCCACAACTGTCACCGGCATGTCCAGTACCTGCTTCCCCCTTCAGCCCATACCAGTGCATGTTCTTCTCTAGGCAGTCAGCATGCTGGTTCAAACACATGAATCTGATGGTAGAACTCCCCCTAAGGCCTGCTCTGTGTGGATTCTGAGGGCAATCTTCATTAATCCGTATCCCTTCCAGATCCCGAAGGACCTGTGTCCTCTGACCCCTCCTCTCGCTCACTGTTCTCAGTTCCCAAAACAAGCTGAGCTTGCCTGTGCCTCAGGGCCTTTGCTCTCCCCTCTTCCTGAAATGCCCTTCCGGCTTCTTTTCAATCCCTGGGTCTCAGTTTAACCAGTACCTTCCTGACTACCTTGTCTGAAGGTGGCCTCTTTCTCCCAGCATAGCACTTGCCCTATTTCGTAATCTGTTGGTCTCTGCACTACACCATGAGCCCTGTGATATAATACCATGTCTCCGCATCATCACTCAGGTGCTCAATAGCAATTTATAGAAAAAAAAAAGATGGAAAAAGCAGTACTAATAAGTGGAAATTACATAGGGGCACATTTCAGTTCAATATAAAGAAGGATTCCCAACAGAGCTGCCCGTAGAAATCTCTCCTGGCAAAAAGGAGGAAGGTTTAGAGATTTCTGCATTGATGGAAGATTGATGATCTTAATGATGTTTTCTCACATTAATATTTGGACTTTCTTCTTTTCCTTGTTCTCCAGTTTCATAATTTTCATCATGCATTCAGGCATGCATGCATTCAACTTTCACTGAATGTCTCTCATGGGACACAGGAATGCATATGAAATAGTTCCTGCCTTCCAGGAATTTGGCAATCTAAGTGTTGTCTCCACATCTTGCAAGTCTTCCCATGTCAAGTGCATCTGCGTGTGTGTGGGCATGTGTGGATGTATATACATTAACTTGTAGGCTGTTTGGTGTAGTCACCTCTCAGGTGACTATCTCCTCTCTTGAGAGTACCTGTCACTTAGGTAATCCAGAAGGACCAGGGAGGTTAGGGAGGGAAATCCAGAAGGTCCAGACCAATGCAAGCAAAACACAGGTGCCAAGGACAGAACGGGCGAATGAGGGGGAAAGGGAGGTTAGGGGCCTCAGAGGAGGCAGAAGGACATGGGAATGGAATGACTCTATCAGTTTGCATAGATTTGTTTCTTGAGACTGGCCTGCTTTCCTTTAGTCTCTGATCCGTTTTTAAGGAAGAATGTGAACACTTGCTGAGGACCCACTAGATGCACAACAACATCTCAGCATGCTGAGATGATATTTGTTGTTTCAAATATGGGTATGGACAGAGCTTGCTTTTGAATCACCTAAAACTGCATTAAAATGTCCCCCAAACAACTAAAAACTAGCTCTGCCATCTTGACACATCCTTGGATTTTCTCTGACCTTCAGTTTCCTACATCTCATAGGACTTGTCTCACAAACTGATTGAGAGATCAAGAATGGAGATAATCTAGTTGTAACGTCTGGTTCTTTAGACAATATGTATTACTCCCTTCCCTCCTTGTTTCTGAGTGTTATTTAATTTAAGGTATTGGAACTGATTCAAAATGGGTTCATGTGTTTATTCACTGCTTCTTAAGTAGGGACAGGAATACCAGCCTGAATATGTTTACCAGGGATGGATGCGATGATAACCTGGGGACTCTCTAAGATCCAAGAATGAGCCACAGTTAGGGAGGTCTGTTCTTAAAAAGGTGAAGTGAGCAAGGCTGCGCTCACTAGCCTGCTTCTCGTCATCACTGTGTCCCTGGTGTCAAGCACACTGCCTGCCATGTAGGTGCTCAACATAATATTTGCTGAGCTGTTGATGAACTTTTAGCCTGTAGCAAAACACTAGCCTGGCAACATACAGGCAAAGAGTTCCAGAAATACAGAGTGTGAAGAAAGACAAGGCCTAGGGACAGAGAAAGAGAGGAAATGGCAAGAAATGGAGCTCAAATCTTGTCCCTGTGATGGGGTTACTTTAGTCACAGGAAAAGGTGAGTGATAGTCTTAGATGTTGTAGCATGGCTTATGCTGTGTCTTATTCTCCAACTTCAAGGATGCATTAGGGTCAGCCTTGAAATTATATTATGATGTTAGGCAGAAATCTGTGTGAAGGGATAGAATAGATACACTCAGGATAAGAGATGACAGAGCACCAGAATTGCTAACGGGTCGATTTTAAAAATGGTAATGGATAAGAAAGGCATGATAAAGCAGGAGGCTCCTTTTTTGGGAGTTAGAGGGCTGGTGCAACCTCCCCAGGCTAAGGAGCCCTGCCATGTTCCATCTATATGGCACCTTCCTCAGAAGCCATAGGTACCTTTTAGATATTGCTATGATCCACAGGCTTGTGTTTCCACCCTACCCCCACACTCTGCATTTCACATGTCAGAATCCTGATGCCCAAAGACATGGTGTTAGGAGGTGGGGTACTTGGGAGGGGAGATCATGAAGGTGAAACCCACAAGAATGGGATTCATGCTTTTATAGAAGGGTTCCCACAGAGCTCCTTTACCCCTTCCATCATGTAGGGACACAGTGAGAAGGTGCCAGCTGTGAACCAGGAAGATGCCCCTCACCAGAGAATGTAACCATGCTGACACCTTGATCTTAGACTTCCAACCTCCAGGACTGTGAGAAATACATTTTAGCTGTTTATAAGCTGCCCAGTCCCCGGCATTTTCTCTAGCAGTCCGAAGGAATGAGCACAGACATCACCTTACTCCATCTCACATAGTCTGCTGAGCTAGTCTTCCTACTTCACAGAGAAACGGAGCTAAAGAAAGAACTGCACTAGGAGGGATAGCCCTACTGGCCCACCCCCAACTTATTCAGTGATGCTGACATGGGAGTTGGGCTTCCTGGTTCTCAATCTACCAGCATTTCTTCTCTTGTTGGTGAGTAGATGATTAAACAAAGACAGGAAAATTTGCTTGGTAGAAAAGAAAGCCTTGCAAAAATGATTGCATCACACAGAAATGTATGCCTAACTTGTTAGCAAGTGGTGCAGTTAGAGCCAAAGGTACAGTTGGAGATGAAGTAGATTTTAGCCGGCAATGTCATTATCTGGCAAAAACAAACCAGGTTTCTAGAGAATACTCAGCTTTCCAGAAGAGGAAATGGCCCTGGTTTGCATCCTTTCCTACTGGTCATCTTACTTCTACCTTCCTTCTCCTGGTCCATTACTGCGCTATAGAGAAAGAGTCCTGAAATAGATGTTGGCCTGTGGAAGAGCGTGGGGTATCTGAGTCTCTCCTAGCCAGGGGTAGGGAGTATCACCCAGGGGCAGGCCTAGGCTCAGGCCTGAATGGTATCCTGTGTCTGGAGTCTTCTTGCCTCCTTGGTTGCTGCACTGGTGCATCTATAGGAAGTCTGGCCCTGCCATCCTTCTCACTCCATTTACCCGGGCTGACCCAGGGCCCCTGGGGGTTGCTCAGGGACTCGATGGCAGCTGACAGAACTCCTGTGCTGATCAGCAGCTTCTCTAACACAGGCTCACATGTCCTTTTCTCCCTGGGCTCTGTTTCTGTCAGAGTTGGCAACACTTTGGCACCCATTCTTTAGTGCACCCCCTGACCACTTGCCTCCTTTGGTGGACAGCGAGCATATCTGAGTTTGGAAGCTAATGAATACTGTAGTCCAGATATGATACCCTGGCCTGGGTAGGACAGTAGGCAGGGCTCATTTTTGGTAAAAATGGTTTTCTCTTCCTGGGGTCAGAAAAGCAAATAAGCTACTTGCCTTGGGGCTTGGGGCTTGTGTCATCACTAAGATGCTCTCCCAGCTTCTCTTCCTGCCTTGTGAGTATCAGAACCCTGCTCCCTTTCCCCAGGGGACAGCTTGCTTATGGAAGACAGGCCTCCAACGCCTAAAAGTGGGTCCATGTCTGAACAGTCTGGACCTTCAGCTTCAGAAGCCCCCTTTGCATTTGTAGAGGGCACGGGTGCCCCTGGAGAACCCCAAGTTGGCATCTTTATGACCTCTTCAGGCTGTGTGTGGAAAGCTATTGGCCAAGGGGAAACCAGATGCTGGATCTTTAAGGAAAGAAACTTCCAGACATGGATGGAACTGACAGAGTAGACTGAGAAATTGGGCTTCAGACTTTCCTTGCAAGTGTTCTCTCTGAGTGCTTCCGGGCCATCCACCCCTCCATTCCAGCTTTCCTTCTGCCTGCTAATAGGCGAACCTAGAGCCTCAACCTAGCCCATACCTGTCCCTTTTGCCACAAGCCCAGTGGAAAAAAGTTAGCTCCATCTTGATCATGCTAATATCCCCAAACCTTTGCCAGGGCCTATGCCCACCGTTGTCAGGGCCAACAATCCTTCCCAAGAGAAGAATCAACAGAGTATGAAACAAACAACAGAGTATGCAGAGAAAAGATTGCTCTGGGGACTACTGGAAGCCACGGGATGCCCTGCACTGTATAGGCATGATTAGCAGTAAGAGGAAGGTGGCCTTTGGAGAAGATGCAGAGCAGGCTGGCCCTGGCTCAGGCACTGCACAGTGCTGATCACTAAGAGGACCATTTGAGAGCCTCCTGTCTCTTCCTTCTCATAGCCTGGTGGCTACTCATGTGGGTGGGACCATAGTGAGGCTGTGCCCAGTGCTGGGCTATAGGGAGGGGCCTGACAAGTATTTGACCTCCATGGTCCTGAGCAGCTCTGATTCTCAAATTATCTCATTAACCAGGCTTCCTTCTAGTTATGACTCATCCTTTGCTCCCAGCCAAAGGAAGTGTGCATGAGCCACTGATGGACTCCTCAGGACAACAGACTGAGGAAAGGAGGATCTGCATTCTTTTTTTTTTTTTTAATTTTTATTTATTTATGGTAGTCACAGAGAGAGAGAGAGAGAGAGAGAGAGAGGGAGAGAAAGAGAGGCAGAGACATAGGCAGAGGGAGAAGCAGGCTCCATGCACTGGGAGCCCGACGTGGGATTCGATCCAGGGTCTCCAGGATCGCGCCCTGGGCCAAAGGCAGGTGCTAAACCGCTGCGCCACCCAGGGATCCCAGAGGATCTGCATTCTTTGCCAGCATCAGCCCCTGCTTCCAATCTCACCCTCTCTCTGTTTCTCTACTCTCCAAGAAGCAGCAATGGCTTCATTGCCCTCACGTCCTCTTTCCAGAAAGATAACAGAGACTACACAAAAAGCCCCCCAAAGCAGAGACAATATAGTGGCAGCACAATTACTGCCCCACTGTTAGCTGACACTATTAAAATGTTAGCCAGGTTCTCTGTGTTGGGGGCAGGGGACAGGAGTCACAGCCCCAGGCAGTTCAGGTGGCTTGTTATAAGGCATGTGGGAGCCTGGCAGTAGAAGCCATTGGGCAGGGTTAGGAGGCCAGGCAGGGCTGAGCTGGGGAGATGATGTGGCTGGAAGGCTGGCACCCCCCTTGGAAGTGACATCAAAGCTACCAGGCAGCCAGTCTCTGGCCAGCATTGGGGATATGTGAGGTCAAGGCTCTACATCCTGGGTCAGGTAAGAACTGGGTAGGGCGTAAGGCTCTCAGATGTCACTTTCACTAGGGCACTAACATACTATCAGGAAACCTAGTCTGAAGTCCAATGGACTGGGAAACAAGAGTAGCTGGTGCCCCAGGGATCACCAGGGACACACCTTATATTCAACCTCTGGCAGCAGACTAATTCCAGATGGCACCTGCTAGGGCACTTTCTCTGCCTTCCTTTGGGCCTTCCGTAGCTCAGAGACTGGTGGGACAGGATCCATAGGGAAAGAACCTCAGCACTTGCAGGTGACAAGGGATGACTTTGAGAATTGGCCAAGTCAGGAGAAAATCCACACTGTGAGATCCCAGAGCAAGAGACCGTCTTACCCTGACAAGAGGGCTTCCACCATCATGAGTCAATTTCTGGTGGAAAATTAACAGCTGGAGAGAGAGTGGGAGGGTGAGGTAAACCATCTGGCTTCATGAAGCCAGCCAGAGCAGCTGGGCTGAAGAAACCAAGATAGAGGACAGCAGAAGCTGGGAATATTATGGGAAAGAGCAGTGTCTAGAGCTGTGCTGCCCAATATAGCAGCTGCTGGCCACATTTGGCTATATAATTTTAAATTAATTAAATATATTTGAAAACCAATCCTTGGCTGTACTAACTACATTTCAAGTGCTCAACAGCTACAGGAGGCTGGTGGCTATATTATAGACAGCGTGTGTGGAATATTGCAGGAAGTTCTATTAGCTAGAGCTGGTCCAAAGACCTCGCTTGATCCCTTAGGTTTGAAATGCCTCTGGGCCCTAATTTGTCCTGCATCATGAAAGTAAGTCCCAAGGCTTCAGCTACTCTTATTCAAGAAGCCTGGGGTGGCAGGAAGGTCAATGAGCGATTTTACTTTGGTTCTGTTCACCTTTCACCTTTCTAGACTATTCTCAAGTTGGGAGAAAGCTGAAAGGGGAGGCCATGGCTCTGATCACAGAGAGCTGCCAGAGTCAAATCCCCTCCAGCATCCTCCCCTGAGGGAGATACAGACCTGCTTCTTCATCCCTTCATGACCCACTTGAAAGTTTACAGGGAGCAGAGTAGTCAGTCAGGAGCCTTTTTCACTGGGACAACTCCTACCTTCCTGGGCTAAGGAGAGCAAACCTGAAGCCCCTCCCCTCCTCCCCTCCTCATTGTGCTCGCTGAGTCATTGTCAACAGCAAATCCCAGGCAACCAAGTGACATCACCACCCCTTCTGGTACTAAAACCTGTAGTTAACAGTGGAGTATCTGTGACTGGCACTGCTTCTGGAACCAGGTTCTTGCCTCTCTCTCTCCATGGTGATGTCAGAGCTGCCCAAGTGGGCTTCAGCCTTGGGACCACCCAGGGTCATCCTATCAGTGAGAAAGGGTTTGCTGGCGGCTTCCCTTTCTCCTGCTGTTCTCACTCTGGGTAACGTCCAATCTAGAGTTTTCACTAGGATGTTCAGAATCCATGGATCAGTTTAAAGAGAAAGGACATGTTTATAATACTGAGTTTTCCAATTCATGAACACGATATATTTCTCAACTTACTTAGCTTTCTTTAGTTCCTTTCTATGAAATTTTATAGTTTTCTCTGCAGAGATCTTAGTAATTTTTTGTTAGATTTATTCTGAAGCATTAGATATTTTTCAGTGCTTATCATAAAGTATATCTTAATTTTTTTGGTGTGTCTTTGCTGATGCATTTCAATTCACTATTAAGAGAACAACCCAGTTATCTAGTTACCTTCAGACAATTCTAACCAAGACTTTTCCATGCTGGCCAACTTGGTCCTACATAATCATGTAGGACCCAGGTACTTCTTTGGGAAAAGTCTTTCTTATTTTACTCTATCTTGTCACAATAGAAAACTAGGGATTGAGGAACCTAGCAGTCACCTTATGGTTTAGACCACCACAGCTAGCTACTTCCTAGGAAATGGCTTATTTCTTGATCTGCAGGGTGTCTTGCACCTGAGGCTGAGGACCCTGTAGGGATCAATTTCATTTGCTTTGTAGGGCAGGTTTGCCCAATATATCTTCTGTGGTCATGAGGTATAATTCACAAAGTCCACTGCAGGGCTCTACAGACTGCATCAGACATCATGAGAGACACATCTGAGTCAACTGTGGAATGACTCAAGGCTCTGAAATATTTAAACCATATGTCTCATGAAATGAGGTAAAAGTGGTGCCAGTTTCCCTGTTAGAGGCTGTCATCTGCGACTGAAGCTCAACTTGGCAATGAACCTGCATTCCCAGCCTCACTGGTCACGTTGCTGTGGGCTGTGAACCTGTCAGTACTGCCAGACCACATGGTTTGGAATAGGACCACAGGTAAGCAGAGGTACCATGGTCCCTATGGAAGGTGACCAGGGACATTCAGTGGTCTTTTCTAGGTCAGGACAAAATTTATGCTCCTGAATTAGACTGGGCTTGGAATGGAAAGTGAAAAGAGTATACTTACTACCCTGGAGGAGGTAGGAAACACCATTGTTATCACCAAATGACATTTATTAGGAGTCTTATTCTCTGAAAATTAGCCAAGATCCCTAGGCATTCTTTGAGAGAAGGAATCAGCATTGCAAGAATATCTTTGAAGTCCCTCAAAGGTTGTTTCCTTCTTTCTGAAAAGCACCCAGCAGAACACCTGGCATGGAAGATGCTTGCTAACAGCTTGGAGTGGTGGAAATTACATCAACTAAAAAGTCAGGTTTTATTCCCAGTTCTGCCACTTAATAATGGTGTAATTAATTAATAGTATACTTAATTGCTCTGAGCTTCACTTCCCTCTTCCCTAAAATGAGGATGCTTTTGAGGGTGTTTTGAGGATTACATGGAATGAGGTATGTGTAGCACAAGGTAGGTTATTCAGAAATGTTAGTTGAATTTTAATTCAAAGAAGATGATAGACATCTTGTTAAAGGAATATGGATCCAACAGCCCAGAAGCACTCCCCCAATTAATCCCAGGACAAGTAAAATTTTGAATAAAAATGGAATATATAGATAAGGACCCTTCCTTTTTGTCTCCTGTTGATCTATGTTATATCTATAAAAACAGTAAAGGAGGGGGAGAGAACGCTCAAAAAGCAAGAGAGGTTTCCTCAAGTCTATTACCATATAATTATTTTAGAACAAACGCTTTCCTTCTCATTGCTCTCCAAAAGGAGTTGCGATAGCTAGGGGAGCCACTGAGTTGCAGTTATACCCTCCTTCAGAAGTAGGTGCCTGTGTTGTGAATCCCAAGCCGATGGATGCCAATGATTCTGACCTGTCTTCAGGGGTGAAAGATGGTGTGTGATGCTCAGGTCAGTTTACTCCTACATTACCCAGGAAAATGGGGGTGGGGCAGGTTAGCAAGGGCACAGAGAATCCAAGGTGACAGCCAATCCCACCTTCCTTATCCTGCCTCATTCAGCCAATGGTTCTAATCCTTCTCCTAGCCTTTTTTTCTAGAAATTGTTCACAAGTAGCAAATCACAGACATTTGCCCTTCATGTACTGGAAAGTGCAAGAGAATAATGAACAGGAGGACCCCATAGGCTGGAACACTGAGCCCTGAGCAAATGAAGCCCTGACTGGGCCTTTTGCATTGAGAGTGGTCTGTATGGCTGATGAAGTGAGAGAAGAGTAGAACAGCAGCCTGAGTGAATCTGGGGGGCTGGTTGTGAAGAGGTTTGGCTTGCCAGTCTGTGGGCATAGTTCTTCTAGAATATGTGCTGGGGGATGAGGGTGAAGACAGGGTGGGAAAGGGGTGAAGAAGGACCATCATCTGCCTCCTTGGAAGAAGAAGCTTGGCTCAGGGAGGAATCTGTTTCCTATATTTCCCAGCCACAGACTAGAGCGGAGACTCTATTTCAAGGGGTTGTTTTGGTACAACTCCTGTAGATTTAGGAGTTGCAACAATTATCTTCCAAGAAGATGGGGTCTTTCATTGATTATTTCTGCCCCTCACTCTCCTTCTTTCAGTATTTGCACTCCTCTTCCCCTTCTCTATTCCTTCAGTGCCTACAGACCAGACACCTTTTTCAGAGGCCTACCTTGGGTTTGAAGGCAATGAGCTTCAGAATCATCTCCACGGTGAAGAGGCCAGTGAAGAGCATGTTGAGGATGTTCATGGCAATTTTGAATAGGCAGCTCTGGCCATAGTGCTGAGGGGAGGGGAAGGACTGTGAAAATGAGGCAGGGACAGCCCTACTCCTTGCCACCCTCCTCTCAACAGAGATCTTCCTTGAACCAAGCCCTGGAAGGCCATTTTCATCTCCATGGGCAGCCAGCTGGACTCAGGAAATCCTGCAAATTCTTCCCTTTTCTGCTAGCTCTGAAAACACATGTTGGCAGAGTTCTGTGTTCCTGCTTTGACTGGTTATGACAACTTTATGGAGACTTCCAGTTCTCAAGAGAGCTCAAGCACAAGTTGACCTCCCTGAAGACAGGTGGATATAGAATCAATCTCTATAAACATGCCTCATAATAACAAACTCTTCAAGCTCCCCCTGTGTTCTCCATTTCCCTCACTCTTAACATTTTATTAACCCAGGCCTCTATGGATTCTCTTATAAGTTCCCAGAGAGGAGCACATCCTTGAGAAGGGACACTTGTTCTGTTTTTTCCCCCATCTTGGCCAACAAGAAGGTGACACTCTAGAGACAGCCATGCAGCTCTTCTACACTTCATATCCTTCCCTAGCATTCTCCCTCCTACAGGGATCATGGATCTAGGGACCCCCTCAGACTGACCTGCATGGCCAAGCAGATGGTGTTGAGCAGGATGAGGACGAACATCAGGTATTCAAAGTAGGTGGAGTTGACCACATACCACACTTTGTACTGGTGCTGGTTCTTGGGGATGTACCTCCGCAGGGGCCGGGCCTTGAGGGCATATTCCACGCACTGTCGCTGGGAGGGAGGCAGGAGGAGGGGTGGGGTGGGAATGAAGAGAGGGGGTTAGTAACCTGGAAGATATGTGTGGAGATGGCAGAGGAGGTAGGATGTGGATGAAACCACACACCTAGGGAGTCACAGAAATAATCTATTTCTCTGGCTCATTTACAGGTCTGCGATGTTATTTGGACTTTTTTTCCCCCTATATCACTCCCTCAGTCAGAGAAAGAATCACCTCTAGTCAGTCTCCTTACCAAGATTTAGTCAAGAGGTTTGTGTCTCCTTTTTTCAACTTGGTAATGCCTGGTATACTGCTGACACTTAGTTGGCATTTGATAAATACTTACTGAATGATGGACAGTTGGTCTTCCCATTGATTTTTTCCTATGCCATAGACTCTCCTTGAGGGGTGAGCACTTCTCAGCTTTTCCTTTCCTTCCTGTCCTAAGTCAATCTTCCTTATTTACCTATATGTCCACATATCAGAAGACATAGTTCAAGGATGGGGGTAGATCTTGAGCTAGCTAGATTCCTGGGAATCCAGCACATATCCAACTCATTTCTCTGTACCAGGCCCAGATTCCCACATCAGAAACTGGGGGGTCACTCTAGTCTTTTCATTTACCCTCAGCCTCCTCATCCAATCTGTAGGCCTGACCAATTTTATTTCCTCTTATTCTGCCTACCACCATTATCATTAACCTGACAGTAGATCAGGCTCTAATCAACTCTCATCTACACTTTCTATTTGGCCCCGTTCTTTCCCATCTCACTTCCAACCTGAAGGCAATACAGCAGCAAGAATGATGAGTCTAAACCCAAGAGGTTGACATCAAAACCCATGAGGGGTCCAGCTTGCCTAACTGGTGTAGTGCTGTGTGTCTTGTGCCATGTGCCTTCCCATACAAGATCTTAAGTCACTTATGGACAGGAATATAGTTCCCCCTGACTCTTCACATCAGAGAGCCTAGTTGGGGAAGTGATGTCAGTGACCATATGCTGCAGCCCCTGTAATAGCTTCATTCCTCACTGATGGAGTTGCCAGCTCTTTCTTATAGGCCAACAGAATATCTTACAATACTGTCATTACCATATCATTCCTATGTAAGCCTCTTTCTTGTCCCCACCTCATGCACAGGCTTTTGTGTTTTACTTAAGGAACCATTTACTAGTGGTTTTCTGAAGCCCTTCTCTTCCCCATCCCTGAAACTCTCACTCCCTCATCATTCTAGTTTCTTTCTTCATTATCAGTGTGCCAACCCACGTGGGCAACTTTCTGACTTGTCAACTTCTGAGACATAGGGCATGAGGTTTTTTTCTCCACAGAATCTATCATAGAGTCCCTTAAGTAGATGCTTAACAAATATTTGGTGGCTGAATGCACTTGCCAGATCCAGGATCTGCAGGCATTTGCATTTCTTTTGTCTGGGCTCTACAGAAGACTGACAGCCCTATTCCCTCATTGAGGAATGGACAGATGATCTTAGTATCTGCATGGAGATCTCTTCTCTGACTACAGCTTCTCTTCTGGGTGGGCCACAAGCTGCCAAATGTTGTCATTTCTCACCTAGCCCTGCTCCCCACTGCCCTGGCACCTGTTCCTCTCCTTCCTAGAAAGCTACCTGGTTCTTGTCCAGCTCACAGTTCTTGTATTCCTGCTCCCCCTGCTCCTGGAAGGTGACGATAACGAAACCCACGAAGATGTTCATCATGAAGAAGGCAATGATGATGATGTAGATGATGAAAAAGATGGAGATCTCCACACGGTAGTTGTAGATGGGGCCCTTGTCTTCTGTGTGGGAGTCGATGGAGCGGTACAGCAGCCTGCAGGAGGAGACAGGCCCCACAGAGGGAAGCAGAGAAGCAGTGTCACCTCTGTGGAACGATGGCACCACTGTTCTCTTAGGGATCCTTGGATCAGGGGAGCTGGAAACAGTTCTAGGCTGGGAGTAAGAAGATCTGAGTTCAAGGCCTAGCTCTGCCACATACTGGTATGGGACCATGAGCAAATAAGCCTCTCTGAGCCTCAGATTCTTCATCTATAAAATGAAGACAATAATTCCTAATTTTCCTACCTTACAGGGTGGTTGACATAATGTATATGAGGGTGTTCTGAAACTGTCAAGAATTATTTTAATGTAAAATGAGTCATGGACATTGACTTCAAATACTGGAAACATTAGTAAATATTGAAATAGCTTTGCAAACTGGCATAGACTCAGAGGATGTTACAGTGAACTTAAAATAAATCTATCTGAGAGCAAATATCCATTTAGATAAAAATACTAGATGAAAAGTGACCCAGGATTATTCAGATTATCAACAATGGTTTGGATTCATACTTAGGTAGGTTACATATGTATGCCATTTGTTTGGGCCTGGACTATGTGCCCATTACGTTTGTTTCTCTTCATGGACAGGGATTATCTCCTCTCTTTCCTTTGTTATTCTCTACACTATTCTGTTATTCTCTAGGTACTATCTATATTTTCCACATAAGAATGGTGACTCTCATCTCAGATCCATGTGCTATTACTGACTTAGAAATATTTAGAATTTTCTAACTTTTCAACAATAATTTCCCTGGAATACAGCAGGTAGAGGGCATGGGGAAGCAGGTGTCTATACAAGATATATGGAACACCGATGGACAAGCTGTCTAGTAGAGGTGATGCAGTATAAAAGGCCAGCCTGGCTGATTGAGGCATTATCTCTGCAGAGGAATTCAGACTCAGGCTTCCATCCCTTTCTTACTTCTCACTGTAATTATAGGCAAGTTTTTTTTTTCTAAGGAGATTGGGGAAGAGTCTAAAACACAAATATCTCTGTCATTTCTACCCACATTAAGTGCATGTTGGGAGTAGTAATCTTGAATTCTATGGTAATCCAGGGAGAAACTCACTGGTAATCTAGTGGACAAACTCACTCCACTCCTAGATGCCATGAGAGTAATGACAAAGACCCCTATAATTGTGGCTTACTCTGAGGTAGAGAAGGGGAGTTAAAAGCAGCTCACTTTTGGTTGGACTTTCTGAAATGTTGACATCTTCTAGAAAAAGAAGGGTCTATGTTTCAGCAATGACTATGGTACGAGGCTTGTTCTAGAATAAAACCTCATTGCTTAGGAAGGACACAGGTAAGTATGACCTCTGGGAAGGAGTGTGGACAGTAATAAACATTAGGGAATGTCTTGGCCTCTTATAGCAGAGTGGACAGGACTTGATTTGTATACTCACTCTGGCCACCCTTCAAAGGTAGAGACAGTAAAAAGGGCCATCATGGCTGCCAGAACATTGTCAAAGTCAAACTTGCTGTTCTCCCAGCTGCGGGGTTGGATGATGGGGTGGTCAACCTCCCCGTCCTTGTATGTGATGTAGTTACCCCTGAAAAAGAAAGAAGAGTTAATTCTCTGGTCTCTCGTCTCCATTCACATGTGACCCACCAATGACTCCTGGCTTTGTGGGTGGGATGAGACTGGCCAGACTTAAATCCCACAGTGCTAGCCGTTGGGAAGAACTTCAGTGGGTATACCTTTCAAGAATAGATAATCTTACATGTCATGTCAATGTGATCAAATTACCCATGGGTAAAAGTCCAGCTGTCAGTGCCATCTCAGAAAGAACAGGCTGTCCCTCCTCTCAGGCCAAATTACCAACCTCCCAGAGTTAACTAGCCTCGGTGCTGGCTGCCCTCCAGCTTGTACTCACTTGCATTCCGCCTCGGTCTGTTTGGAACTATCTGAACAGGTGTAGAGCTTTCCCTGGAAGGCAGAAGGACAAAGTGATTGGAGATGTTCATTAATCAATGAATCAGTCAAAAATTGATTAGTGATCATCTCTATAGCCCAGCACTGTGCTAGGAACTTGGGATGAAAATGCAAGGAGAGCTGAATCTGGGATCCCTGGGTGGCGCAGCGGTTTAGCGCCTGCTTTTGGCCCAGGGCGCGATCCTGGAGACCCGGGATCGAATCCCACGTCGGGCTCCCGGTGCATGGAGCCTGCTTCTCCCTCTGCCTGTGTCTCTGCCTCTCTCTCTCTCTCTGTGTGTGACTATCATAAATAAATAAAAATAAAAAAAAAAGAAAATGCAAGGAGAGCTGAATCTAATCAGGAAGATATGACTCGCATATACAAAGCAGTCAGCAAATAAAGATGCTTAGTGCTGCAAGTACCACTGAAATTAAAAAAAAAGGGGGGGGACTCTACTCCATGAAAGCTGGACTCTTTTGGCTGGCTCAAGGAAGGTGGAAGTGGAACGGGATTTGGAAGGATAAATTAGATGGGAGGAAATCAGGGGAATTCATATGGTTGGTGGGAGAGGGCAGGGGGAAGAATGCTTCAGATGGGGGAACAGCAAAAATAAAATGATTGAGCAGAAAGAGCAGAAATCAATAGCCAAGGAACCTTGTCTAGAAGCAGTGAGAGAGAGCCTGGGTGGATGCAGGGCTCAGAAAGCTAGGCGGAGATGGGTGGATTTGATGCTGTTGATAATGGGGGACCACTGTGGGTTTTAAGCAGGTGACTGACATGAGGTTTTAGAGAATAAGAGTCCCTCTCCCTTTCTTGCTAGAAGGAAGGGCAGGCTGTGCTGTGAGGGTGAAGGGTCCTTGGCTTGGTAGAGAGCACCTCCTTCTAGGCTCTTCCTCTTTCCCTGGGCTAAGCTGAGAGGAAGGTTGAGGTTCCGCTCATCCCAAGTCTGATCCGGGCCGCTGTCCTCTTTTTGTTGTATCTGTCAGCTCTCTTCCTCAGGAACACTGACAGGAGGGGATGGAAGCAGGAGCACAGATCAGAGCCAAGATATTACCTTGAAAAGCTGGACCCCAATGCAGGCGAACATGAATTGAAGCAGTGTGGTGACAATCACGATGTTCCCGATAGTCCGGATGGCGACGAACACGCACTGAACCACGTGCTGCAGTGGGAAGAGAAGAGTTTCAGGAGTGCCTGCATTGAAGGAAGCTTGAGCTTCCTTTAGCCAAGCGACGAGCCTTTCTGAGGAGTTTGCATGAGCAGCCCCTTTGCCACAAGAGGGAAAATTGGATTCAAACAGGCAAAGTACCTTCTCAGGTTCACATAATGATGGAATCCAATGGAATTCAAAGTCCCCTGATGGGTTCTAGGTGACTCCATGGACAAAAGCCCTGCTAGCTTCCCATTTTATAGGAGTAGAAGCATGGGGACCTTTTCATTACGTGCGGCCCTGGGCTTGTGTGTGTATCTCCTTTTTGTGAGAGTTTTGCTTAGAAGTTCTGATTTTAAGTGACTGGCTGCCTGTCCTTGTTCTTTTTCTCCGTGAAGTGGAACTGGTGGTATAGGCAGGAGAGTCCAGGCTCCAACACAGCAGCCACCTGCCCTGGCCATTTTTCCTCCCTCCAGCCTCCCCATCCTGTTGCTTAATTTCCACCAACCCATAGCCAGATAGATGCTTGCTGTGCTGATGGCTTCCCACCAAGGCCCATGCTTCTCACCTTTAGTCCCTTGGCCCTGTTGATGGCCCTCAGGGGCCTGAGGACTCGCAAAACTCGTAAAATCTTCACCACATTGATTGCACTGGACCTGGGAGAGGGAAACAGGGCACAAGAGTAAGCTGTTTTAGTGGAGCAGGAAATCATGTGGTGAGGGAGTGTGTTGACAGGCTGAACCCAGGTAAACTTGAGAAAGTATTAAGTCTGTTTTGGGAACTTTCTCATCCTGGGACTATTCGCCAGCCCCTAGAAGAGCCTGGAACTTGCTTGGGACTTCTTGTTGGTATGTAAATAATATGAATAATATGTTTACCATGAATCATTAGCAATATAATGGGCTACTCAGGGGAGCTTTAGAAAAGAGAAACCCCAGCTCTGCCACTTAACAGTCAATTCACCGAGGATAAATTTCCTAACTTTTCTGAACCCTAGTTTTTCATCTGTAAAGTGGGTCTCATAAGGTTGTTGCAGGGATTAAATGAGGAAACATACCTGCATCATCTAGCAGTGTGCTGGGCACATATTATGAGCTGAATAAATGGTAGCTTTGTTACTAAGTCTGATGAAGACATCACTGAACTTGAAGAAATGCTATACAGGTGATGGAGTTTCAGATCTTGTTGGCTGGAGGTGATGGGTGTGGGAGAGGATATTCTGGTGTTATCTCCAAACATGTGTCCCTAGGTAGTCGCCCTTTATGTATGCATATAAAACCCACTGGTTCATAGAACACTTAGGACTTGAAGGAATGGATTCTACACAGCAGGTTCCACACACCTGGATGCTAGGGCCTGGCCAAAATTTCTGGGAGCTTCAGGCTTTTGCTGTTTGCCAGTGGAAATGAGGCACCAGGGTGCAGTTCTCCCCACAAACCACTCAGCAGGAAGCCTACATGGTTTCTGCAGTTATTCATCAACCCAACCCAGGTAGGGTCTATCTTACACACTACCCATCTGATTGAGATATCTTCTCAAGCTTTTGGAGATTCTCGTACCCACCTTGGGACCTAAAAAATGTATGACACATCAGCAAATGCTGATTTCATTCTACATGAGGTTAGGATAATGTGCTCAAGAGGGAGCTGGTAGAAAGATCTGATTTCTCTAGTTCATGGCTTTTTTTTTTTCATGGCTCTTTTATTCCAAAGGGCTCAAAGGGCATTCCTAGTTATCCCAGTGTCTCAGGGAGGGAGTCTGTTTGCACTGAATGGCAATGGAAGGGATTTTTAAGGTTGGAGGTAGGTGGGGAAGGCACAGACTAAAAGGAGAGGGGAGGTTCTTGGTTCACAGTTAAATAGTAATTTAGTGATAGGGCTGGGATTAGAATCTAGACTTGTGGGCTCCCAGGCAGACAGCTGATACAACTGATGATCACAGAAAGGGTCTCACTCCTCATGTCCAATGTCCACTCTTTTTAGGCTTACCACGAAAACATCCTTGGAAAGAGAGACTTAAGACCCCTTTCTTGTGCCATTGGTATGACCTTGGGTAAATCTCATGTCCTGAACCTCCATTTTCCTGTCTATAAAATGGTGGTAACAGCCCCCTGCCCTGTCTGCCTTATAGGTTTTTGTTTTTGTTTTGCGAGGAGTGTAGAAGAATATGCATGTAAAAGTGCTTCGAAGCTGAAGGGGAGGGTTAACATTAGCAGCAGATAGAACATGGGAAAAACTAGTAATCAGGTCCTTTTAAATATGAGCAAATTGGCAACCTTGGCTGTATAATGGAGTCACCTGGAGAGCTTTTAGAATTCTTAAAGTCCCAGCCTGTACCCCTAGACCAACTAAATAAAAACTTGGGGAGAGGGTCCGGGGCAAATGTGTTCCCTGAAACTACTCAGGTAATTCCACTATACAGTCAAGATTCAGAATCTAATTTCCTTTCTCTTTCTTCCCCCACCCATCTTCTTCTCATCAGGTTCTCTGACTGAAGAGAGAGAGGGAAGGAGGAAGATCAGAGCTGGTCATGGCAATGGCAGGCCCTTGGAGCTGAGGATAGCCAAGGGCACTGAGCATGTCTTGGAGGAAATGGGAAAGCCCTGGAGACATTCCTCTCATTATAACTGGGCCTGGCCCTACCTGTCATGGCAAGATCCAGATATTTAAACATACTCTCAAGTGTCACACCATTAAGGATGTGTACAAAAAGCCATCAGGCTGTACAAGTCAGGGGCTCCACCCCGTTCCTGTCACAGTCACACTGGTGGCCATGCAGGAATGCCCTCCAGAGTTTTGGTCATCCCCTCTGACACCCATTTCCAATTGTGTGTCCCCATCTGGGCCTGAGGGAGCCCTACTCACTGGATGCCAAAGGAAATGAGGGACACGCTGACCACCAACAGGTCCAAGATGTTGAAGTAGTTCCGGCAAAAAGAGCCCTTATGTAGGAAAGCCCCATAAGCAGTCATCTGCAGGGAGGTACAGAGAAACACAAACATGAGTGTTCCCTGCCCAAGCTCCAGAGATCCCCTCATGCCTCCCTCTCCTCCCACAGTATCCCTTGGGCAGGGCAAGCTGAAGAGCAGTGAGAGGACTAGGGGCAGGCAGGACTGCAGAAGGAGAGGCAAGATCAAGGACAGCATCCTGTAACCATTTATACAACCACCACACAATTCCAAGCTCGAGATGGTTAAGTGGCTCCTTCTACCTGTTAGGCCACACCAGACTCTTCCATCCTATACTTGAAGCCCTTTCAAATTGTGCACTGCCATCCCTCTCTCATTTTCCACTGTTCCTCATCACATGTCCATGACTCTGGCCCTGAGGGGCCCTTTGCTGGCACTGCCCAGACCAGGTTGCCCTTGGATACAAACTTCCCAATCTCCTCTTTAAATTCTGTCAACTCTCAGGGCCAGCTTCAGATACTAGGCATCTGGGGAAAAATGGGGGTATGCCCAATGGGGTGACCAACTGTCTTGGTTTCCCCAGGATTTTCCTGGTTTAGTACCAAAAGTCCTGTGTCCCACTTAGGCAATTCCTCAGTCTCAAACAAACTGGGACAGCTGGTCACCCCAGAGCTCAGTGAGAAGTTCTACCAATAATTTTGGCAAATAGCATCCCTTCACTTCCTAACCTTAATTAGTGTTTATGATCTATACCACATATTCTAAACTCAGTTCTATTATCTTGCTTCTAAACTGATGATGTTCTTTGAGGCCAGAGCTGTGTGTTCAGAGGGGCAATGTGGTTCCATAGTTAAAAGCATAGGCTCTGGAGCCAGGCTGCCTAGTTTGAATCCCAAATCTACCATATTTTATTTGTATGTCCTGGAGCAAGTTGCTTAACTTCTCTGTGTCTCAGTTTCCTCATCTGAGAAATGAGGGTAATGATAGTATCTACCCTATAGTGTTGTAGGCATCAAATGAGTTATTACAGGTAAAACACACTACCTTGGAAATACTAAGCTTACTCTAAGTATTACTTGTCACCATAAAGAACTGAACTTGGAGCCAGATAGTCCAGACTTGAATTCTGGATTCTTCCTATATAAGGATGTCCAGTGTCCTCATGGACAGCAATAGATGTCCAGGCATACTATTCCCTGCCTTTGTTAGGCACACACAGAAAAACAACATGTAGCCCCTTTGAAGACTAAAATAGGAGCACCTGGGATGGTGATCACTGTTACAGGGCTTGGCCTTTATTACTTCTCTCTGAGCTCAATATATAGCCACTGTAGACGCTCAACGAATAGCCTTTCCAATTCTGTTAACTTGAATTAGGAGCCAGCAGATTTCCAGGTTAAGGGTTGTAAAAGGCCATGGGCCGTGAAGCATCAGCCAAAGGGAACAATTTGGAGCTGGTGGCTGAGAGACTCAGAGTGGCTCCCTGGTCATCTGGGGTCCAGTTTATCTCTTTGAATCAGAGCATGCCTAGGGCAGTGTGTCTGCAGAGCAATTCAAAAGCAAACATAAAGGAAACTGGCAAAAATAGCTCTTGCAACCTAATTCTTTCCATTTATCTCTTGCTGCAGGGGGTCACAGAGGACTCAGGCACCTGTGTCCTGCAACAGTTTCTAGAAGTAGGTATATTATATAAAAGGCTGGAGGGGAATATAGTTGGAGATTTCTCCTGAAGGCCTGCCATCTGGAGGGGCTTGCTGTCCTGTCTCCCGGTGAAGATCTGGGACTCTAGAGACTGGACTTGGGATTCCTATGGTTCATTTAACTAGAGAGTCCCTGTGCCTGCAGAAGGCCAAGCACCTTCCCCAGCCATCTCACTTTCAGTCTTAGAGAAGGTGCTGAGTCTGACCTTGCCTCACTCCTAGCTTGGAAATTGTGAGGACACTACTGAGCACCACAGAGCCCTCCACAGTCAGGAAGAGCACTCCCTGAATAGGTACACTTGTGGGACTCACAGTGCCGATGCCTGTCCTTTGACTTTGGGGTTCTAGGAGACCTAGAATGAGACCAGTACTCCAGAAAGTGTGTGTGTGTGTGTGTATGTAGTGGGTGGGGGTGACACATGCCTAGGTAGGGCCAGAGGAAGAGTGGTCAGGAGAGAAAGAGCAAGTGGATGCTGAAAAAATGGAGAATTTATTTGAAAATTATCCTAGGCATTTAAGACAACAAAAGAGGCCAGGTTCAGGTATCCAATGCAAAGTGTCCTTCCTTTACCCTGTTTGGCTGATGGCCATCCACTTAGTTCCTGCTCCCTAAATGTTCTAAGCCACTGCATAGGAAAAGTCTATTGCTGGGGTATTTTCAGGCAGAAGGAAGAAAAAAGGTGGGCATAAGATTGTTGACTGTCTGAGCTGGAAGGGTAGGAAAACCCCTCTGTCCAGCCATAGGCGACCACCACATGCCCAGGTAGCTTTTCTAGTTACTAGATGCATCTTGTAATTTGTACTCACTGGGCCTGGTTCCTTCTCTATGTGATAGTCCTTTGCAGTATGCAGGCCAACCGTCATGGCCAAATGTCCCCAGGTCTTTCTACTGTTCTTGAGACTAAATACCCCTTGGACAGTGGGAAGCTGAGCCATCGGGCAAGGCAGAGGGGCCCAGTGGAAGGAGGTGCAAGGAAGTGGTGTGGGGACTGGGGTTTATATTTAAAAGCACGCGGAGTCACAAAGGGAGTAGAAGAGGGAGAGGGTGAAAAGAAGGAAGGATCTTATGACAATGCTTGCAAAGAGACCTTTCACTTCTGCTTGCATGGCAACCTTGAAGGAAAAATAGCACCATTGAAATCCACGAGGGGAGCTCTGTGGAGTAATCCTGAGAACTGGTACTCAGAGCTTTTCTTGTCCTGGGAAGGAGTTTTGGGTATTTGTGTGTCTCCCTGAGTCTGAAGACCAGGAGAACTCAGCTCACCATGGAAAGAGGGTTTTTTTTTTTTTTAAATAATAAATTTATTTTTTATTGGTGTTCAATTTGCCAACATACAGAATAACGCCCAGTGCTCATCCCGTCAAGTGGCCCCCTCAGTGCCCATCGTGGAAAGAGGGTTTTACAGAGTATATCTTAATGCAGCCAGGCAGCTCTTGGCTCTCCCCCCACCCCAGGAATCAGGGCCTGGTCAGATCCACTGTCGTTGAGTAGAAGAGAAAACCCAAGGAACACCCTTGGTCACTGGAAACAGGGATAGAAGGTGGGGGTCTGGACAGCTCAGCCTTTTGGAGATAAAGACACAGTGGAGGCACCCCAAACTGCACCACTCAACTTCTATCTAGATGTGACAGGATGTCATGTGCATTCAAGAGTTGGGTCATGACTTGGGAATTGCATTAGCGCAGAAGGGTGTGTCTATAGGCTGGCTGTGGCACATGGTCAAGTGTGGACAGTGGCTTGCAGCAGCCCCAGGAAGGGGAAAAAGGGAGCCTGGACTCCTTGGGAGGAGGAGTCTTAGGTCATCATCTAGGAAGAAGACACCAAACTGAAGCATATGCTTTAGAGCCTACAGCCCTTCTGTTCACACTAATGGTAAAATACATTCTGTGGTTCTGAGGAGGCAGCAAATGCTGAAATGCACTTTTCCCGGGTCTCAGAACTCACACCCTGAGTCTCAGATGGAGTGGCTTGACTATGCATTATTTTAGAGGCTCAGAAGTATGCCAGAAAAACTTAGAAATAATAAAATAAATATAAATATTATAGTAATGATAAATTCATATAAGTAATAAAGTAAAACTTAGAGAACAATCTCTCTCATTCCCATGCTTTTAGAGGTGGGCTCCACTGAAAGGATATGTCTGTAGCAGTTCTGCAATCATAGCCATCAGACCCTGGGGCGGCCAGCTGCAGGCAGGGCTGGGCTGGTGAGCTCTCAGGACTGGGGCTTGGGAACTGGGTGCTCCAGTTTCTTTCAGCTCTTGGTTCTCCCCTGTGCTCAGCTCTCTAGTACAATTTTCCTTCCTCCATGCTTAGGGCAAAGGGCATCGTAGCAAAGCTTTTCAGTAGGAAACTGAGGATTCAGAAGTAATCTACAGTTGTCTGTTAAAAGCCCTCATTGGAAGACTGGTCCCAAATCTTGCATTAGGCCTATGCTTACTATCACACAGGCCCAACTCCGGCCAAGCTCTGGTGCTTGCCACTAATACTGAGGAAGGGATTGACAATTTGTTGACTAAAGGAGATAGACAAAGTGATTGTCCATGCCCCATGAGCTTCGCCACTCTTGGAGTTTGAGCAGCATCTCTTCTGGGCAGGACGAGGGAAAGGAGTTCTAAGCAGGGGTCAGTCATCAATTACCGGAGATGGGGTATATGTGGGTGTGTGTGGCCTAGTGGGGGTTGGAGACTGGCACATTGCCAAACCTGGCGATAGGACAGCATCAGTGTTGACACTGTGAGTCATATGCCTCTTCCAGACTGCGAGGAAGCACAGCAATAGGGGTGGGTTTCTTTTGCTTCTGAGCCTGAGCAAAGCACATAGCACAAAGTGAGGGGCACTAATTCTTCCAATCTCAGGACTGAAAGTAAAAAAGAGAGAGTGAAAGAGAGAAGAGAGATAGGCAGATACAGCAGAGATACATGGGAGAAAGAGACAGTGCATTGCTCAGATTGCATTACCTTAAGGATAATTTCTAATGTAAAGATACTAGTGAAGACATAGTCTGCATTGCCTAGGATCTGAAAAATAAGCACAATTGGATTAGTGGCTCTGAGAGTGAACTTGACACCAACAGAAGCATGTGTGTTAGCGACAGAGAGCTAGTACCGGCTCCTAGAGGATGGGAAGAGGAGAGAGGGGTTGGGGCTTTACCTTCAGAGCAATTTCAATGGTGAAAATGGTAGTGAAAACAATGTCAAAATAAAACAGAATCTGCAAAACAAAAAGAAACAGGGTGGGGATGGGGTGGGAAGGGAGGGAAGCAGGCTGGAAGGAGAGTTCAGCTCCAGACCACACTACACATCACATCAGCTTTCCCACATGGAGACATATGGAAGTGAGTTAGGAGATGAGTAGTATATATACACAACATTGGATCCTGAAGCAGGGCTGGCCTCAGGCAGCTTAGTGGCTCCAGATGAAGTCCCCAGACTGTGAGGGGGAGCCTCCAGGGCAGGACTCAACTGGTCCTGGGTCTGGACAGCATTTGGTTGGATGCTTCTCTCATTAATCCAATTTACTTACAAACTCCAATCAGACCACTGGGATGTGTGTCAAAAAGACAGAGAGTAGGGTTTGCTTTTTATTGCAGGAAAATGCCAAATGCTTAACTCACGTTGGTGTGACTCAGCTAGCTTCTCATGTTGGTGGAAATCCTGGTGTGTTCTTTGGGGCATGGGAGGGAGCATCTTCCAGGTGAGGACTGCCTAGGCTTGGGGCAGACTACATGGTCTCATCCACCAGACGATGGATCAGAGCTAGGGCCAACATCTTTCTAATAAAACTCTGGATCAAGCAGGCTGCAGGACCACCAAGTTGTTTGGCATGGGTAAGGCTTCAGGTTGGTGGACTCCTCTTCATGCCCACCTGGTTGGGATTTTTACAAAGTTTTAAGGCTTCGAGATATAACAATTCTTACTCTAGCCTTTAATGTGGTTCACCAGAGCCTTGGGTGGGTCTCCAAATTTAGTTTTCTCCTCTACACAAGGTCATTGAAGCTCTCCTTTATATAAGGTCAGCCTCACCATTGGCACCTGTTTGCCAAGGCTCCCCTGTGTCCCTCAGGGTTTATTGGGAGCAATGCTGGAAGTCAGTGGCTACTTTTTCTTACTAAGCATACAAGGAATCAGAGCTTTCATGGAAACATGCGCAGGACAATGAGAGTCCTAAACTTTGCCAATCAGGCCAGCCTGAGGCATTTGGTACATATTTTCTTATTTGTTTTTGATGGTTTCTACCAAAGCCTTAGTGTCTTCAAGAATGTTTATTGTGCATCTGATTATAATATTTGGAATTGGGATCCTGATTGAGGTCAGTAGCAGAGCTGTGGGCCCAGTCCCATTCCTGGGAGGAAGAGGTGCAGGGGAAAAAAACGGAATGCGTACATGGTTCCTGAAGGAGGTGTGCTGGACGGGATCTTCAGCTGCTAGGGAAATGCTGCTGAGCAGAATGAAGAAGAGGATCAGGTTGGTGAAGATCGTGTCATTGACAATGCGGTGGCACTGGAGGCGAAATCTGCGTGGGGTGGAAGAGAGGACAGAAGCATGTCAGGAAGGCAAGGAAAGCTTCCAGGTCTCTGGAACTCATCACTCCTCTCAGCTTGTGAAAGGTGCTTGTTAGTTTGGGGATGGGCTTTTTACCCGATGTCTTACTGCTGCTGGGTAATAACAACCACATCTCACCCCCCTCCATGCCCCTCACTGTGAGGCACATCTGCACAGAACTTTTCAGTTCTAAAGCACTTTCATAGGCAGTAAGTTTTTGACATTTTGGTGGGTTACATCTGAGACTTTGGTGAATCCCCAAGTTTTCATATACTTCTGTAACATTAACAACTGGCTTTTTTGGGGGGACTTCTTTGTCACATCATTAAAAAATCATTTTATAAGATTTTCATATTTTTATGTATAGGGAATGACAGAGCCACCCAGAGATGTGTATGGTGAGAAGCCAGCTAAACCTACATTCTGGCTAGGCAATTTGTTCCTGTGTAGTAGCTTCAAGGCATGCCATTCAATTCTACACTTCAGCATAATTACAAAGAACTACATGTATGGACTTCTGAGCACTCACTGACAGTGCCACAAATGTTAGATCTTTGAATGCCAAGTGTGTCTTATATACTATCTCATACTGGCAGCTTAGGAAGGGGATATGGTGTTATTATCTCCATTTTATAGATAAGAACACTGAAACCTGAGAAGGATAGGCTGGTCTAGAAAGACAGCTTGTAGAGTGGTGTGTGTGTGTGTGTGTGTGTGTGTGTGTGTGTGTGTGGTGGGGGTGGTGGGGGTGGGGGTGGTTTCAGGGCTTGAATCCAGGCTTTTAGACTTCTGTTCACAGCATTGTTCGTTGACTAAGTGCTCTGAGAGACCCTACTGCTGTGGAAGCAGCAAATCCTGGGAAGGGTAAACCCTTTGAGATAATTCTGGCTTCATTAGAGTTAGGAGGTTTGCAATGATTATCCCTTTCAAACTAACAAATCCACTGACCCAGGGTCTGTGTGATAGGCAGCCAAGAAAGATAGAATTGGCTGAGGATAGATGCCAGTAGTAAAACTGCTATCAGGAAACTGAATTTCAAGCCAGATGTGAGGCAGGACACAGAAGCCTAGGACTGAGCCAACATCCTTTAGAAGCATCTTGAAGAAAGCTTCCCAATCTTAATTTAGATCCACAAGAATCTCACCAATTAAGATGATGTATTGAGGTCACAATCAAAGATCTTTAAGCATACAAGAGGATGGGCCACTAAGATGGTAAATCAGAAGAAACTACAAATAAGTGCTTTAGAACCCCCACCTAAAGACTATGTATTCTGGACATATCAGATAGAGAATGCAGACAGAATAGTTAACAGAACAAATGATGAGCATGAAGATGATGAATCAACAAAGGAAGTAGTAGATATAGACAGATGGATCTGGAAAATCAAGCATCAAATGGAACTGTTTGAAAGAAAAAAGGGTAAGTTGATATAAAAATTGGTTTAGGGCACCTGGGAGGCTCAATGGTTGAGCATCTGCCTTTGATTCAGGTCATGATCCCAGGGTCCCGGGATCAAGTCCCACATCAGACTCCCCTTAGGGAGCCTTCTTCTCCCTCTGTCTATGGCTCTGCCTCTCTCCGTGTGTCTTTCATGAATAAATAAATAAAATATTTAAAAAATTGGTTTAAACAGTAACATAGACAAAGTTGTAGAGAGAATGAAGAAATTGGAAGATATATCTGAAGAAACTACCCTGAATACCAAAAGAGAGACAAAGAGGTGAAAGATTTGCAAGACACAGTAGGAGATAGGAGGACAGAATGAGAAGGTCTGACATATATTTACTTGGAGTGCCAGAAGGAAGGATTAGAGAGAAAGAGATTATGGATGCAACTTTTCAGGAATTAGAAATTCTTTTTCTAATTTTTACTGTTGTTCAAGAACCAGAGAAAAAGATAAATCCATAACATCCCATGCAGGATAAATGTAAAGAAAAGAATATTTAGATACGTAGTAGTAAACCTAAACAACACCAAGGCAACAGAAGATGTTCAGATCAGCTGACGATAAGGGGCAGATTATCTATAAAAGAATGATAGTATGAATGGAACAGTACAGTCTAATATTATGTTTAACTGAGACACAAATTCTATTGACCTAAAATTGTGTATATAGCAAAACTATCTTCCAAGAACAAGAAATGAAAACAATTAGAGATAAACAGAGGCCAAATGACTCTATCATAAGGAACACTAGGGGCTTCTAAAAAATGTGTTTAGAAAGAAAGAAAATGATGGCAGAATGATGGACTGAGATGTACAAGAAAAATGGTGAATAAGTAAAATGGCAAGTTGTATATTTATATCCAAATCTAGGGCAGCCCCCGTGGCGCAGTGATTTAGCGCCGCCTGCAGCCCAGGGTGTGATTCTGGAGACCCTGGATGGAGTCCCACGTCAGGCTCTCTGCATGGAGCCTGCTCCTCCCTCTGCCTGTGTCTCTGCCTCTCTCTCTCTCTTTCTCTCTCTCTCTCTCTGTGTCTCTATGAATGAATAAATAAAATCTTAAAGAAAAAATAAAGAACATAAATCTCTAAAAATAAATTCCAAATCTACATTGCCTATATAATAATAATAATAATAATAATAATAATAATAATGATGATGATAATATCTAACTTGTTAAGTTAAAAATAAAGATCAAGACTAAAATACCAAGCAATAAGAACATGTGAGGTATCAGGGCTGAGGGGAGTTAAAATAGTAAAAGCTCCTTCTATTTTGCAGGAGGAGGTTTAGGATACTGCTTAACTTTAGACTTTGTTAAGTTAAATAGATTTAGTAGATCACCAAGGGTAATCACCAAAAGACTACAGAAATAGTTTACACCTGTCAAAAAATGGAGGGAAAAACAGACATTGGTCTACTGATTTGTCCATGATACTTTCCCCTAAATCAGTGCCTGTTTACACAAGTTGTTGGGATCTGGGAAAGTCCCAGGTTCCACTCAGAGATTGGAAGATGCTGGCATCTGCTGTGCTTGTGGCATGGAGAGAGCAGAGTCCCACCTTCCCCACCATTCATACACACCTGTTGTTGGGGCTGAAGATGAAAAATGCACTGGCTTCTGGCATGGGCACTGCCTTTTCCTTAAGGTGCAGCTCAGAGAGTGGTCGTGGGCGGGGGCCCACAGGCATCTCAGGCTCCTCCTCATCCTCTTCTCCTGTAAGAAAAAAAAGTGCACCATTCTAAATAATTCCAGCATTCCCATGAGGTTTTACCACTGTGCTGCCTACTTCCAGATATCTTCCTACTGACCAGAATCAAGACCTCATTTGCATCTCTAAAAATGAGGGGTATTAATTAAGACACTGAGCTCTCTCCCTGTGAGTGCTAGAATCTTTGTTAGAGAGACTTTTCTGGCAGGAGATGACAAGGGGGGGCTATAAGTAAGGTGACTAGTTCAATCCCAGTTTGCCAAGGACTGTCCTGGTTTCTAAACTGAAATTCCCACACCCAGGGGGCTCCTCAGTCCCATGCAGATTCTGATGGTTTGTCATCCTAGTTGTAAAGCACTAGGAAAGGTGATCAGGTAAGATTAGGGCATTGCCAGGTGTACTTGTCCATCTAGGCTGCAGGTAGGGGAATGGGTATGGCTCATAAGCCCTCCAAGCAACCCCATCCTTGAAGGCTCTAGGAGTTTAAAATTAGCACTCCCATTCCCCAAAAATGGTCACATTTACTGTGGACCAAAGGCAAATGGGTTGCTCCTTTGCTTGCGAGGTCATTGCTTGTGGTAGGAAACTACTGCATATCCTGTTCTGATCAAATGCGTTAAAAAATGTTTGGAAAGGGAGTGGGAATGAGAGCATGGGCTCTCCAGCCCATGCCTTGATCCAAATATCGGCTCTGTTTCTTTCTGGCATGTAGTCTCTCTGTGTCTCAGTTTCCCCATCTGTAAATAGGCTAATAGTATACGCACACCTCAGAGTGGCACCTGGCATGTAGCAAGTGCTATATAAATGTTAGCTGTTGTTGTTATGCTCTCTACCCATGGGAAAGACAGCCTGTAAAGTAGTGCTTAGCATCTTTCTCAGTCTGACCTCTGTCTGCTCTTATTCCCTGACAGATTTTCCACTGACAAACTGTTTTCTGAAGGCTCATGGTAGTGGGTTGAATAATGTGCCCCGCAAATTCATGCCTAGCTGGAACCTCAGAATGTGACCTTACTTTGGAAACAGTGCCTTTGCAGATATAGAGTCATGATGAAGTCATACTGGAGTGGGATGGGCCCTAAATCCAAGGACTGTTGTCCTTATAAGGAGACCTAGAGACACACATGTGAAGACAGAGGCAGTGATGGGAGTGATAAGGCTGAAAGCCAAGGAATGCCAAGGACTGCTGGCCACCAGCAGAGATGGGAAAGAGGCAAGAGAGGGTGCTCTTTGGAGCCAGATAAGGGAAGATGGTCATGCCAACACCTGATTTCAGACTTGTAGGCTCCACACTGTGAGAAAATAAATGTTTGCTGTTTTAAGCCATATAGGTCATGGTAATTTGTTATGAAAGCCTCAGGAAATGAATACAGTTGCCACGTGCTTTCTCCTTTCCTTTCCTCATGCTGTCTCTGTATTTCAACTGCCCTCATCTCCCTCTTCACAGAACTAGAAGGACTCCCATGATAGTCAGCATCATTCATCTGGCTCTATCCCCTATCTGGGCTCTTAAGAATGACCTTCCTGTGATCCCAGAGCCCTGTTGGCCTCCTCCATTCACTTGGCACTTAGGACAAAATAGCTTGAATGCCTGATTTTACGTGTACCTGTTCCATCTCTTGATGTGCTGAGACACTGTCGAGAGAGACACTATGCCCTGCACTCGCCCTTATTTTTTGGTGATGATTACACTTTCACACCAATATTATAAGGAAGGGATTTTGTAAAAAAAGAAGGTCAGGTGAAAACCAGCTGTTGGAAGTTTATCTCTTGGACCAGCTATGTCTCTGCATGCTCTCTCTTCTTCTGGTTAAAATGAAGGTAGGTGGTGCAGAGAAAAAAAAATGCGATATAGAAAGTGGTTCTTTATCAAAGCAAGAAGCATTTAGAGACCCCAGGCTTTTTTGGAGGACCAGCAGAATACAGGCATAAATCAGTTTTTCCCTTGGAGTAATTAGAGCTGATCAGCAAAGCAATTCATATTTTTAGCAGGAGAGAGGTGTGAGATGAAAAATTGTTCTCAGGCCACGGGTTGAAGCTTTCTAACAAAAGCCTGGTAGGTAAAAGAAAGGCAGAGTCCTTAGTGAAGCAAAATATATAAAACTGGAGTTGGCCTAAATCACAATATCTTAAATTCCTGCCCAACTGTTTGTATTCTTTTCACTTTTGTTCTCAATGACCCAACACTTTCTTATTAATGATAATTTGGTAACAGGTATTTCAGTACTTATTTTAATCATTCATGTTCATAGAAAAACATATTTACTAGCTTTGTGGTTTTCTAAGTTCCTGGTGAAGAGTTTTGCACGCTCTTTCATCAGCAATAGTCTGCCTCTCTGTTTATGAAGCTCTACCCAGATTTGCATTCCTGGGAGAAGCAAGTCAGTTGATCCATTCAGACACAAGCCAGCTGAATTCCAGGCATAATGCTTAAGGAAACCACTTTTAAAGGACAAATCCAAATTTGTAAAGGGCCAGAAATCTGACAGCTGTCCCCCTTCACATGTATGATATATAAGGAGGGAGGCTGACAGAATAAGAAAAATCAGGTAAAGTTCTGTTTCGGGGGTTGGCAACTGACCCACCTAGACTCCTGCAACCAGATGCCAGTGGAATCCCTTGGGGATCTTTATTTCTCATCTCCATTCTCAGAGGTTTTGAAAAGCGTGGCCAGGAAGATATTGCTGCACTTTGGAGGCACTGCTGCTTTCCAGATGGCAGGCATCAGTGCTCAAAAGTAAAACCATGGTGCAGCCAGATGCCCCACTCTTGGTTCTTGCTGATCCTTGCCCCAACCCCATTTGATACTCATTTTCAGCTCTGTGATTTTGTTCATGGCAGATTCAGATAATATTATTTCTAACACCTAGTGCCTACAGCATACTGAACACAAAGCTGTGGTTCCTGCCCTCAAGGGACTCAGAATCTTTAGCGTGGTCCCAGAGTTCAAAGGCATGATTGGTAAGACCATCTGTCCCAAAGCGAGCTGTGTGGGTGGAGACCCAAGACAGAAGGCCGAGGATGCACCCGCTGCTGCACGGGACATGTTCTCTGCTGGCTCAGCTCTGAAACCTCATCTCCTTCCATTGTTCATTCTCTCTCCCAGGCTTCTGGGCCACTAGCGAGTCCTACAAAATATACCCCAAGTTCCACCAGTTCTCTGTATCTCCAGCACCACTGCCCTGGCCCAAGAGGCCACCACCACCACCCACGGGACCCTACTAATATCCTCACTTCCTCCAATTCTTCCTTTGACCATATATTGCCTCTTCATGAGGCACAGTCTTCTAAAGGTAATTCAGACACCAGATTATATCTTCCTCTGAGAACCTTGGGTGATTCTCCATTGCCTCAGCTCAGAACCAAACCTCTTGGGTGGCCTTTCAGGTACTGCCCCACTTGCTCCTGCCTAGTCCCTGTCTCACCCCCTACCTTTCCCCTTCATTCACTTTGCTCCATGCACACAGGCCTCTTTGGATTCCTCCACAGACCATTCTGCCCAAGAGATTCAGCATTTGCTAGCTCTCCACCTAGAAAGCTCTTTCCTCTGACTCATTCAGATTTCAGTCTGAATGTGTCTCCTTAAAGAGACCTTCAGGGATCACACAGCCATAGCAGCCCCACACCACTGAGGAGCTCGCTAACATAGCCATTGGCTTTATTATCTCCTTGCTGCTTACTGCTACCCGATATTATTCTTTTAGTTGGCCTCCTTTCTTGCTCATTGCCTGTGTCGCCACTGAAATGTAAGCTCCAGGAGAGCAGCAGCCTTCTCTGTCTTGTATCTCCAGTGCCCGGCACACAGTAGGAGCTTCATAGGTAGTTTTTTTTTTTTTTCATTATGTCTGTGGCAGAGAGTATTACCTCTGGTTCTTTCTTTTGTTGTAAATTCCTTTTTCTAGTCTTTTTGTCCAGTGAAGAATGACTGTACAAGTGTGCAGAGTCAAAAATATCAACGATGACCCAAACAAAATACAGACTAGACAATTCTGAATAGTTCAGGAACCAGAAAATGATAGAAAAAACACAAAGAAAAAGAAAAGAAAAATGAGAGAGAGAGAGAGAGAGAGAGAAAGAGAAAGAGAGAGAAAGAATGGGGTGGTGGTGGAATGGGTGGTAATGAGAGAATATAATCTCACAGAGTGGATAAAACAGGGTGATCCACTTGATCCTGAGTGTATTTTGTTCTCTGTGTTAAAAGATACTAAATTCCAATGGTGTAAAAAAGAAAAACTTATATATATATAATATATATACACATATATATTTACAAAAATAAAATTGAATACAGATAAAGGAAGTCAAAAATGAAGAATATGTTTATAACATGTAATTGTAAAATTAGAAAAAATTTAATATATTTTTTATTGGAGTTCGATTTGCCAACATATAGCATAACACTCAGTGCTCATCCCATCAAGTGCCCCCCTCAGTGCCCATCACCCAATCACCCATCCCCCCATCCACCTCCCCTTCCACTACCCCTTGTTCGTTTCCCAGAGTTAGGAGTCTCTCATGTTCTGTCACCCTCACTGATATTTTCACTTATTTTCTCTCCTTTCCCCTTTATTCCCTTTGACTATTTTTTATATTCCCCAAATGAATGAGACCGTATAATGTTTGTCCTTCTCCAACTGACTTACTTCACTCAGCATAATACCCTCCAGTTCTATCCATGTTGAAGCAAATGGTGGGTATTTGTCATTTCTAATGGCTGAGTAATATTCCATTGCATATAGAGACCACATCCTCTTTATCCATTCATCTTTAGATGGGCACCAACTCCTTCCACAGTTTGGCTATTGTGGACATTGCTGCTATGAACAGTGGGGTGCAGGTGTCCCAGTGTTTCACTGCATCTGTATCTTTGGGGTAAATCCGGAGCAGTGCAACTGCTAGCTTGTAAGGCAGGTCTACTTTTAACTCTTTGAGGAACCTCCACACAGTTTTCCAGGTTGGGCTGTACCAGTTCACATTTCCACCAACAGTGCAAGAGGGTTCCCCTGTCTCCGCATCCTCTCCAACATTTGTTGTTTCCTGCCTTGTTAATTTTCCCCATTCTCACTGGTGTGAGGTGGTATCTCATTGTGGTTTTGATGTGTATTTTCCTGATAGCAAATGATGCGGAGCATTTTCTCATGTGCTCGTTGGCCATCTCTATGTTTTCTTTGGTGAAATTTCTGTTCATGTCTTTTGCCCATTTATGATAGATTATTTGTTTCTTGGGTGTTGAGTTTAATAAATTCTTTATAGATTTTGGATACTAGCCCTTTATCTGATATGTCATTTCTGATATCTTCTTCCATTCTGTAGGTTGTCTTTTAGTTTTGTTGACTGTTTCTTTTGCTGCGCAGAAGCTTTTTATCTTAAGTCCCAATAGTTGAGTTTGGCTTTTGTTTCTTTTGCCTTCATAGATGTCTCTTGCAAGAAGTTACCGTGGCCAAGTTCAAAAAGGGTGTTGCCTGTGTTCTTCTCTAGGATTTTGATGGATTCTTGTCTCACATTTAGATCTTTCATCCATTTGAGTTTATCTTTGTGTATGGTGCAAGAGAATGGTCTAGTTTCATTTTTCTGCATGTGGCTGTCCAATTTTCCTAGCACCATTTATTGAAGAGACTGTCCTTTTTCCAGTGGATAGTCTTTCCTGCTTTGTGGAATATTAGTTGACCATAGAGTTGATGCCCCATTTCTGGGTTCTCTATTCTGTTCCACTGATCTATGTGTCTGTTTTTGTGCCAATACCACACTGTCTTGATGATCACAGCTTTGTAGTACAACCTGAAATCTGGCATTGCGATGCCCCCAGCTCTGGTTTTCTTTTTCAATACTCCCTTGGCTATTTGGGGTCTTTTCTGATTCCACACAAATCTTAAGATGATTTGTTCCAACTCTCTGAAGAAAGTGCATGGTATTTTGATAGGGATTGCATTGAACGTGTAAATTGCTCTAGGCAGCATTGACATTTTCACAATATTAATTCTTCCAGTCCATGAGCGTGGAATATTTTTCCATCTCAATTTCTTTCAGAAGCGTTCTGTAGTTTTTAGGGTATAGATCCTTTACCTCTTTGGTTAGGTTTATTTCTAGGTATCTTATGCAAATGTAATTGGGATTGAATTCTTAATTTCCCTTTCTTCAGTTTCATTGTTAGTGTATAGAAATGCCACTGATTTCTGGGCATTGATTTTGTATCCTGCCACACTGCCAAATTGCTGTATGAGTTCTAGCAATCTTGGGGTGGAGTGTTTTGGATTTTCTATATACAGTATCATGTCATCTGCAGAGAGGGAGAGTTTGACCTCCTCTTTGCCAATTTGAATGTCTTTTATTTCTTTTTGTTGCCTGATTGCTAAGGCTAGGACTTCTAGTACTATGTCGAATAGGAGTGGTGAGAGTGGACATCCCTGTCGTGTTCCTGATCTTAGGGGAAAGGCTCCCAGTGTTTCCCCATTGAGAATGATATTTGCTGTGGGCTTTTCGTAGACAGCTTTTAAGATGCTGAGGAATGTTCCCTCTATCCCTACACTCTGAAGAGTTTTGATCAGGAATGGATGCTGTATTTTGTCAAATGCTTTCTCTGCATCTATTGAGAGGATCATATGGTTCTTGTTTTTTCTCTTGTTGCTATGAACTATCACCTTGATTGCTTTACAAGTATTGAACCAGCGTTGCATCCTGGGGATAAATTCCACTTGGTCATGGTGAATAATCTTCTTAATGTACTGTTGGATCCTATTGGCTAGTATATTGTTGAGAATTTTTGCATGTGTGTTCATCAGGGATATTGGTCTGTAATTCTCCTTTTTGATAGAGTCTTTGGTTTTGGAATTAAGGTGATGCTGGCTTCATAAAATGAGTTTGGAAGTATTGCATCCCTTTCTATCTTTTGGAACAGCTTTAGTAGAATAGGTATTGCTTCTTCTTTAAACGTTTGATAGAATTCCCCAGGGAAGCCACCTGGCCCTGGACTTTTGTGTCTTGGGAGGTTTTTGATGACTGCTTCAATTTCCTCCCCGGTTATTGGCCCATTCAGGTTTTCTATTTCTTTCTGTTCCAGTTTTGGTAATTTGTGGTTTTACAGAAATGCATCCATTTCTTCTAGATTGCCTAATTCATTGGCATAGAGCTGCTCATAATTCATTTTTAAAATATTTTGTATTTCCTTGGTATTAGTTGTGATCTCTCCTTTTTCATTCGTGATTTTATTAATTAGAGTCTTTTTTTCTCTTTTGTTTTTAATAAGGCTGGCCAATGGTTTATCTGTCTTGTTAATTCTTTCAAGGAACCAACTCCTGGTTTTGTTTATCTGTTCTACAGTTCTTCTGTCTCTATTTCATTGAGGTCTGCTCAAATCTTTATTATCTCTCTTCTTCTGCTGGGTGTACTTTTATTTGCTGTTCTTTCTCCAGTCCCTTTAGGTGCAAGCTTAGCTTGTGTATTTGGATTTTTCCAATTTTTTTGAGGATGCTTGTATTGCAATGTATTTCCCCCTGAGGACTGCTGTTGTTGTATCCCAAAGATTTTGAACAGTTGTATCTTCATTCTCATTAATTTCCATGAATCTTTTTAATTCTTCTCTAATTTCCTGGTTGACCCTTTCATCTTTTAGCAGGATGGTCTTTAACCTCCACGTGTTTGAGTTTCTACCAAATTTCCTCTTCTGATTGAGTTCAAGTTTCAAAGCATTATGGTCTGAAAATATGCAGGGGACAATCCCAATATTTTGGTATCGGTTGAGACCTCATTTGTGACCCAGTATGTGGTCTATTCTGGATAAAGTTCCATGTGCACTTGAGAGGAATGTGTATTCAGTTGCATTTGGATGTAAAGTTCTGTAAATATCTGTGAAATCCATCTGGTCCAGTGTATCATTTAAAGCTCTTGTTTCTTTGGAGATGTTGTGCTTAGAAGATCTGTCATTTGCAGAAAGTGCCGTGTTGAAGTCTCCCAGTATTAGTGTATTATTATCTAGGTATGTCTTTACTTTGGTTATTAATTGATTGATATAGTTGGCAGCTCCCACATTAGGGGCATGAATATTCATGATTGTTAGGTCCTCTTGTTGGATAGATCCTTTAAGTATAGTATAGTGTCCCTCTTCATCTCTTACTACAGTCTTTCTCTAAAGTCTAAACTTTAATTTGTCTGATAAACTTTAATTTATCTGATATAAGGATGGCTACCCCTGCTTTCTTTTGAAGACTGTTGGAATGGTAAATGGTTCTCCAACCTTTCATTTTCAGGCTGTAGGTGTCCTTAGGTCTAAAATGAGTCTCTTGTAGACAGCAAATAGATGGGTCCTGCTTTTTTATTCAGTCTGAAACCCTGCATCTTTTGATGGGATCATTTAGCCCATTCATGTTCAGAGTTACTATTGAAAGATATAAATTTAGTGTCATCATAATACCTATTCAGTCCCTGTCTTTGTGGATTAGTTCTTTGGGCGTCCTCTTTCTTTTACAGAGTCCCCCTTAGTATCTCTTGCAGAGCTGGTTTGGTGGTCACATATTCTTTCAGTTTCTGCCTATCTTGGAAGTTCTTTATGTCTCTTTCTATTCTGAATGAGAGCCTTGCTGGATAAAGTATTCTTGGCTGCAGGTTCTTCTCATTTAGGACCCTGAATATATCCTGCCAGCCCTTTCTGGCCTGCCAGGTCTCTGGAGAGGTCTGTTGTTAATCTAATATTCTTCACCATATAAGTTAGGGATCTCTTGTCTCTTGATGCTTTAAAGATTTTCTCTTTATCTTTGGAAATTGCAAGTTTCATTATTAAATGTCAAGGTGTTGAATGGTTTTTATTGATTTTATGGGGGGACCTCTCTATCTTCTGGATCTGAATCCCTGTTGCCCTCCTCAAATTAGGGAAGTCTCAGCTATGATTTGTTCAAATATGCTTTCTGGTCCTCTGTCCCTCTCAGCGCCCTCTGGAACCCCAATTAAACCTAGATTTTTCCTTCTGAGGCTGTCATTTATTTCCCTTAACCTTTCATCATGGTCTTTTAATTGTTTTTTCTCTTTTTTCTTCAGCTTCCTTCCTTGCCATCAACTTGGCTTCTATGTCACTCATTCTTTCTTCTACCTCATTAACCCTTGTCCTTAGGACCTCCAGTTTGGATTGCATCTCATTTAATTGATTTTTAAAGTCTGCCTGATTAGACCTAATTTCTGCAGTCATGAAGTCTCTTGAATCCTTTATGCTTTTCTCCAGAGCCACCAGTAGCTTTGTTTTATTCATTCATTCATTCATTCATTCATTCATTTTTTCATGAAACACACAGGGAGAGGCAGAGACACAGGCAGAGGAAGAAGCAGGCTCCATGCAGGGAGCCCAATGTGGGGCTTGATCCCAGGTCCCCAGGATCACGCCCTGAGCTGAAGGCAGGCGCTGAATCACTGGGCTACCCGGGATCCCCCACCAGTAGCTTTATAATTGTGCTTCTGAATTGGCTTTCTGACATCAAATTGTAATCCAAAATCTATAGCTCTATGGCAGAGAGTACTGTGTCTGATTCTTTCTTTTATGGTGAGTTCTTCTTTCTAGTCATTTCGCTCAGTGCAGAGTGGATACAAATGAGTTGTACTTGTTAGAAGTGCAAACTATTGTTTCTGTAGCACTCCAGCTAAATCTCAGTTTGGATTCATAGGTTTTCAGGATGATTTGAAAGTTATCTAGGTAAGTTGGTGGGGACAGGTGACTTGGCTACCCTACTCCTCCACCATCTTGCCCCGCCCCCCTCATAGGTAGTTATTAAGTGAATGAATACCTCCACGGTTTCTTCCAGCTCCCTGTCTATGACAACAGTACAGTCCTGAAATAACTTCTGTCCTCTCCAATGTCCCAAATGCAAAGCCCGGCCCAGCCTACCCTTCTTCATAAAGGCTGGATGTCTCTCCCTGCTCTCCCTCACTGCTCTGTTCTTGCTGGAACCTCCAGCAAGCAGTTCAAGCACCCTGCCCCCACAGCACTTGGTGTTGTCCTGTGAATGTCATTGGCATTTCTTTTTCAGGTATCCTTCTTAATTCTAAGTCCTTAATGACTCTTAATATCTCTATGTTCACTCTAATAAATGAATCGATTAAATAAAAGCACAACCTTGGCACCCTGCCTAGGTGAGTAGATATTTCTAAAATTTAGTGTATACCAAGCTGGGGGGTGGGGGCATGCTCAAACAACTGCTGATCTTTGGGGATTAAACAGGGAGAGAAGGACTGATGTGCCACTGCTGGCTGGTTGGTACTTTGTGTAAATCAGAAACAGGCCCCTCCGCTGGGTGTTCATGAGAGGGCAGAGGCCCTGGCTCGGGGAGTACAGGCTGGAGCTGAGCCCCACTTAGACACTTCGGCACAAATCTTTGGGTGCAACCTGGACAAGCAAGCACAGCAGCCTGGGCAGGGGGATGACATCAGGGGGTGGGTAGGTGATATAGGGGCAGAGTAGGAAGCCTGAGAGGGAAGTAGGGGCAGGAAGAGATATGAGAGGATTCTCCAGCCTGCCCCTTCTCTCTCTGGGAGTCTGGCCATAAGTGGGGCAGGTACATTGCTTGCCAGCGCTGCCTCCCAAGGGGCATCTATGTGATGTGGGTACAGCAGAGGCCAGATGCCCAGAGGCTGCAAAGGGCAGGGTTGGTAGGATGATGGTAGATCAGGTTCTCTGCCTTCTATGGTTCAGAAGAAAGAAGAGCAAGTGGGAATGAGAAGTTGACAAGAACAGAGACAGCAGGCCAAGTGATCCTGGGAGGAGTTCTTTGGAGACTTCTGCTGCACCTGGTGTTAAGGTTCAGGGGGGTGACCTGCAGAGGCAGGGGAAGGAGGAGCTGGGAAGCAGAGGCTGGTCCCGTGGAGGAAGGGGGGCATATGGAACCACAAGCTTTAAGGGCATACCACCACTGGGTGAGAAAATGGAAAGCAGGGACAGTGAACAAATGGGGGGCTGTTGGCTGTTGGCCCGAGTGTGGGGGTGGGCTGAGCAGGACAGCTTCATTATCTACGGACCACAGGTCCCAACATTGGTGTGCTAGATGCCTGGAACCAAGAGAAACCAGGGTAGGTCTGGGTCTGCAGGAGGCTAGAGCAGGGTGGCCACACGACCGGGGAAGGGAAACCACAAAAACCCGAAGAATCCTGAGAAATCAGCAGACTGTGAGAATAGCTTTTCAATTTAAAAGCAAAACCATCCTAAGAATCCTCAACGCTGAGTCAACAGAGAGACTTTTCTATCGTGGCTAATATGGTGACAATGTCCTCGTTATTATTTTTTCCCCTGACCTGCTTCTCTTTGATTTCAAAGGGCAACAAAGGAGAGAAAAGGCATGACTATATTTAGAATGATGAAACCAGAGATTCTTGTCGTGGGTGTGGCTTCCCCACTGCCTGGTACAAGCAGCAGGCCTGGGCTACCTACAACGGGGTGCCTATGTGAAAGGACCCTCAAATCCTCCCTCTGCCCCCTGTGCTGTGTGCAGGCTGGCTCTGCTTGGGGCCCAGAGGGATTCCTTTTCTTTCTTTCTTTCTTTCTTTCTTTCTTTCTTTCTTTCTTTCTTTTACTTTCTTTCTTTTCTTTCTTTCTTTTTCTTTCTTTCTTGTTTTTATTGAAGTTCAATTTACCAACATATAACACCCAGTGCTCATCCCATCAAGTGCCCTCCTTAGAGCCCATCAATCACCCAGTCACCCCACCCCCCTGCCCATCTCCCCTTCCACAATCTGTTGTTTCTTTCCCAGCATTAGGAGTCTCTCACGGTTTGTCTCCCTCTAATTTTTCCCACTCAGTTCCCCTCCTTTCCCCTATAATCCCTTTCACTATTTCTTATATTCCCCATATGAGTGAAACCATATGATGATTGTCCTTCTCCGATTGACTTATTTTACTCAGCATAATACCCTCCAATTCCATCCATGTCGAAGCAAATGGTGGGTATTCATCTCTTCAAATGGCTGAGTAATATTCCATTGCATATAAAGAACACACCTTCTTTATCCATTCATCTGTCGAAGGACATCGAGGCTCCTTCCACAGTTTGGCTATTGTGGACATTGCTGCTATGAACATTGGGGTGCAGGTGTCCCAGTGTTTCACTACATCTGTATCTTTGGGGTAAATCCCCAACAGTGCAATTGCTGGGTCTTAGGGTAGCTCTGTTTTTAACTCTTTGAGCAACCTCCTCAGAGTTTTTCAGAGTGGGTGCACCAGTTCACATCCTCCCCCAACAGTAAAAGAGGGTTCCCCTGTCTCCACATCCTCTCCAACATTTGTTGTTTCCTGTCTTGTTAATTTTCACCATTCTCACTGGTGTGAGGTGGTATCTCATTGTGGTTTTGATGTGTGTTTCCCTGATAGCAAGTGATGCGGAGCATTTTCTCACGTGCTTGTTGGCCACGTCTATGTCTTCTTTGGTGAAATTTCTGTTCATGTCTTTTGCCCATTTCATGATTGGATTGTTTCTTGGTTATAGTTTGATAAATTCTTTATAGATTTTTAGATACTATCTGATATGTCATTTGTGATATCTTCTCCCATTCTGTAGGTTGTCTTTTAGTTTTGTTTTGTTGACTGTTTCTTTTGCTGTGCAGAAGCTTTTTATCTTAAGTCCCAATAGTTCAGTTTTGCTTTTGTTTCCCTTGCCTTCATAGATGTCTCTTGCAAGAAGTTGCTGTGGCCAAGTTCAAAACGCTTGGTTGTGCCGCTCCCTCCCGCCCAGCAGCCCAGAGATGGATGGGGGCTGTGGCCACCGTCCCCACGCTGCACACCAGGTAGCTGGACTGCCTTGTGGGAGCCACGGCCCTCAGGAACCTCACTGCTGCTTCTGGGGGCTGAGCCCACCCTGGACCCAGCACGAGCTGCCTCCGGTGGGGGGGGGGGGACGGGAGGCCACAGGGAGGCCCGCAGGCGGCCGGTGACAGTGGTCCTGGGTCAGGTCTCTGGCTGCCCGGCACTGTGTTGTCACCGTGCCTCACGGGTGGCCCTGAGGCCTCTGTCTGTGAGCACACCCCCCGCAGCAGGGAGCCAGTTGCTATTTGATGTTGGGCGTTTTTAAAAATTAAAGGTGTTTGAATAAAACAAAACAAAACAAAACAAAAAAAAAAAACACAAGCCTGTGTTCTCCTCTAGGATTTTGATGGATTCTTGTCTCACATTTAGATCTTTCATCCATTTGAGTTTATCTTTGTGTATGATGCAAGAGAATGAATGGTCTAGTTTCATTTTTCTGCATGTGGCTGTCCAATTTTCCTAGCATCATTTATTGAAGAGACTGTCCTCTTTCCCTCCATCCCTACACTCTGAAGAGTTTTGATCAGGAATGGATGCTGTATTTTGTCAAGTGCTTTCTCTGCATCTATTGAGAGGATCACGTGGTTTTGTTTTTTCTCTTATTGATATGATCTATCACATTGATTGTTTTACGAGTGTTGAACCACCTTTGTATCCTGGAGATAAATCCCACTTGGTTGTGGTGAATAATATTCTTAATGCACTGTTGGATCCTATTGGCTAGTTTCTTGTTGAGAATTTTTGCATTTGTGTTCATCAGGGATATTGATCTGCTGTTCTTTTTGGTGGCGTCTTTGTGTGGTTTTGGGATCAAGATAATGCTGGCCTCATAAAATGAGTTTGGAAGTATTCCGTCCCTTTATATCTTTCGGAACAGCTTTAGTAGAATAGGTATTGTTTCTTCTTTAAACGTTTGATAGAATTCCCCAGGGAAGCCATCTGGCTCTGGACTTTTGTGTCTTGGGAGGTTTTTGATGACTGCTTCAATTTCCTCCCTGGTTATTGGCCCATTCAGGTTTTCTATTTCTTTCTGTTCCAGTTTTGGTAATTTGTGGTTTTACAGAAATGCATCCATTTCTTCTAGATTGCCTAATTCATTGGCATAGAGCTGCTCATAATACATTTTTAAAATCTTTTGTATTTCCTTGGTATTAGTTGTGATCTCTCCTTTTTCATTCGTGATTTTATTAATTAGAGTCTTTTCTCTTTTGTTTTTAATAAGGCTGGCCAATGGTTTATCTGTCTTGTTAATTCTTTCAAGGAACCAACTCCTGATTTTGTTGATCTGTTTTACTGTTCTTCTGGTCTCTATTTCATTGAGCTCTGCTCGAATCTTTATTATCTCTCTTCTTCTGTTTGGTGTAGGCTTTACATGCTGTTCTCCAATTCCTTTAGGTGTGAGGTTAGCTTGTGTATTTGAGTTTTTTTCCAATTTTTTGAGGGAAGCTTATATCGTGATGTATTTCCCTCTGAGGACTGCTGTTGCTGTATCCCAAAGATTTTGAACAGTTGTATCTTCATTTTCATTAGTTTCCATGAATCTTTTTAATTATTCTCTAATTTCATGGTTGACTCATTCATCTTTTAGTAGGATGCTCTTAACCTCCATGTGTTTGAGTTTCTTCCAAATTTCTTCTTGTGTTTGAGTTCTAGTTTCAAAGCATGTGTTCTGAAAATATGCAGGGGACAATCCCAAAGTTTTGACTGCCTTCCTTTTTAAACCTTGAAAATACACACCCAGGTACAGAGACTTGCGTAGTGAATCTCCATAGCCAGCTTCAACAGGAGTTGCTGGAGTATATTTTAAAGCAATTTCTACATATGTTAGACCCTAGCTATACACATGGCTACATTTATAAGATTGAACTACAGAAACACTACTGCAGGAACGCCTGGGTGGCTCAGCAGTTGAGTGTCTGCCTTTGGCTCAGGTTGTGATCCCAAGGTCCTGGGATCGAGTTCCACATCAGGCTCCTTGCAGGGCGCCTGCTTCTCCCTCTGCCTATATCTCTCTGCCTCTCTCTGTGTGTCTCTCATGAATAAATAAATAAAATCTTTAAAAAGCACACACACATACACACTACTGCAGTAACAAAATAAACAAAAACTGCTTAAAATCATTAGTTTCCAGTCTATATTCAATATTCCCTTAATTATCTCCAAAATGTCATTTTAGTTAATTTGTTGATTCAGGACCAAGACAGAATTCCCCATTGACTTTGGTCAGCATGTCTAGCTCTTTCTTTGAAATCCCGCAAGAATTTCCACCCAGAAGAGGTTTCAGACTTCAGACACACTTCCTGCTCTTCCTTTGATCCAATCCCCAGCAAGCCACATTGTCTTTCTCTTGAGGTGGGAGGTAAGTGAGGATGGAATGATTGCAGCGAGTCTGCTTCCCAGGGGAAAGAAAAGATGGCTGCCAGTGCCCTTGCAGACCAGACAGGGGAAGGCCAAAAGGACCAGTGGAGGGAAGGCCAAAAGGAAAACCTAGCTTTGTTAATACTGGTAGAGGGTTTTTAGCCACTTAATGTGTTTACCAACCTAAATATAGCTTAACCTCCATAGAGAAGAAAATGCCAGTAAAACAACAGTCCCTTGCTTGTGTGCAGTTGACTGCAGGCTTGAAGCTGGTAGTAACAGCTGCAGTTGTAGGGAAAGGAAGGCAACCTCTGGCTTATATGGGATGTGGAGCGTCATGAAGCAGAGAAGTGAATTCTGGAGGGAGGCTTGAGGACCTCTGACAGTAAGCCCTCTCAAAGGAGACTGCCTGCCAACTTATGTATCAGAAGATGAGAAGGCTGAGTTGCTAAGAGTTCTTTTTATAATAAATGAAAGCATTTTACAAAGCAACAAGTGGGACATCTGTGGTAGCAGCTGTCCTTGTGTTCAGTATTGCCATCCGAGTAAAGGCAAGACAGAGTTGGGATTTACTATTATTATTAAGTGAGTGTCATGCTGCAACATGTTATATTAATAAATCATATAAGATAATGATTTTATGGCATAAGATATAATAAAACCTTAAATGCTTATAGAACCCACCTTCCAAAGGGCATAAAGGCACTGCTTAAACACAATTTATTAACTGATATGTTGTTTTTATGAGGAAACCTGTAGATGATAATTGGTAATGACTAACTACAGATACAGAAGACATTTAGCAGTGCAAAGTGCTTGTAGAGGGAAACTGGAACCACTGGTCCCTAATACATAGCTACTTCCACGTGGCTTTAGAATCTAGATCCCTACCACCAACCTCCCAACCTCAGGGTTAGGCAGTGGGATTGGTACCTGTATTTTCTGGGTTGGGGTAGGGACTCTTATCCTCATTTTCATTGGGCTGGAGGTCATCCATGTTGATCTAGGCAGCCAAAGGAGAGAAGGAGGAAGAAGCCAGTTAGATACATTCCCTAGTTAGCGAGGCTTGGAGTAGACTTGGAATTACATCATAATCAGTGGCTGAGCTGTTGACTCAAAAATATATCCTTGTTATCTTGCATATACCCTTTAAGACATCAATAGAAGATTGAGACTCAACCAGTCTGCCTTCTCTTCAAATTGCTAGTGCTCCTCATAGGCTTTCTTCCACTAAGTCTCTTTCTTTCCTTCTTCCCTCCTTTCCATGGGTGTCTGACCTGGGAAGACTGTGTCCTCCTTCTCCCAGCAATGGCCCTGCCAGCTCCTGGAAGGAGATGGCTTCTTACCTTAGTGGTGGGTGGGGACTCTCCATCAGCTGTAATGGATTTCAGTTCAATTTTTTCCTCCTTGGTTTCCTCCACTGCTGGCTTCTCCACTATCTCTTGTTTCTTCTCTGGGCTGGCAGTCCTGGCCGGTCAGCAGGAGGAAAAATTAAAGGGATGTTTACTGAATGATAGGAAACATGAAGAAATGGACCACTCTGTGGTCTCCTGGGGACTAGTAGGAGCAGATTCCCTGGGCCTATGTCCATGTGCCCTCAATCACAGATGTCACGGGTTGGACCCACAATGCAGGCACCTGGCCACACCTTGCTCTATCTGGTACTCAGCTGACCTCTTTCAGTTTCCTAGCTGCTCCATTCCCTGTCTGAATCAGAGAAAGCTTCTGGATCTGATTCAGGATTGGTTCCTGGGAGACTCAGTCCAATATCCAGGAAACGTGAGACCTATGATAGTCCCATTTAGACAAAAGAAGACAATGCAGAGCCTTATCTTGCTTTCTGAACATTGGAGGTAAATTATCAAGCAGCAAAAGGGAGTTAGTTAGCTGAAACTGCATTTCTCCTCTGAGTGGCTGCCTTCCTCCTCTCCCAATTCCTCACTCCCTCCACCTATCATGATTTCCCTTCTCAAAAAAGAATCCCCCAACTTCTTAAGTGGGTGGGGAAATCCAGCACCTTCACAGAGACTGTAACTCATGATGGTCCCTACATTAGAGCCATGGCAAGGAATTAGGAGAGAGGCCCAACTTTCTGTAGGAAGCCCCAAACCCAGTGCCTTCTAGCTGAGATGGCTGACAGAGGCCAGCGCCCAAGCTTCTCTTTATCACTAAAGGGGATGGCATTCCAGAACTGGGAACCCTGGGGCCCTGGGCCTGGGTAAGCTTAGAGGGTTACCTGGCCAGCTTCTTTCTCTCTTTCTCTTCTTCCTCCTCCTTTTGGGCAGATGTGAGGCTCTCAGCATCAGCCAGGTTGTCCACAGCAATGGCCAAGAACACATTCAGTAGGATATCTGTTTGTGTCCATTCTTAAAGAAAATGACCCTTGGCCTTGGGATTTTTGGTGGGTACAGGGAGCAGGGAAGGTGCAGGACATGCAGTGACAGAGTTCCCCACAGAATGAGCTCCACGGTGACTCACTGTGAGAGTTCCCAGTCCAGGGTGTTCCTCCTTCCCACTACCCTCTTGGCTACTGGGAGTCTTCTAAGGGGTTGAGAGCAGGCTAGCATGCAGGCTTGAGTGGGCAGTGAGTGAGGCCGTGAGCCTGCCTTGCTCTTTAATTGCTAGGTTTCGCTATTGGTTTCCCCACTGAGATGACTGGTTGTAATTGCCATTATAAACAGCACTGTCCCTAGCAGAATGCAGAATGCTCTTAAGAGCGGTTCTTTAAAACCGGGCACCGAGGAGGTGGCCCAATCTCTGCCAACTCTTCATGTGAGCCAGTGCATACAAAGACCCTTGGAGTATTGAGCTGCAGCTGGCTGAATCTTGGGAACTTTGAAGTGAAGCGACCATTTGCCTCTTTCTATCCCCCCCGACCCCCGCCCCGACCTTGAATAGAAACGCTGCAGGTCAGAGAATTGCAGAAGCAAAGGGAGTGTAGCTGCATGGGGCCTTAACATTTGTTAAGTCTAACTTCCACCCCTAGGACCCCCGGACTCACCCCACTTCACATATCAGGAAGCCACAACCCACAGAGGTGATGGGCTTGTCCAAGGACGCTAGTGTGTACCTGCTCCTGGTCCCCTGGCATTGTGGCAGGGGCTTTGCATACATTATCCCATTAAACCTCACCATGACCCATTAAGTAGGAGTCACTAACGGTTCATCACCCCGTTTTATAGACACTGAGGTAGAGAGCTTTTAGTCTGCTGAGGTCACCAGCTGGTTAAAGGTGAAACCTGTCTGCTGACATCAATGCCCCTGCTCTCAGCACTACATTAAGCTATGATTTAAATGCAAATCTTGGGCCAGAGCTGCTTCTACTTTACCATCTGTCTCTGAACACGACCCTCACACGGTTATGACCAGGAGGAGAGAAGACTGCCTGCGGCTTGAGACCGTGGAAACCTGCCCATGGCCTGGATCAGCGAGGACCTGTCAGGTCTGCTTGGTGAAGCCTGTCCAACTCTGCCTGGGACTAAAGTTCTGGAGAGCAGCTTCGGAGGGAGGGACACTGAGCAGAAAATAGGGAGGAGAGATGAAGGTCATTTCAAGGATGATGGCTCAGATCCCCTGGACTGTACTTCTTACCTCCAGTGGCACCAGCCTAGGGCAGCCAGGGCACCCAACTCCAAGTGCGTTCACACTGGAATCTATGTGAGTACCCGTATATGCACGACACCAGAGGGCGTTGTTCACCTAGACTATAATGAGAACACACCTCTTGGAGTCGGGCGACACTCCATCCCAAACTGGTTCAGGAAGATGAGCTTCTATCCCGACCTATGCCAAAGCTCCAGTCTTCCACCAAGACCCACCTCCATGGCTAAGGTGGTTCTGGGACAGGACACATTTTCTCCCCAGAGCACACCTTTCCCCTGCTTGCCTGGGGGCCCTGTGGGCAGGCAGCCACACTTTTCAGCCCTGAGTCAGGACCTGCTGGGCACACGTATTTGGCATCGTGCTGCAGGCTGAGGGAGGGTGGGGCAGCAGGGACGGGGAGGCAGGAGCAAAGGATACAGTTTCCACAGATGAAGAGGATGATGAAGTAAATACAGACTAACATCCCTGGAAAAGAGGGGCCGCCATAAGCCATGATCCCATCATACATCACCGAATTCCAGTCCTCCCCGGTCAGGATCTGAATGACACATTCCCACCAATAAGGGACACAGCGTTAGACCAACAGCAAACCCCAAAACTCCCCTGCCCTGCCCCACTGTCTTAACAAAAATCTAAAATCTCTTTTTCATCTCTTTCCCTCCTCTCAGCCCCCAGTTCTCCTCCCAGGGGCTCTGAGCTAATCACCTGGGCAAGTTTGACCCCATCCTTCCACAAAGTGCATGGGCCCTGGCATGATATTATTTGAGAAGTTACTGGAAGGGCTTCCTGGTCAAAGTATCTGCTTCTACTCACATACACTGCACAAGATGGCGGCCATCAGCCATTCCTCATGGCTTTTACAAATGTGGTCATTGAGAGAGTACTATGCTGTTCCAGCTTTCCCCAAGATTAGTCATTTGGGCACTATCTTTAAGATTTTGGCCACGTCCATATATTATTTTTCTTGTAAATCGATCTACTTTGAAACTTCAACAAGTGCTACTTTAGCTTTTCCCTACATCAAAGTATCTATGAAATGACAAATTTGATGGGCTAGTTATATTTTTTCCAGGGGCAAGCATGGTGGGTAGTGAAGACGGAGAGCTTCATCACCCTCCCCTCCCCCAACGAGGGCAGTCTGCTTTCCTTTGCTTATACTTCGGGCGTTCATATAGAATTTATTTGAATAAAGGTTTCTATGGTTAAGCAAGAATTTTTAAACTATATTTAATTATATTTTTTTCCCCAGTGGTCCATCCAACAGTGGAATTCCATGGGGGACTGAGGATAGAAGGAACTACAGAAAGAACTCGAGACTCTCCTGGGCATGGTCCCTCCATGGCTAATCTAGGCTGGCTTTGGTTGCCCAATGCAAGGATGAAGCTTCCCACCACCCTTTCAAGGCTCTTTCTCCTCCCAGCCCCAACCCCACCACTCAATCACCCTCCCACTCACATCCCAGCAGAGAAGAGTCCATACCTGAAACACGGTGAGGAGGGACTGTGGAAAGTTATCAAATGTGCTCCTCCGAGTCTGCATTTCATCAAAGTTGAACTTTCCTCCAAAGAGCTGCATCCCCAGGAGGGAGAAGATGATGATGAAGAGAAAGAGGAGTAGCAGCAGGGAGGCGATGGAACGCACAGAATTCAGCAAGGATGCCACCAGGTTGCTTAAGGAGTTCCAGTATCTGGGGACCAACATGAGGGAGATTAGTGTCCTTTCTCTACGCTTTTCTTAACATCTCTCTTCATTCACACATTCAATAGAAATTTTAAGATAAATTACAACTCCTTCTTTTCCCCTTTCAGTGGAGAAGTAGTAGTGGTGTGGATTGGGCTGGTAAGCTCATGATTAGAGTGTGGAGCTAGTTAATTCAAGGTCCCAGGATAGTAATGTGTAATGGCGAATAGACGGAGCTCAGAAGTCTGAAGCCTGAGTTTCAGCCTAGCTCTGCCAGTTGCCAACTGCTAATTGCAGTTGGGAAAGTTACTTAACTTCCTCTCTATTTGCCTCTCCATCCGAGAAAATAGTGGTAACAGTAGCACATACTTCATTAGGTTATTGGGAAGATTACATGAGACAAAAAAAAAAAAAAAAAAACCAAAACCAAACAAACAAACAAACAAAAACCCAGCCCACCTAGCAACAAAATAAAGAATATACAAGTGGGATTACATCAAAGTATAAAGCTTCTGGTCAGCAAAAGAAACAATCAACAAAGTGAAAAGACAACCTATGGAACAGGAAAAAATATTTGCAAATATATAGCCGATAAGGGGTTAATATTCAAATACAGAAAGAACTCAGACAACTCAACCGCAAAAACAAAGCAAAACAACAACAATCAAAAAACAAAACCCCAAATAATCCAAGTCAAAATTTGGCACAGGGGACACCTGGGTGGCTTAGTCAGTTGGGCATCTAATTCTTGATTTCGACTCAGACCATGATCTCCGGGTTCTGATATTGAGCCTGTGTCAGGCTCCATGCTCAGCCTAGAGTCTGCTTGTCCCTCTCCCTCCCCACAATTGTCCCTCTCCCTCCCCACAATTGCACATGCGCATGCTCTCTCTCTTTCTCAATAAGTAAATAAACAAAATCTTAAACAAAAGAATGGTGTTTAAAAAGAAATTAAGCACAGGACTTGAATAGACGCTTTTCTAAAGAAGATATATGAAAGGTCATCAAATACAGGAAAAGGTGCTCAACATCATTAGTCATTAGGGAAATGCAAATTAAAATGATCACCTCACACCTATCAGAATGGATATCATCAAAAAGACAAGAGATAACAAGGGTTGGCAAGGATGTGGAGAAAGGGGAACCCTCGTGCACTGTTGGTGGGAGTGAAAATTGGTGCAGACTCTGTGGAGGTTCCTCAAAAAGTTACATATTAACTACCATATGATCCAGTGATCCCAATTCTGGGAATATACCCAAAGGAAATGAAAACACTAACTCCAAAAGATATCTGCACTCCCCATGTTCTTTGCAGTATTATTTACAATAGCCAACCCAAGTGTCTATCAAGGGATGAGTGGACAAAGAACTTGTGGTATATAACACACACACACACACACACACACAGAGGAATGTTATTCATCCATGAAAAATGAGGAAATCCTACCATTTATGAAAACATGGATGGACCTTGAGGACATTATGCTAAGTGAAATAAGTCAGAGAAAGACTAATACTGCATGATTTCCCTACATGTGGAATCTAAAAGCAAAACCCCAAAGAACCAAAAAACCACCTACCTCATGGAAAGAGAGATCAGATTCATGGTTATCAGAGGCAGGGGGTGGGAGGAGGGAGAATTGGATGAGAGTGTCAAAAGGTACAAAATTCCAGTTAGAAGATAAATAGGTCATAGTGATGTAATTACAGTATGATGGCTATAGTTATCACAGCTCCATTATATTAACAGCAGATCCTAAGAGTTTTCATCAAGAAAAAGGATTTTTTCCTTTTCTTTTTATTATATTTATATAAGACAATGGATGTTAACTAAACCTATTGTGGCAATCTTTTCATAATATATGTAAATCAAACCTGCTGTATGCTTTAGGTTCATACAGTGATGTGTGGCAATTATTTCTCAAAAAAACTGAAAAAATATAATTCCTACTCTTAAAAAAAACCACCCTACTATAGTGCCTGGCACACAGTTGATAAAGGTTAGTAATTACTGTTATCGCTATTGGTCTTTAGACAGAAAAACACATTAAAATTATTTTTTCCCCAAGAATGCTGCTCTCAGCCCAAGCAGCAACTGGTCACCCATGGGTAAGAGAGGGTACAAGCCTTAGTGAGTTTTCCCAGATTTACCCTGCTGTCCAAAGAATTGGTTTTTAAAAAAGCCTCTCTTCTGGAGATTCTGATTTAATAGTTGTAGTTTGGGGCCCAGAAATCTATATTTTTAACAAGCATCCGAGATGATTCTGCTAAGCAGGCAAGTCTGGGAAATCCTGGGTTGCAGGAAACCCATCTCACCCACAGGGTGGGAGTCTGTGAGTAAAGTAGAGAGGTCTTCCCGGGCAGAGGTGGGCCATTGGTGGGGTTCCTTGGAGAGGAAGCCCCTAGTCCTTATAATCACAGACCCTTTCTCCACTGTAAATACAGAGGTTCTCTATTATAGCCTAGGAAAAATCCCTTCCTCTTGGAATAGGGGAGAGGTGTGGGCTGCTAATGGCTGCTGGATGTGTCTTGGGTAAAGGAAACACAATGCACCATAGCCAAAGGAACACAGCTTCCTACTGCAGCAGGTACAACAACAGAGAAGTCTTACTTTCTTAGCTCCACCTTTGGCCTGTCTGCCTTCCAGGTCACGATCTTTACCTCCTCCACTTCAGGCATTCCCAGCTTATTACTAATATATACAGTGAATTGTTTTTTTGCCACTTAACAGGGTGACATGCAAATCATTCCCATTATAGTCTCACAGCTGCACCTCAGCCTCAGTACTTCTCTCCAGAGAATAGTTCCATATTAGTTGAAAGAAGCATATGGGCCAACCGTTTGGATGTAAATGTGAACTTCTTCCCAGCCTGAAGTCTTTAATGCTCCCTTCTCCTTCACAAATTCAACTTTTCCCTGCCTCTATTTTGTCTGCCACACTTCCTCTGTTTGCAGAATATTAATATGTTTATTTGTATCTGTTCTATAAATGCTCTTCAGTGTTTTTCATTTGTGACAGTCTTGTCTTACCCAAATAGGCTCTGAGTTCTTTTTTTTAAATAATAAATTTATTTTTTATTGGTGTTCAATTTGCCAACATACAACCAGTGCTCATCCCATCAAGTGCCCCCTCAATGCCCGCCACCCAGTCACCCAACACCCGGCCCTCCTCCCCTTCCACCACCCCTAGTTCGTTTCCTAGAGTTAGGAGTCTTCATGTTCTGTCTCCCTTTCTGATATTTCCTACCCATTTCTTCTCCCTTCCCCTCTATTCCCTTTCACTATTATTTATATTCCCCAAATGAATGAGACCATATAATGTTTGTCCTTCTCCGATTGACTTACTTCACTCAGCATAATACCCGCCAGTTCCATCCACGTCAAAGCAAATGGTGGGTATTTGTTGTTTCTAATGGCTGAGGAATATTCCATTGTATACATAAACCACATCTTCTTTATCCATTCATCTTTCGATGGACACCGAAGCTCCTTCCACAGTTTGGCTATTGTGGACATTGCTGCTAGAAACATTGGGGTGCAGGTGTCCCGGTGTCTCATTGCATCTGTATCTTTGGGGTAAATCCCCAACAGTGCAATTGCTGGGTCTTGGGCAGATTTATTTTTAACTCTTTGAGGAACCTCCACACAGTTTTCCAGAGTGGCTGCACCAGTTCACATTCCCACCAACAGTGTAAGAGGGTTCCCTTTTCTCCACATCCTCTCCAACATTCGTGGTTTCCTGCCTTGTTAATTTTCCCCATTCTCACTGGTGTGAGGTGGTATCTCATTGTGGTTTTGATTTGTATTTCCCTGATGGAAAGTGATGAGGAGCATTTTCTCATGTGCTTGTTGGCCATGTCTATGTCTTCCTCTGTGAGATTTCTCTTCATGTCTTTTGCCCATTTCATGATTGGATTGTTTGTTTCTTTGGTGTTGAGTTTAATAAGTTCTTTATAGATCTTGGAAACTAGCCCTTTATCTGATAAGTCATTTGCAAATATCTTCTCCCATTCTGTAGGTTTTTAGTTTTGTTGACTGTATCCTTTGCTGTGCAAAAGCTTCTTATCTTGATGAAGTCCCAATAGCTCAGTTTTGCTTTTGTTTCTTTTGTCTTCGTAGATGTATCTTGCAAGAAGTTACTGTGGCTGAGTTCAAAAAGGGTGTTGCCTGTGTTCTCCTCTAGGATTTTGATGGAATCTTGTCTCACATTTAGATCTTTCATCCATTTTGAGTTTATCTTTGTGTCTGGTGCAAGAGAGTGGTCTAGTTTCATTCTTCTGCATGTGGATGTCCAATTTTCCCAGCACCATTTATTGAAGAGACTGTCTTTCTTCCAGTGGATAGTCTTTCCTCCTTTGTCGAATATTAGTTGACCATAAAGTTGAGGGATTCTCTATTCTGTTCCATTGATCTTCTGGATTCTCTATTCTGTTCCATTGATCTATGTGTCTGTTTTTGTGCCAGGACCACACTGTCTTGATGATCACAGCTTTGTAGTACAACCTGAAATCTGGCATTGTGATGCCCCCAGCTATGGTTTTCTTTTATAAAATTCCCCTGGCTATTCAGGGTCTTTTCTGATTCCACACAAATCTTAAAATAATTTGTTCTAACTCTCTGAAGAAAGTCCAGTATTTTGATAGGGATTGCATTAAACGTGTACATTGCCCTGGGTAACACTGACATTTTCACAATATTAATTCTGCCAATCCATGAGCATGGAATATTTTTCCATCTCTTTGTGTCTTCCTCAATTTCTTTCAGAAGTGTTCTGTAGTTTTCAGGGTATAGATCCTTTACCTCTTTGGTTAGGTTTATTCCTAGGTATCTTATGCTTTTGGGTGCATTCAAATTGGCGAAGAAGAAGTCAAACTCTCCCTCTTCGCCGATGACATGATACTCTACATAGAAAACCCAAAAGCCTCCACCCCAAGATTGCTAGAACTCATACAGCAATTTGGCAGTGTGGCAGGATACAAAATCAATGCCCAGAAGTCAGTGGCATTTCTATACACTAACAATGAGACTGAAGAAAGAGAAATTAAGGAGTCAATCCCATTTACAATGGCCCTGAATTCTTGAGGACAGAAGTTTCATTCTTCCATTCTCTCCATCTTTGTCCTCACCCAATATGTGTGATAGACTGCCTGGTGCCTCAATAGGCTAGAGGTGGTAATACTTGTTCTGCTTAAAGCAAGAAGAGAACCTCTCTGGGGATAGAATACCTGCCCCTCTTATACTTGAAGCAGTGTTTGCATCCCTGGCTGGAGAGGAAACTGCCTAGGATTTTGGTCATATTCGAAGTACTGATTGCCATGCCTCACTTTACAACTATGAAATTATAATCTTTGGCATTGGGGTTTGAGTAATTTTCATGCAACCCCTCCAACACTTGTCAGTAGGCTGGTATTTAGGAATCAATAACTTTAGGGCATATTTATAATGAGAATTTCCAGTTCTATCAGAGGGGAGAGGGTCAGCACATGGGTTAAGGTCACAGAACCCTCTAGAGATCTTCTCTGTGTTCAACTGTCATGGAATATTCTGGGAAAGTCTTTATGGCCATAGAAGTTGGAAGCCTTAATTTTCATGAGGTGCATGGACATGAGGGAGATAACTCAAACCAGGCTCACGACTGAGGTTCAGAGGTGTCTGGCAGCCACAGGGACCCTATAGGGAGGCAGACAGGGAGGCCCCAGACTGGACAGAGGTTTAGTGGGGTGGAGCAGCCAGGAGGCAGAGAGGGAAGGGGATGTGGGAGGAGCTCCTCAGAACACCAGGGGTTCTTGGGAATATGGAGGCCATGGTAGAGAAACAAAATGAGTCACCAATGGAAGAGACCTCTTTGGAAATGCGGGGCATGACAGATGGCAGATAGTGAGTACCAAGAGGGGCTGGCAGTGGAGCAGGGGTGAGGGCTCTAATGGTCGGAGGGGTTGGCAGTGGGGTGGAGGATTTGATTAAAAGTGAGGACTCTTCTTATGCTTCCCTATGTCTCTCAAGATATCCAGGGAAAGTCTGTGTTTCTCTTGGTCAACCAGTGGTGGGCTCAGAACATGAGACTTGTGGAAGGACAGAACTCTTACCCCATCTTATCACTTAATAAGTGACAATTGTAGTTTCTGGCTCAAGACATAACCCTTGCAGTCACCCTTCATGTATCTTTCGCCCCCCACATCAACAGGTGAAGCCTGACTCTGGTCACTTCCCACTACTCTGTCACCAGCTGAGCCAGCAATCTTCTAGCTGGATTTCTGCCACCTGATGGACTGCCCTGCTTCGACATTTGCTCCATGCAGACTCTCCATGTTACACACATCTCAGGTGAAAGGCCCTTAAATGCACCATGCCTTTTTTTTTTAATTATTAGCAATGAATTATAACACATTGAAAAAACCATCTAAATCCACTGATACTTAAAAAAGGAGGGAGAGTCTTCCTTTACAGAATATATCAAATGAATAATATGAATTAATGAATGAATTAGAAGATTACCCTTTTGCAGCAGCAACTAATTCAGGTAAAGATTATCACAGACACTAAAACCATAAGGTGAAACATCATTGGCGAGTAGGGTATTCATACACTCTCAAAGTATGACTCCATAGATTACTTATTAATCACAAAGAGAAAGAGTACCTTAACAGTGGAGAAATCTGGCAGACACTCCCTTAACCAAGTTTCTACACTTAGAATCACCAAAAACAAGACAAACTTATATTACATACTTCCTGACATGCCATGTGATGGGAAGTAAATAACCATCTATGTACTCCATACCCCTGCAGCAGGAGGCCCTTATAAACTGTAAGTCAGGGCAGCCTGGGTGGCTCAGCGGTTTAGCGCTGCCTTCAGCCCAGGGCGTGATCCTGGAGACCAGGGGTTGAGCCCAACGTCGGGCTCCCTGCATGGAGCCTGCTTCTCCCTCTGCTTCTGTCTCTCTCTCTCTGTCCCTCATGAATAAATAAATAAATAATCTTTAAAAAAATAAAAAAAAAATAACTGTAAGTCACATCAAGTCTTAACACAACTTCAAGTCCTGTTAGACCATGCAGGATCAGCCTTTACTGCCTCAATGACCATATCCCCTCCCATCTCCCTACTCTTTAGCTCTAGCTCAGTGGTCCTGGGCTGTCCCCTCAGCCTCCATGCATACTCCTGCCCTGGTACCTGTCTTTCTGCTGTCTGCAGAAGTCTCCTCCAGAACTGTGTGTGGCTTGCTTCTTCGGTCCCTGCAGGGCTCTGCTCAAATGTCCCCTCACCACAGCGGGTCCTCCCTGACCAATTATATCCCCATTCCTGCTTTTAATATACTCATCACCACTTGCCTCCAGAATATAAGGCTCACAGGAGAAGGGAGCTCACCTACTTTGTTCATATTCTCAGTGCTTACAACAGTGCCTAGTAAAGGGGGTGATTAATGAATATTTTGTTGAGTGAATGAATCTTACTATGAATATGACATATTTATACTTACTGGAGGGAAAAACAAGGGGACATGGGTTACTCAGGCACTCCTGTGTGTATGTGTGTGGTGAGAGCAGGGGTGGGTTGGTGGTGGGATCTCTCACACACATACTTAAGTCAAACATACTTTGCCTGAAAGCAAGGAGAGGCTATTTGCACCTCTTCCATACCATTTCTTTTCCTATAGCTTCTTTAAATTCACAGGCAGAGTTTTTGAGGTTCCTGACTGTAACACTGCCTAAGTCAAACTATTATGTATCAAGGGAATAGATAGATGGTTGCCAGAGACGGGGGGGTTGGGGATGTGTACAAAATGGGTGAAGGGGGTCAAAAGGTACAAACATGCAGTTATAAATAAGTCCTGGGATGTCATGTACAGCATGATGACTATAGTTAATAATACTGTATTGCATATTTGAAAGCTGCCAAGAGTAAATTTTAAAAGTACTCATCTCACACACACACACACACACACAAATTTGGAATTATATATGGTGACAGATGTTAACGAGATTTTTTTGTGGTGACCATTGTGTAATGTACACAAATATGGAATCATTATGAACACCTGAAACTAATATGTTATATGTCAATTAAACTTTCACAACAAAAAAAGTGATTATGTATCAGTTACCCTACAGAAAACATGGTTGTTCTGGCTTTGAGACCCTTGCACTAGGATTTCCCCAAGAGCTCTGTGAACATGTGTTTCCCTTGTGGAAGAACTCCCATCCTGGTGGCTCAAAACCAATGCCTGTGGGTTTGAGGGCTTAAACTAGTCTTGAAGAGACAAACTGCACCCAGGTACACAGACATCAGCCCTCCTCCTCCCTGGGTGAAAAACACCCAGGCAGAAAAGATACTGCATTGAGACCAGTCACACAGTTAAGACACAGGGAAGACAAACAAATGGCTGTTTACTCTGTTTCCTTCAACTTCTCATGTTAAATGGGGCAAGGTGGATGTTGCTCTGTGGCTGGCTTGACACCTGTACTTTTTGTTCCTTTGAAGCAGAATTAAGGTAGGAAAGCTGGTGCCAGTGGCCTAGCATTATAAGAGGTATACAGCTTGTTGAACAGACGGTATCCATCCCTAATGTGCACATGCTTGGAAATGTTTTATGTGCTCTCTAAAGGACTGAGACAAAGGGATTGTTGTATTGATGTTGTGGCAAAGAGCATTATTAGGGTTCAGAGAAGAGCTGGAATTTGGAGCCTGACATGCCTTGGCTGATAGCAGGAGATAGAGTTAGGGGCCTCATTACCACTGATATCGATGAAATTTGTAGGTGACAGGTGGCAGCCTCTGAACAGGGTGACATGAAATAGCATTTAAATGAAATGTTGGCAGCCCTGCAGGTCCTGAAGCACTCTCCTCCATAACGTCAATCTGATTGTTGGTGGTTGTTACTGTTATGGCGTGAAGATCAGATGATGCCTCAGGTCCCAGAATCACTCTCCTTTTTAGATATATTAGCTTCTAGACATAAAAACTAAAAGGGTTAACCACATATTAGCAATCAACTGAGGCTTTTATCCTAATCAATTAAAACCATGAAGCACACTCACAAAAAAAAAAAAAAAAAGAAAGAAAAGCTTTGGAGAAAAGTGAGCAGCAGCAGAACAGTAATGTCTTGGGCCTCATAGAGAAACAGGAAAACGAAATACATTGTCTTCAGTGCACACATGCATCCACATCTACAGAAGTCTCCATTCTATATTTGGGGATTCGCACCCCTATATGTATATACCCAGCTTTTGAGACTCCCCTCCCCCTATCCCACCACTCTCTGACACTTCACTGGCCATGGTCATCCTTGAGATCAACTTTTCAATTCTCCTGTGGCTCTGAATCATTCTCTCCAAAGAGGTCTTTGCTCTCCCCATCCCCTATCCAACTCGGCCCACTGTTCCCTCTAAAAAGTAGAGAGCATGTGAGGGGTTTCTTACCCAAGCTATTTCTTTGTTACCTAAAATCCCTCACTTGTTGGCTATGGCTTCACTTTGGTTACCTTTTCCCTCTGCCTCTCTTGGCTTAAGTGACCATCGCCTGCTCAGGCATCCTGTATCTCTATCATTCTTTCTGCTCTAAGTCTGTTTGGGCCCTATGGACTTCTTTCTCCCTCATCCTCAATGACAGAAAGTGACCTAAGCCTTGCTTGAACTGGAATTTTCATCCTGTGAATCTTTGCTTCAAATAGCTCAGGGCTGGGTCCTTTACAGTCTAGGTATGGAGCAGATCATTGAGCCTGCTATAAATAAAAGATCTTCAAAATAACAGTACCAATAGCTTTAGGGTGCTTTGTAAATGCTTCAGCCTACTTCCTTTCTGTTCTAAAGAGGTTCATAACTAAATTTATACCTGTCCCAACTCTTCTCGTCCTGAGGGATAAACCACCCCCTACCCCAACAAAATTCCTTTCAGTTTTGGTGGCAGTGATCTATTGTTGGTAGAGTATTTATAAAGCAAATTTCATGTGGTGAATCTATGTGGTATGAGGCTTCTGCACATCATTCCTGAGGGAGGGTGGAAGAATGCAGGTCATATGAGATACTTGGGGGAAGCACAGTAGGCTCATTCAGGGAGGAAGCTCAGCCTTGCCCTCACCTCTCCCTGTGCCAGCCTCAGAGACATATGAGGTTGGTGTACAAGGACTAATCCTTCAGTAAAGTTGGCCCCTGTTTCTGTAAGGCACAATAGATCCTGGAGGAATTAGTGTGATGGGAGGCTGAATTAGGCATATGCTCATCCAGGAAGAGCCAAACAGAATTTTATAATAGGGTCTGGAATAGCCAGGGGCACAAGGCCAAATCTATCAATTTACTTCCTGCTGATACCTACCTCTGCTCTTTCCATCCTAAGAGAATGCACATTTTATGTGTTTTACTTTAGAGTCAAAGCCTGCCTTGGATAACAAGTTCAAAGGTCTTGTCTTCTCTGTTTGTATCAGAGGTCTTGGCCACATTGAGAAAGGAACCTCCTGGGGTAATGTAACCTGGTCATACTGGCAAGGCTGTCTGGTCTTGACCTCCTGTGAGCTCCTGGACCGCAGAGCTACTCAGTTCTGCTAGTGAGCCCCTGTATCAAATGTGTCAGGGTTAAGGAAGGAGCACATTCAAGTCATCCTCACCTGTGTCTTCTTAATCCCCAGTAGATGATACGAGCTAGTCACCATCCCAGAGAATAACCACCCTTCATGCTAACGTCAGTGAGCAGGCTCTTGAGTCTGAGCTGCCTTCTCCATAGACCCTGGCCTGGAAACTGGGCAGATGCTAAACATATCTCTTTAATAATGGTCTTTAAGGAGCTCAGAACCTTCATGGTGCCCTTAGAGGGCTAGAGTGGGGAGGATGGGGGTGGTGTAGGATTGGATCAGATGCTCATGGCCAGACTGGCAATTGAAATGGAGACATTTAGAGCCTGGGGAATTTGTAAAAGGCTCTCACCTTGGGGCTCTATGGAGCCCATATGTGATCGTGATTCACCAGTAAATCTGTCTGTGCTGAGTCAGCCCAAACTCACATTTCAGGGCCTGGGAAGAGAGCCACAGGGGAGGAGCAGTAGGAGAAAGAAAGGGATTTAAGGTTTAAGAGAGAAAAAGCAAGGGCTGGAGGGATTTTAGTGCATTTAAAAACCAACTGTATAAAAAATGAGATGTGATTAGTAGATTGGAATCACATCCAAATTTAGTCTGAGGTCTTTCTTCCTCCCCACAGAATGTACACATACTTGATATTAAAAACTGGTAACATTCAAGAGCTCCCAAACCTCAAATCAGGAGAAAGAACTCAATCTACCATGTGGCTGGAAGGTCCACTGTCATGGGTAACGTACCCAAAGATGACAAAGATTTTGGCAATGTGGATGCCTCTCTGTTCTCACTGAGGCAGGAATCATGCCTTCTCTATTCCATAATTTATCACTCCTAATATTATCAACACTTAGGAATTAACTGATTTACAGTAGAGTACAAGGTTCCCAGTCTTCCTTTTTTTTTTTTTTTTTTTAATGAGACATAGGATGGGTGGCATTCATACACATAGTATACTCTTTTTTTTTTTAAATAGATGAATGTATACACTTTATTGTCATGGTTAGATTCTGAGTTTCTAGGTGATAAGAATTAAAAATTAAAATGTCCTATATCTCCTCTGAATCATAATACATACACATTTGATACATGTTATTTAATGAATAGAAATCTAATACCTCGTTGACACGGAGACCTCTATCAGCAACTAAGGCAAAAACATAAACAGGAAGATGGCTGTTGCTAAGCACACTTATTCCAAAATTTCACATAGTATACTCTTGAAAGCATTCTCAGATTTTGACAAAACACTCAAAAAAATAAGCATGTTAATTATTCACTTTCATCACATATCATATTCATATTTGTAATATACTGAAGACTTCAGGGAGCATAAAGAGTGGGAAGTCCAGACCATTCTTGCTCGTTCATAAAAGCATTTGGGAATGCAAATGGCCAAAGGTGAGGGTGTCACAGGAACAATATTGAATTTACTTGTATTTATTTATTTTTTTTTGGAAAAGAAACTGCTCAAAAACTTTGGTATTGCAGCTCCTATAATAACAAAATACTTGCTACACACTGTTCAACTGCTCTGGACATACTATTGTGTTTTGACATCATGGTGGAAGACTCTAGGTCTAGGTTAGTATTCTAAACTCAGACCACAGGTCAGGACCTATGGTGAGGTGAGGAAAGGAAACTTGAAATTATAGGAAGGGATTCATGAATCCATATATACACCAAGCATTACAGCATTCTAAATAAATAGCCTGTCTTGTGTATAAATTACTACTTTTCAAATGTGCACAGGTGTATAGGAATTAATAAAATTAATTTAAAAACTTTGCTGAATTCCTAGTAGCTCTTTATCATTATACGTTTCTCCAGTCAAGAATTCTCAAAAAGTACAATCTTAACATGGTAAGGGGCTACAATGTAGAGTGTAGATGAAAGAATCAAGATTTCCAATGATATATGAAAGTCCATATTTTAAGGCAGGGAAGAGGACAAAGGGCAGCAGCAGGAAATTAGGCAAGGGTTCTCAAGGTGAAGTGATTGAACTACTAGCATGGAACTGTCTGGAAGTTGCTGGTCAAAATCTCTAGTAGTGTGGGTCCTTCATGAGTTCTCTTAATGAGTCCAACTAAGTTTGAGAATCAAAATCACTGGTTCAGAATGCATTGTAAAAATGCTTATTAATATACAAATATTGAGATATCATAAAATATTCTCCAAAAGGTTTAAAAAGAAGAGAGAGAAATATGCTTTCTTGATGGCAGGACCATGCACAGATGACCCATCTTGAGGAACCATGATGTCTACTCCCACCCCCTATCTTAGGTATTTTCTTGGTTACCAGAGTATATTTGAGACAAGGTTCAGAGGGGCATGGGATTCCCCACATAGTTATAGACTCTATGTTGTTTTCCAAAAGCCCCCAGAGGGGTCAAAGGCTTTCAAACAGGAATATGATGGCCTTTGCCAAAGGAACTTCCAATTAGATAATTAAATTGTTCTGTTTATAGACTTTATAGAGACCTGAAAATACCACCAATCTTTCTTGTGAAGGAACTACAGGACACTCTCTGCCAAGACAGATTTTAAAAAATGACTTCTTGGCAATAGTTTCAGCTTAGATATAGATAAATTATTGATTGGAAGTAGAATGACTGTCAAATCTCTTCAAGATGCTATGACAATATCTAGGAACAAGAATTCTTTTCTATAGGAATCTAAAAAACAAAAGCAAAAACAAATTTCCAAACACACAGACTTTTGAGAATTATTTAGGGGGCACTGAAAACTGCAAGTGAAGAATAGCTTTCACGAGACCCAAGAAGGAGCAAGCAGAATCAGAGAAGACCTAACATCAAGAACCAACTTGTAAAAATTCTTTAAGTCGCGTCTCTGAGACGAAGATGGCAAGACAGTTTAGCAGTCAACTCCACAGTTCACGGTCATGGTTAGGAGCACAGAACCTGATGTCAGACAGATCTGCTATTTAATCCCAGCTTCACCCCTGAGCAGTTTCTGTGGCCTGGGAAAGTGACTTAAGTCTCTAAATCACACTTTCCTCATCTGTAAAATAGGAATAATGATAATAGTGCCCTGCTCTGACCCTGTCTTACAGATGATAAAGTCCTGATGCATGTTAATAATAATTGTTATTATATTTCTACTACTTTTACTACAAACTAAGGGTTTTCTGTAATGTCACGATATTCAGGGCATTCAGAAAGAGCTTTTTCTAGGGTGAGAAGTGTTAAACACATGGGGTTAAATTCTGCATGTTCTTGGAATCCATCCTGTAACATTAAACCTTCTTCCCCGGGGACTCTCTCCTGTTCCTGACTTGCCATAGCACGTATTCTTCCCATCCCAACATTTGCCAGCTCATTTTATTCTGTCTTAGATTTTCTTTCAGCGACTCTCAGAGCTTCTACTCTCCTTCCTCCAAATAACAACAATGATAATAATTAGATTAATAATAAACCCTCTGGCTGTTCAGTGTCCCTGGGCCTGGCACTGACCCCTGACCCTCGACAACACCACAGGAATGAGTATATGCATCACTGAGTATATGCATCACTGAGAGAGCCAAGAACAGAACAGCAAACCAAGGGTGGCTTTGCAAGCCCTGACACTCACGCAGCTGAATTCAGAACACACTGAGCAGGGTGTGGTTACTTCTGGGTCTTTGAATGAAAGGTACCAACCCCATCCTCTTTTATCCCCAACACAATCCAATTGATGGTTTCAGTGTCCCTATTACCAGCTGGGCTCCCAAAGCAGAGACTCTTATAGAGGAAGCTTGTACCTCTGGGGAGCAGAGTTTGAGCCCCCTCTCTACAACATGTTTCTAACATGTCCCTTCAAGGTTGACCACAACCCATAGTGAGAAATACCTATTACGCTGCAACTGAGACATATGTCCCAAAGATTTTTCTGAAACACTGCTTATGACCATGTGAGGCCTTCTGATATTTTCCTATTCTATTTAATTCTTTCATGCAAAATGAGAATGTGAAGAAATTGGAGCCTGTATACATTACTAGTGAGAATGCAAAATGGTATAGTCTCTTCAAAAAACAATTTGGAAAACAATTCCTCAAAATCTTAAATGTAGAGTTATCAAATGATTTAGGAATTCCATTCTTAGGTATATATCCAAGAGAAATGAAAATGTACAACAGTACAAAAACTTGAATATGGATGTTCATAGCAGCATTAATCATAGTAGCCAAAAGGTAGGATAAACCAGATGTCCATCAACTGATGAATGAATAAACAAATTCAATGTATATCCACACAATGGAATATTATTAAGCCATAAACAGGAATAAAGTACTGACACATGCCATAACATGGATGAATCATGAAATCAATATACTAAGTGAAAGAAGCCCAGTCATAAAACATCACATACTGCATGATTTCATTGATAGGAATTGCCAAGAATAAGCAAATCTATAGAGATAGAAAATAAATTAGTAGTTGCCACTTGGAAGGAAGGTGGGGTAATTGATGAGTGGGTATGGGTTTCTTTTGGGGTGATGAAAATGTTCTAAAACTAAATTGTGGTAATGGTTGCAAAACTCTGAATATATAGAAAAAAACTGAACTGTACACTTTAAAGGGGTGGATTACATAGTAATCTTAATAAAGCTGATGAAAAATGATGGTTGTGATCCAATCAATTGATTTCACCACCCCAAATGGGTCTCAACATAGTTGAAAATTACTGTCCTGGAGCATGCTGCCCACCCCCATACCCCCGCCTGTGCCTGTCCTCTTCATGAGAATCATGGCTTGACCTGGAGAGTTGGGGAGGCTACAGTCTTTGGGTGGGGGGATGTACAGGCAGATGGAGAGGGGGTGAACGTGTAGAAGGAGGGGTGAGAGCCATCTGTGGCACAATAGCCATCATCTTTCTCCAGTTAAGGAACCCTGACTGCATTTTCGGCAGCACATGCACAGCAAAAGGACCACATTGTTCATTCTCTCTAATAGCTGGGATGGCCACAAGAACAGAACCTTTGGAGAAATCTCTGCAAGAGCTCTGAAAGGGGCTGACTAGCCAGGGTGGGTGCCCCTTTGGGTCCCTCACCCTTTCTTTTCTCCCTGCCTTCTCCCTGCTTTCAAACATGATGGCTCAATCTCTGGAAGCCACCTAATAACCCTGGAAGTGGAGGGCAGCCCTAAGGCTGTCAAAGCAAAGGACAGAAGGGGACTGGGTCCCTGATGACTTCTTGAAGCTACCTGCGTTTCCCACCTCTGCACTTCATTTATATAACAAATCCCGAGTTTGCTTATGCCACTGAGTTTCCTCTGGTATTAGCAGCCAAAGGAATTTCTAAATGATATGCCATCTAAATGAAGAAAAATTCCCCTCCATCATATATGAGGCAAGAACAGACCTTTTAAGAAATAACAGCTACTCTCCCACCCAGGCCTTTCTGCCTTTCTTGCCTTCTGGAAGAACTTCTCCCCGAGTCCCAGGTCCCAAGGGACATGAAAACCAAATACCTTGTGATTTTAAATATCCGTAGGAGCCGGACACATCTCAGCACAGAGATGCCCAAGGGAGACATGATCTTGGTCTCCACCAGGATGGTCTCCAGGATGCCCCCACACACGATGAAGCAGTCGAAGCGGTTGAAGAGGGACACAAAGTAGGCCTGCAGGCCCAGGCTATACATCTTCAGCAGCATCTCTGCCGTAAAAAGGGCCAGTAGTGCCTTGTTGGCCGTGTCTGGTGGGTTCAGGCAAGGGGGCAGGATCCCAACATGGGAGTGAGAGGAGGGAGGCACAGAGGAGGAGAAAGGAAACAGTAATTATCACCATCTCCCTTTCCAGCCAGGACACCTCTCCCCTGTGTTGTTGCCAGAACAGAACAATTGGGGTCAAACTGACAGGAAAGGGGTATCTAGTTATAATCACAGTAAACCTGATCTACTACGCATCAAGGGTTTGTGTGCTAATCTTTATTCTTCCCAGCCACTTTTTCAGAGATGAGGAGTGAGGTTCTGAGAGGTGAGTAATCTGCCCAAATCAATCAGCCAAAAGGGGGAGCCAGACCCTTAGTAGTTCACCCTCTACACTGGGAGGCCCACCAGCACCCGGATCTGCTTGACTCCCTGGGAGTGGAGCTGAGGCACTGGCTAGGGGTCCAGGGGAGGGTGGTGGGTATTAACTGCCCATCGAGAACAGCTCCTCATGCTCAGGCCATGACAGTCCTCTTTCCTGGCTTTTTGCTCACCTCATCCACACGTGTTCTGGCAGGCCTACCTGAAGACTATATAGTAAGGCCTGAAGTACTGAAAATCCAATCTGGGAAGTTGGCAGCCAAGGGCTCGAGATGGCCAAATGAGAGGCAGCATGTGTCCTTGTCACCAGCAGTGAATGTTGGGACAGGCAGTGACTGTTGGGAAAGGCAGACTGTGTGGGTCCAGCCAGATGAGCCACATCGGTTTACAATGAAGTTGTGCATTTTATGGGGCTGGCAAGCTGTCAGGCCCTTCGTGTCCCCAGCATGGTGCCTGCAAAGAGTCACAGCCACTGGTGGTGTTCCCATCAACTTTGTGCCTGTCACTATTTCCTCCCTAGGATTTAGGGCTGAGTTAGCAAGAGTAAAGCAGGATAGTGCCAGGGATAGCCTCTCACCTTGGACCTCTGTGAGCCAGTGGGGCTGATTGTAGTGTTCTGAGGCGATGGTGAGTGTGTTGAGAAACACCAGGAAGATCACAAGCCAGTAGAAGACATTAGACTTGACTGCAGCACGACACTTTCTTCTGCAGAACCGATTCCACCGGCGCCAGTAGCGGCTGGAAAAGGAGCAAGGAGAGAAGGAAAGAAGGAGGCAGAGGTGGCTGTGAAATTCAGTGTTTTTCCAATCTGAAAGGCACCATCATGGTTTCCTTTCTCCCCTTAATGGACCTGGCCTCAGCAGAGCGGTGCAATCTGGTAGCGAGGAGATAAGCTTCCTGTCAGGTTAACTGGGCTCTGCTTACTTATGTGGTTTTGGGGGTGTGTGGTCCCGACCCTTCTAAGCTTTGGTTCTTCCATTTATAAAATAGGAATAGGGCCAAGCTCACAGGGTTGTTGTGGGGATTGATAAAATACCATATAAATGCATCTGGTATTAATGTGTATTTTTATTTTATAATAATGACATTATTCAAAATTGTATTGTACAAATAAAGAGCATTATTTGTAGTGATGGTAGTAGTAGGACTACTAATGTATATCATTCATGAAACCTCATCCATGCTTGTTATTGTACTAGACATTTCTCATGTCTTCTCTTTAATTCTTTAAATAACCCTGAAAAGCAGATGTTACCCTGATTTTGAGGATGAGAAAACTAAGGACCACAGAGGTTGAGTAACTTGATTGTTACCACACAGTGGCAGAGCCAAACTTGGTTTTCTCCCCCCAGTCCAGTCTCTTGCCCAGATGCTATCTATCTATAAAGTATAATGGATAAATCTGGATCAGAGGTTCTTTGCTTTTATGGCATTATAGAACATTTTGAGAATCTCATGAATGGTTACTTCCTTTGTTCAGAAAAAATGAGCATACCCACACATACACACATCTCTATATATAAGTTCATGCAGCACACGGCCCCTTGGAAGCTTGGCCATGGTCCATATAATATTGCTTTGGTCTCTTGGTTAGGGATTTATGTCAGTGATTCTCAAAACTGGCTGTACATAAAATTACTGGGGGGAAGCTTAAAAAAACCCATAAGCCCTCACCAGTACCTAGGCTCCAACTCCAAACCAACTAAATCTGATTCTCTGGAAGCTGGGTAGTTTTTAAAGCTCCCCAGGTGGTTCTAATCTGTAACTATGGTTGAGAACCATTAAGCTAGATGATCCCAAGGAGTCACTCACATTTTAAGATTCTATGATGGAAGAGTTTATAGCTTGTCCCTAATTTCATCCTATTTAGATACAGTAAAAACTACATATCTATGTTTGGTAATTCCATTGACCAAACATTTAATACTGACAGTAGCAATAAAGGAGAGAAAGAAGGGGACGCTGGAGAGGTGCTTGGGAGGGAGACCACAGAGGCCAAGCTGAGGATTTCCAAAAAGAGACTGATGGGATTTGATTTTAGAAAGCCAAGCAACCAACAAAACAATGTTTAGATCAGGGGAAGTATGAGAAATGCTCTTTCTGCCATCTGAACTGGAGATGATGAAGCAGTAGCCTTATTTTTTTAAAATTATTTATTTATTTATGATAGTCACACACACACATAGAGAGAGAGAGGCAGAGACACAGGCAGAGGGAGAAGCAGGCTCCATGCACCGGGAGCCCGATGTGGGACTCGATTCCGGGTCTCCAGGATCGCGCCCTGGGCCAAAGGCAGGCGCCAAACCGCTGCGCCACCCAGGGATCCCAGCAGTAGTCTTATTAATGGAAAAGAGGACACTGAGTCGGCAGTGTCATTTTGGAGGCAGAATCAATAGGACTTTGAGCTTGACTGGATGTAGAGGGTAAGAGAGAAAGGTACGGAAGGGACAGCTAAAATTTCTAGCTGAGGCAATTTGGAAGAGCTCCTCTAACCAATTTAGGTACAGACAAGGAGAAGCAGTGCTCTGGGCAGGGAGGTTGCTATGAGGAGAAAGGAGGGGCACTCAGCTCAGGAAGTAGGCCTGTGGTCATGTATGTAAAGAGACCCAGCAGGCAGTTGGAAGGCAGAGCCCCTGTTTGGGTAATAAAGAAGGCAGGGGGAGGAACAAAGCAGCTTCTCAGAGCAACAGTCCACGAGTATCTATATTCAAGTCTATTTTAGGTTTCCAGAAATGCAGACCCCACTCACCCCCAGAATTGTCTTTCCAGATCACTTGACTTTATCTATATTTTCTACCTACTATCTGTGGAAAATCCTGTTACCAAATCTTTGTTAACATCTATTATGAGATTAGAAACGTGAGCAGTACATCTAAGAAGAAAACAGTTTCCTTGGAACAGCAGGGAGAACTTAGCTTTTGGCTTGCAGAACAGGGACGGAAAAAAGAATTAATCAAATAATATTCTGATCTGACCCTAACTCACTGAAGTGCTCGAATGCCATCTCCAGTGAGTGCTATGCTATGGAGAAGCTGGAACTTATCAGGGACAGGGACACTTACCTGCTATGTGGGGTTAATTCACTACATAGAGAAGAAATGTATCAGGGTCAGAAAATTAAGGTTTCCAAATGCATAGGAGGTTTTCCTCCACCAGACATACCACCATGGGTAAGAGTGAGGATGGGGGAAGGTGAAGAGAGGGGCAAAGGATGGGACAAGGGGTCCTAGGCAGTCCTCAGCCTCCCCTGGAATTTGCCAGGTCTTGGTAGTGAGGAGTCCTATCTTGCCAGGGCAGGACACTGCTTTCCTGTCATTGTGGTTATTAATACTATAGAGAAATTTTGTATGACTATTTTCTCCCTGAAAAATGAAATTTCAGGACAAACTCTATCTGACTTTAAATAGCTTACATTGTAGTTTCAAAGGGTGTTTTAAATAGATATAATCTTATGTGAGAGGAATCACGGATAATTGTTATTTGGAGTCCAAAGGAATCAAGTGTGCATTCTTTTACAATAAGTAGAAACGGACTTGGAGTCAGGTTAGTACTGTGAACTTGATTAAGCTACTCTTTTCTCAAATTTGGGATCTGGGGTGTCACGTGGCCAGGCCTGTCCGATGGGTCTGGAACTGCCTGACTCCCTGAAGGAGTGGCTGTCAGAGACAGGGTAGTAGCTGTCAAATGTGCTGTTCCTGTGCACAGCCATTCAGGGGAGTCACATTTTTGGGCTGGGTGGGGGTGGGGGTAATTACTATCCAGAGAAAGTATTTAAAGATAATTATACACCTCCCACTCTTCAAAATATAGCTTTGCTTGACAACTGGTTTCCTGGCAACTCTTCCTACGGTATAATAAATGTAATGATTTATTAGAATGTGTAAATTTATTTGTGTGTTTACATATGCATGGAGGATATAGAAATTAAATGATAAAATAGGGAGGAAAAATTTGCTCGTTATTCATGTTTCCTTCATATTAACTAGAAAAGTCATTTTACTTTAGAAATAGAAGTTCCCACATGTAGACATAGGACAGAAGGGTGGATATGAATGTGCCTAATCTATTTCTTCAAAATTCTATATCGATGCAGTCCCATGGGAAATTTCTGCTCAACTCACCCTGGGATCCACCTTACCAATTCCTAATTATGGACCCTGCTCTTGCCTTTCTACCTACTTGGACTGTCCCCACAACTGCAGGACCTCCCCTTTCTATGTCCTGCCCATTCTTAGGGGCTAAGCTCAAGTCCCAGCCTCTCCATTGTAAACTTTTCTAGTCATTCCAGGCTCAGAATTCCTGCATTTCTCATTTCTCAGAATTTCTGCATTACTCATTTTAGGCATACGTTAAAGAAATATTTATCAAATACCTATCCTGGGATAGGTACAAGATATTCGTCAGCCAATGCAATAGATACAGCCTTTTTCTGCGTAACAGTCATGTGGGCAATCAAAGAGTGTACTTAGTACCATGATGATCTTTGCAGAGGTGCCATAGGAGCACACCAAAAGGCCTCCCAGCCAGTGGTGGAGAAGCCAACAAAGGTCACACACAGGAAGTGGCTTCCCATTTCCCCATATTGTCAGCTATGTTTTACTGTTTGGTTCTTGCCTCTCCAGTGAGATCATAAGACTCTTGAGGGGAAGGGACTGTGTCTTGCACTTTGATATAGAGCCACAGTACTTAGTGCAGTCCATCGTACATGGTAGGCATATTTGACTGACAGGCTGGGAGAACAGCAGAGACAAACTCTATGCAGATTTTCTTGCCTTCTTGCTGAAGACAAGGCTTGAGAGCTGTGGAGCTCTTGTGACCCAGGGATGAAGGTGAGGGTGAAGAAAGGGCATCACTCCAAAAAGAGTTTGCTGGGCACATAATTTTGTACAGGCATCTAGAAGAGCAGACAACATCAAAATAGTGGACACTTTCAGCTCTTTCTAGTGGCCAGAATAAGTTTCTGTATCTTCTTTAACTGAGAACAAGCAACATGGAAAAACGATTAAACTCTTTTATATACTATACGTAACTTAGAATGGACTATCAGAGAGTAGACAAATTTGGATATATGCCTTGTCCCGGCTGCTCATTTCACTGGAGATGGGGCAAGACAATCCTCCCAAATTTTAGAACCCTACGGCGTTCACTTCTGTAAAGTCAAGATCTGGAAACTCCAGCAGGTTATCTGATTAATCCCTGCAAGTTGCACAAGACTTTCTAAATCATTTATTTCTTAGCTCTTTAAATCCTATTCCTAACAGTGAGCCCCATGTGTTGCAAAATCCTTATTTTGACTGATTCCTCCATGTGGAGACTTGGGTTATTAAAAGAATACCCTAATACTGCCCTAATATTATGTCAATTAATTTGCTGAATTTCCCCTATAGTCTCTCTTCTAGAATTTCTTTTAAATAAGCTGGGACTTTGTATCATTCAGTATTGCAAAATAGGCTGGCTGGAAACTCAAATTATCTTGTCATTGTTAAACTGAGAAAATGATCAAGATACTTTAATTTTTTTAACTCAAATTTTAGAATCTTTTCTAGAGTAAAACAGGCTCTTCACTGCTTATAAGGTTATTTATGAGTTGCAAACATTCTCTCTCCATTTTTCCCTCTATGCTACTGTGCTTTTCAATCGTGCCTGACACAGACAGGCAGAAAGTATGAGGACACATTCTTCTTGCATCTGTAGTGGAAACCTTCGCAGCAGACAGAAACAGCTCTAGGTCTACTTTGATAATTTTTATGGAATTTTCAATCCATTGCCAGCCTTTGATATTTTTTAAACATACACCCTCAGTGGGATGTAGCATCTTAGAGGGCCATCAATTGCTATCTGCTCAGACCTTTTAGGGCCATACTGTCTGGTATAGTAGCTATAAGCCACATGTGGCTCTTGAGCACTTGAAATTGGCAAGCCCAAACTGAGACATGTAGTAAGTGTAAAATACACATTGGATTTCAAAGACTTAGTACAAAAAAATCTCATTAATAATTTTTATATTTACATACTGCAGTGATCATTTTTTAGATGCATTGGGTTAAATAAATTGAGATTAATTTCACCTGTTGGTTTATTTTTTTTTACTTTTTAATCTTACTTCTAGAAAAATTTAAAAAGTGCTAATGCAGCTCAATTATACTTCTATTCAACAGCACTGCTGTAGAGCTATGGGCCTATGCCTAAGATATAATAGCTGAGCAGAAACAGGGTTTAGTATTCTTGGGCAGAATCTTTCACTAAGCTAGCATGGTGATTAGCAATACAGGACCTACGTATGGGTTCTGACTTGGCCAGATGGGGGTGACCCTCAGCCTCTCCCAGCCTCAGTATCTTCATCTGAAAATGGGTTGAATAATAGTGCCATACTACTGGTAGTATGCCTTTTGGGAATACAGAATCTTTTTTCTGTATTTCTGTTGTATCTTGAATAGTAGCAGTAGAGGGAGAAACCTTTCCCAGAGATCTAATGGCTGGAATACAGGAGGTTAAGTAAACAGCAGGTGGGGCTGAGTCTCGAAGCTTAGCAAAGAATCTCAAGGTTTAGGGGGGGCTGCTGTTCTTCTCTTTTGTCAAAAGCATGGATTATACCATAAGTAACTGGATAGAAGAATGTTCCCAGTATTTTCTGGGCAATCTCTCACTAGAAAGAATGTGTATAAAGATGTTGTTTCTCTTCCAGTCCTTCAGATCATGTTAATCTATTTGTTCACTCATTCATTTGTTCATTTATGATTCATTCATTTGCATATAATGAGAATGATATTTTGGAAAGGTTTTATTTTTTTAAAAAGACTTATTTATTTATTTATTTATTTATTTATTTATTTATTTATTCATTCATGAGAGACACACACACACACAGAGGCAGAGACACAGGCAGAGGGAGATGCAGGCTCCATGCAGGGAGCCCGATGTGGGACTCGATCCCAGGACTCCAAGATCATGCCCTGAGCCGAAGGCATACGATCAACCACTGAGTCACCCAGGCATCCCTAGAAATTTTTTCAAAGGGATTTTTATATCCCTCTACTCATTTTGTGTGGAGGCTTTATAACTGTCAGGAACACAAAGTGCTTTCTCAGCTTTGGTTGTCAAATTAGATACTTTGTTTGAGTCGGTGTAAGCCTATTCTCTTACTGAGGCAAGACCATTCATTCATTCATTCATTCATTCAGCAAATATTAGTTCAGTCCTCATTATCTATTAGCCACTTCTCCAGATGCCAGAGATAAAGCAGTAAAATCCAAGCATTATCAAGAAAGAAAGGATTTTTTATACCTCTAGAATTCTTTTTCATGTAATAAGGGGTAGGTCTGGTAGACTTGACCCTAGATTTTTTAATTAAGGAGGTTTTGGCTTGAGAGAAAGGGGAAGGGGAGAAAGGCCTACATTTTTCAATTCCATTGAATTATGGGAGAAAGAAGGTATCAAAAATAGAGGTGAAAGTCAGATACCAGAGTACTCACTTAATTCTCAGTCCTGGGTGCCAAGTCTCAGAGGTTACAGAGGGTTGCTTTAGAAATACCCAGAGAGTAATGGGGGAGGCCCAGAGACACTGAGGCTAGTGGGTTAGCCTCCACTGAATGTAATATGGTGGGTGGGACCTGTAGGCTCTTGGGAGAATGTCAGCCTTTGGCTCAGAGCTCTATCTAGGCTGGTACAGATACAGTAGCAGGAGGCAGATAGGTAGGTGAGCCTACCACAGTGCTCTGTGCTCCCTGTAGCTTGTTCATGAAGTGTGAAGGACCTGGAAGTATCCATGCACTCAGATGAGGTGTGGAGATGCTGAAGTCAGTGGACTGACAGAGCTTAGAGGTCAGACAGCTGAGGTGGAGATTTCAATATTAAATGCAAATATGGGGGCCACGGATACTATAGGGGTGCATATCCAAACTAGACGGGCTGCTGTATCCCAGTAAGGACCAGTTCAGAGAGAAGCTCAGACTAATTATCAAATAGTAGAGAGGCAGAAGACTCAGAAGAGCACCCTTCACCAAGCCCTGTTGACTTCCCAGGATCTTGAAGTTCCCTGTCCCCATGCATCCAGACTCCATCCTGGAGAAAAGCTGAAGAAGTGGAAATATGAGAGACTGAACATTTTACCTTCAGGGACTATTTATAATACATAGCATTGGGTTCCATTTACCCAGCTGGACTAAAATTTAGTGTTATTTATGCTCCTGCTACACAGTAGGTGAGGCTAGGGAGCAAGATTAGATCAATTACAAAATATAAACAACCAGCATTTTTGGCACGTACAAGCTTTGTGGGGGAAAATTCACATCTCCACTCACAAATCCATTCATTAATCCATTCAACATATATGTATGGACAGCCCCTGGACAGGCACTTAGCTAGGCTCTCTAGGAATCTGTCTGAGGCATGCAGAGACTATTGAAGCCTGTGAGGCAATAATTGGAGTATAGTATGCTAAGTGCTCTGACAGAGGTGTGAGAAAAGCACTAAAGGAATGAAAAGAGGCGAGCAATTTCCCTGTAGAGTTCGCAGAAGGTGTAGGTGCAGTAATATTTGAGGTTCTTAACGAAAACCTGAATTCTCCAGATGAAGACATGTGGACACAATGATTCAGGTAGAAGAAGGGTTACATGGAAAGGCCTTGATATCTGAGAGGACAGGGAACGTTCTGGTGACTGCAAGAAGTTCCATGTGGTTGGAACAAAGAATATGTGAAGGGGAGGTCAGGAGGTGAGGCTGGAAATGTAGACCAGAGGCTGAAGACCATGGGTCCCGTGGAAGATGCAGAAGCAGAATAGTGTCATGATCCTATGTGCTATCCATAATCCTTAATGTTCCTTTCTTACTGTTCCATAAACATGAAGTAGGCAAGAACAGTAGCAAGTGTCCACATTATATTTATTTTAACTGGACTTCATCTTATAAGACACAGTAGGTCTCACAACCTCTCAGGGATGGTGCTTTCCAAAAAGACCAGCAAAGAAAACGCAACAGATAACAACACCTGAATTATATGCAGGATCTGATCTAAAAGCCTTTTCTTGGTAGTTATACAAAAGAGAGCAGTTTCCTCCTTAGAAGGTGTTACCTTGGGCTACCCAAAAGTGTAGCCTGGGAGACAGCTAGTGTGCAGTAAGAAAGAACATGCATTTTACTCACCTGAACTTTGATTTAGAAATCCGGTGGCTGAAAGAGAAAAACCAGACATTATCAAGTGACACATACACATTTTCTTCCATTTAAAAGACGTCCAGCAATCCCAGAGAAGTTTGATGGCCCTAGGCGACTAAAAATGGGTGCCGGATGGATGTGTGGAGTGAAGCAGAACAACTCTGGAGAGAGAACTCTATTTGTGAGCATATCTTGGTGTATTTATGTGTATGAACATTGAAACTAGGGGCAGGCCCAGCTGACAAGTCTACAAATCTGTTATTTTCTAAGTGGAACCAATGGTCTCTAGAGAGGCAGGGCACCATGTGGCACACAGCATCTGCACAGCAGGTCCCATGAAGTCAGGTTAGGCCATGTGTTGGGAAAGCTACACTTTGACAAGAGCCATGGAGGAGAGGAAGGCCACAGGGAAGAACATGTCATCACAGACCCCACTGCTGTCAGAACAGGAGCCTGGCCAATGCTGGGGTATGAGGTAAAGATAAGCAAAAGGAGCCAACTTGGAACTGAGAGGCCACTATAGTCCTGGCCTGAAGGCTGTAACTGGGCCTAAATGAACAGCCATAGGTCCTGACAGAAACAAAGGGTGCTGACAGTCATGTGCAGCCTTGAAGATGTGGAGGAATTCTGGGCAAAAGCACAGGGCAGGCGTGACTGAAAGGGTTATGGCGTGGGGAAAGAGGTGCACTGGAAAGGTAGATGCTCCAGAGAGGCCCCGAGGCTGCTGAGTTCATGTCAGAGGGTCCAGGGAAAACTAGGAAGAGGAAGAGGCTGGGAGAAGAGAAAGAGGAGAGAGAGAGAGAGAGAGAGAAGGGGTGAGAGAGAGGGAAGAAGGGGAGGGGTAGGGAATGTAAGTACTTGAGACAAAACAATTGAAGGCAATGTGTCAGAAAAGGCTTTGGTGTTCAGGGAGTGAACAGGAGAGACTGCAGGTGGAGCACCCACGCTCAGATGGACACACAGAGGGATGCATAAGGCAAGTTAGAGATGAAGAAAGTGATGGAGACACCAGTAGGGAGACAAAGATGCAGAGTGAAAACAGGAGCAGGAGTTCAGGAGGCAACTGCTGTGAGCCTGTGTTGTTCCAGCTCAGCACAAAGTGAGCTCTTGTCACATGGCAAGAAAACAACCCCTCTCATTATTTTTTATTAAAAAAAAATTAAACTAGAAGATGTGACAGGTGGCAAAGCCATCGTGCATGAGATAATTATATCTCTGGGGCACTGAGAATCCTAGCCAAGTGCCTTTACTGCTTCGAACCGTTAGCTAATAACCTTTTCCTATCCCCAAGACTGCCTGCTAGGGCTGGAGTGTTTAATCACACGCTAACAAAGCGTGTGTGTGTGTGGGGGGGCAGGAGCCAAGAGTAGCATTTTTATTTAGAGCTACAGTTTAATGGGGGAAACAAATGTTTTCCAGATGCTAATTGGTTGATGGGGAATTGGGGTCCTCTCTTCCCCAGCAGGGCCATGCTGAGCCTGGGGACCTTTAGGGTCTTCACTAGGCTTACTTTTAGACAGACAGTTGACTCTCTTTCTTGTTAGGCATGAACCAAAGTGGATGACCATGGCCTTTAGTCTCGTGACTCTGTCTACAGAGCCTGCCCAGCCCTAGGCCTTCTCTCAGAAATGTCTCAGTGATCCTTTCTGGGGTGTCCTTTAATGCAGACTATGTCCTCTTTCCTCTCAGGCCAAGTGGGTCATAAGCAAAAGTGGGTTCTCACAATCTAAAATCATATCTCCCAGAGAAATGACTCTGGGACATGGATAGAGGGGGATCAGAACTGAGATGGCTTTTGGAAATGAGGTCCTGATCCTAGTTCCAGCATAGTCATGAGTTATGGGACCTTCCTTGGCATTCTGGCATATTCTAAAGAGGAGGAAATGGGGCAGAACTTTCTTTTCCATGTAGTTTCAAGTCCTGATGTATAACCCTTGACACGACACTCGAAGACTGATTTTGTTGTTGTTGCTAATCTCAGGAGATTGTGAGCATGATTTTAGGCTCACTAGGTCAGAAATGTTCATCCCCCTTTAAGTACATTACTTAAGCACCCCTACTTAAGAAAGAGAGGGTATTGCTCAAGTGGCAAGTGTCTGGAGAACAGGGAAACCCCAGCTCATGGAGAGCTGAAGTTAGAACTCTGTAAAGCCCAAGTGTCTGGATTCCTCCATACTACTTTATAGAGGTGGGAGTCAACTGTAGGACCCCACTTCATGAAAACAGAGGGACCCCATTGTTCAGCAGTCTCACCTCTTGGGAAATAACCACTGGCTCAGAGTTTGGAACATTGGTCCATCTCACTGTGTGAGTAAAGCAAACTGAGGAGCACATGGGACCTGGTGTCATGGCCCCCCACTCCACACCCTGGGCTGGCTGATGTGTAGCAGATGCTTCCTCCTACTGCTTTTTAAACAACTTCAGACTCCTCAGAAGAGTAGAAGCACTGGTTTCTCCAAACCCCAATGGGGCATGCAAATTTGCTTAGAAGTCTTCTTGGCTTTTTCTATCATTATTGTTCTAGAGAGGTACAATTCCTACTTCGTGTTTTTAGAAGGCTTCTTGAAGAAGAGCAAGGAGGTAGAGAAAGTAACTCACACAACCATCAGAGCAATCCTACTGGGTTGGACCTAAATTTGCCTCAACCCGAGATACTTTCTCTGCCCAGGTCTCCAAGACAAATCTTCTGGGGAACCATGATTTTCTTTGTTGATATTAAAGTTCAAAATTAGAGACACTCCCCAAACTCCTTTCATTCACTTAACTTACTTCTTGGAGGCCTATTTATATTTCAGCCTTTCTCCCTTTCTTAGAGTAATGAGCACAATATGTTTACTACCTGTGATATGAAACAGTATCTCCCTGAATTGTTCCAACTTGCCTCCAACATAAGTCAGATGGCACTGCAGTCACCATCTAGGCTGACACACATCTGACTCAACCTCCTTGACACCACAACTTCAGCACTGTCCACAGCTGTTATTACTGGAGAGTAATGGACCTTGTCATCGCAGAGCACTGTTTCAACAACTGGGTGCTGAAGTCAGTTGCTCCACATTCTGGCCAGAGTCTCCTTCTCTATTCATCCTCCTGCTCTTCTTCTGAAGCCCATCTTTTCCCTCAACGGGTCTTCCTCATCATTCAGGCTTAACTTCTAGTTCTTGGCTTGGCCCCAGTGTTATATCAATGTTGCCCTCAACATACTGCCTGGGACTTCTACTTTGCCTGCCTAGCTAAATTGCCACCCTGGTTCACACCGCTGTCTGTTTTTAGTGCTTCTGGGCTATGCAGCCTGCCAAAAAATATGTCTAATCATTTTGCGAGGCTGCCTTCACATTTATGATGTCAGGCTCCACTGTGGCTTCAGCACTACTCAGTGATCTTTTAGTGACTTCTTGGTGACTCACTAGTTTGAATCTGTGTACCGTTCTTCAGGTTCCTAGGACACCTAACCTCCACTTTCTGTGATGAGATGACAGGTAATTTGGTACGACTCCTATCATTGACTCTCTGTATCAGAGCCTATTTCTGATTCTATATTCTTTATAGAACTGTACAATTTGAGAGTCTGGAAAGGATCCTTAGATATCACCTGGATCTATGGTTTGCAATTTATTGGGTTGTAGAATGTTTCATTCATATGAAATCTTACATGGAGTCCCAATATGTAAAAGAGGTGAAAGTGGCCCCCTTCTGTAGTAGCCCCTTCAGGCAGTTCCCAGGAGTTGTGGGCCTCTACTAGGAGCACCCTGAGCCAATAATCAGGTCAACTCTGTTGTGTCAGAGAGTGAGATCAAGACTCAGATGGGAACTGCTTTGGTTGAGGTCACATGGCTAGTTGGTGGCTGACTTGGGACTTGACCCCAGGACTCCTGATGGCAGGTCTCTTTTCCTATCTTCCATTTAGTCCAAGAGATAAGGAACTCCTTCATCCTGTGTAAATCTAGTGTCTCTAATTATGTCTTTGAAGTCAATCTCCCCCTCTTTTTAGGCAATGTCTTGCTATAATCACTCATTTCCATTCAGGCATCTTCAGCACCCCCCCCTTCACTGGTCACTTCTCTGCTATGAAGACTGTCCCAGAGTTTATTATGATGGGAAATAAGCCATCACTTGGCCATTGCTGCCTCTTTTTCTACCATCTTATTTTCCCCTCTCCCTTTCATGGACTCACTTCTGGAATAAGCGCTCTATGCTAGCTCCTTCCCACCCCTATCCTTCACTAAGACTCTAGCTCCCACAAACAAGTCTTGTAGAGTGTGGCTCCAGAATCCACAATTAACATAGCCACTTTCTTCATCTCCATGGGTGACTCTAGCCTGAGCCAGCATCATCTCACACCTCAGTAATTGCTATCGAGGCTGCTGAACTGTTTTGTGCTATGTTCCCTGTTGGCCTTGCTTCTATCCATTCTTTCCCTGACATCCAAGTAATCCTTCAAGAATGCAAAACTAATCTGATTAACCTCCCTAGCTAGCTCCATGTTCTTGTAATTTCTCATAGTCTTGTGATATAGACAAAGATCATTAGGGGCCTACCAGGCCATGTTCCATCTCTAGCCTCATCTCTCCCCTGCCCCCCACATGTGCTGGCCTGCCACACTGGCCTCTCAGTTCTTTCATCTAAGAGTTTAAAACACTGTTTCCTTGGACTAGAACACTTTTCTTTGCTCTTCACCTCAATAATGTATGTTCACTCTTCAGTTCTCAGCTTAAATTGAATTCTTCAAAATATTGTTTCCTGAGGCACCTGGGTGGCTCAGTGGTTGAGTGTCTGCCTTTGGCTCAGGGTCCTGGGATGAGTCCCACATTGGGCTCCCTGCAGGGAACCTGCTTCTCCCTCTACCTGTGTCTCTGTCTTTCTCTCTGTGTCTCTCATGAATAAATAAATAAAATCTTTAAAAACAATGGTTTCCTAACTTGCCAGTCTAGCCTGTTATTGACCTTACATTATAGCTACTTTTCCTTCTTAACCCTTGTCCCTATTTTTATGACTTATTTACTTGTTTATTTTTTATTTTTAAAATATTTTATTTATTTATGAGAGACACACACACACAGAGGCAGAGACATAGGCAGAGGGAGAAGCAGGCTCCACGCAGGAGGCCTAATGTGGAACTTGATCGCAGGACTCTGGGATCATGCCCTGAGCTGAAAGCAGACGCTCAACCACTGAGCCACCTGGACATCCCAACTTATTTACTTGTTTAATGTCACTTCTACACCAGATAAAATCCTGGCACTGTGTCTAGGCATTTTATATGCCAGAGTAGATGCATGAATGTGGATATTCATAAGACTAACAGGGACCATTTCTGTAGAGTTCTTCCAGTCTGCAGAATGTGTCCTCAAGGAAATGACAGATATACTAGAGGTACCAGCTTCCCTCTCTGGAGAATAATCATGTTCTTCTTCCAACAGATCTTCATGTTCTCCTGAAATGTACTTTCAAGTGGCTTCCTAGGGCTAAGAATTTCCCTGGTCCCTCCTGGTTTGCAACTTGGGGTATGCAAAGGTCTTCCACCATCTTTTCTACAACCCTCCTTGGTGGCAAGACCACAGAAAGGACTGACAGAATTAGAAGGTATGCAGGGGCCCATTTGCAAAAACTTGAGTGCTTGTTTTGTATGATTCCAAAGGGAGAAGAGAAAAAGGCTTGGACTGCTGTTTAAAAATGTAATTAGCCCTGTATTTTAACAACATTTTGACAATAATTGTTTCCCAATGATGCCGAGAAATCTGCAGTGCAGACTCCCTGGTGCCACTGTCAGAATGAATGATACTGAAATCCCCGTGTACCCTGGCAATAGAAATTGTAAGAGCTGGTCTGTTCCTAAGCCTTGTTTTTCATTCCCCTTTCTGGAGACCATTATCAAGGCTGGCAAGGATTGTGTTCAGACCTACCTACAGAGAATCTTTTTAAAAGGGTTGGGGTTTCCTCAGACTATTGAGTCATTTTGGGGAAGAAGGGTGAAATAAGATGCTGTTCCACTGATGGAGCGATTTAAAAACTAATTTTATTTGGGACTGGTCCTACTTAGAGCTTTCTGTATGCAGTGCCTTTCAGTGACTGGCATGAGTTTACAGTTCTCGCATCACCAAGCCAATAGGAAAAGCAGGCTCCATGTCCCAAAGCAGTCCCTGAATGCTCCAGGAGGCCTCAAGCCCGAGGTCAATGTAAATCCCTGATGGAATCTGACAGAACTTTAATCTTTGGACTCTGCTGAGATGCTGGTAATAGAACCAGCAGTTTGCTTATTTTAGCAATTAAACTATTTTGTCCCCACCATTTTTTTGGTCGGGGAATGTTTCCCAGGGATGACTGGTTTCATTTTTTTAAGATAAAAAATGGGTGATTGTGATAGTCCAAATGTGAACTGTTCCTCTGTGCATGTGGCTCAGTCCTGGGCCAGTCAGCTCCCTGAAGCCTGAGGCCTGGGGTCTGGCCCAGGGGAAGAGAAGCTGTGGGCATCTAGGCTGGAGCTTCTTTTGGAGGAGGTTGGCCATGTTCCAGACTAAGCACAGGTGAATTTTGAATTGACTCAATTTGCTCCTGAGGCATCTCTGTTTCCCTTCACTAGGTGGGTAACTAGAGTTGCAGATAAGAACTAACATGTTGATTATATCCCAAGGTATTTTCTTACCTGTTTACTCTTCTTCAGGTCACATTTACCAGAATGGAAAAGGTGGTTAGCAGGACCCAGGGACCCTCACAAAGGTGCCTCATGTGACAGTGGGTGAGATGGGCTGGGAAGAAACAGACTTTGGAGCCACTCCCAACCTCCCCTCTCTGTCCCCTACCCCTGTCCTGTCTTTCTCTGATGTAATGGACAAGGGTTCAAAATCCTGAGTCAGACCCTCACTGGAGTACAGAACTGGAGACTGGTCTCAGTGTTAAGACTCCTCCCCTTGCTTATGAGCTATACTCAACCCAGGGCCCTCTTTTCCCACACAAGTCACTGCTTGAGTTTTCTGTTTCTCTGACCTCTGCCACACTCATGATGGGCCAACCTACTCTGACTTCAAGACACAGCATCCCGGCCCGCACCCCTGGAAAAGCCCCATTCCCTGGGCTCTCTGTGCCTACTCACGCCAGTCTGGCCCCGCAGTTCTCTCCCTCGATGTCACCTCCAGCCACGTTTTCGGTGTTGACAGACTCGGTCTCGCTTGTGGGCATGCTCACTACAAGAGTCAAAGGGACGCAGAACAAGGCATTGAGGGTGGGGAGGAAAAGGGGAGAGAAGAACATTAGTTTTCAAAACACCCAGTCCCAAGACTGTGTGCAGCTTAGGAGGAGGAGAGGCTTAGCAGCTTCTGTTAGTGGGGGGCAGCAGTACTGCTGTGAGTAGGTTGGGGCACTGGCACTGCCATGGTCAAGTTTGGGGATTTCCTTGACCGTCATGCCTGCTGCTTGTCTAGGGTGAGTTAACTAATGGAGCTTACTTCCTGAAAATACTGACCATTGAATCCTTTCCTACCCTCATCTCTGTGCCCTCAGAAAAGCTGTGCAAGCTTTTCCATTTGCGTTTGCTACTAGCCATAAAAAGAGAAGCTTTCATGAAGGTATTTTATTTTGCTTTTTTCTCCACCCACCAATTCTAAGAGGTTTCATCCCCAAACTTAGGGTCCAGCTTGTTTGTAGGAAGGATGTTTTTGTTGCCTCATGAAGTCCTAGATGGATGTGGAAGACTGCCCCCTTTCTTGTAGTACACACTGGGTCCTAAGTTGGTTCCATCTAGGATGGTATCTGAAATAGGGAGCTTGAAATAGATGACTATTACCAGAATCAGGTACTAAGATTCAAAGTCGCACTGCAGACACCAGGAATGAGGAGCATAACTGTGGAATCCACCAATTAAGTTTAAATGTGATTTGAAAATAGACTGCAGGTAGACTGAGATGTCACTTCCCCTTCCAGCAATCCTGATGTTCCTACCCCAGCAGGCTGACTGGGGATATAAACCATCTAATTCCACTGGTGCCGATCTGTCTGGTCAATCTCTACTCCCTCCCCAAGGCAGCAATGGGCTGCATTTCCATGGTGGCAGAAATTTTCTAGCTTGGAACCCGATGTAGTGGCTTAGAGAAACATTATTTTATTATTATTTAAAAAATGTAAATGGAAGTTTCACTTAAGAGAGCTCTTCCTCTTCACCTTCTCTTACCCTTTTAATATGGCACAACAATGAGTTTTATTTTTGGTAACCCTTGTTCTTCAGAACGGCCATTATAGCATTGGTCCTGGTTCCATTCTCCTTGAAGAACAGAACTCCTTGAATGGTGAGAAAATCACTAATTCTCTACAGCCACAGAATCTGCAGTTATTGAGGGTGTGGCATCAGGTGATACAACACCATGTATGAGTCCCCTAGCCCAGGAAAAACTTTTAGTGCTTATATGGGTGTAAGCACTTTTAGTGCTTACGTTGGATGGAAATTTTCCAAGGTTCTTCTCTTCTGGGTGAAGACAAGATGGGTGGGTGAGAAGAGACTCATTTCAGAAACATGCAAGATCCAAATAGAAAGCCCATGACTTACCATATGTTTGACTGTCATGTATGAGAGACCTCTCTACCATAGGACTCCTTTTTAATACAGTTGGGTAAAAAGAAATCTAGATGCCATTTCAAATAAGGTAGGCACTGGATGAGACTTTAGATATTACCCAGCTCTAAATGTTCCCTTCAGTTTATAGGAAAGTGAGGTTTAGGGAAGGGAAGTTCACACAGCGTATTTGGGGTAGGACTTGGTTAGGAGCACAAATGTCATGACTCCCTGCATCCTGGTCATCTTGATTGGCCCTCTGTTGACTAGTTCCCTACTCTACCTTAAGATAAGATGAGGTTCCTATAGCCAAATCCAGAGATGAGGCTCTGGAATAATCATAGGAGCATGGTGAATAGTCAAATGGTGGTGTTGAGTTTCATAGCATTTACACTCCATTTATAGCCCGAGGTCTGAGGGAGTTGGTGTGTGAGCCTAGACCCTAGGGATGCTTTTAGCACTGGGAGTTGGGAAGACAGCACCTTCAGAGCTTGCCAGATTCCTTGCTCCACCCACACTAAGGAGGAAGTTATACAGTTGAAGAGTCTTCAGTCTTTCAATCCATCTGTCTCTGGCCATCTCTGACCTAAGGTTACTTTAACTCTCCAGGCAACATTGTTTAAAGTTAAAGAGCTCTGGGGCATCTGGATGGCTCAGTCAGTTAAGCATCCAACTCTTGGTTTTGGCTCAGGTCATGATCTCAGGGTTGTGAGATTGAGCCCAGCATTGAGCTCTGTGCTCAGTGCAGAGTCTGCCTGGAATTCTCCCCCTTCTCTCTGCTCTCCCCTACACCACAAATAAACAAACAAATCTTTAAAAAACAAAATTAAAGAGCTCTGACTTTGTGACACTTTGCTCCCAGAGAGCCCCTTATGTGTTAGTGGAGTGGTATGATGGTGGTGGTACTAAGCTTAGAAAGACAACCAAATTAAGAATGGGTGTGCCTGGGCTTTAGAAGAACTATATCATCTCCTAAATAAAGGAACTGCCTGTATCAGTACCAAGGTGGCATCTACAGTGACCTTAATCTTGGTTGGCACTATCCAAAGGAAGGGTTCCATCAAGGAATAGCTGCTGCTGATTGTCATGTCTGCTGACTTCATACATATGAAGAGATGATAAGATAGTGGCTTTGAGGCAGACAAATTACCATCCCTTATAGACACACACACACACACACACACACACACACACATACACATTGATGACCACTGCATCACAAGCCATTGAGAAAAATGCCCTCCCATCCAGTCTGGTATGTACCAATGCACATTTACATACATAAAGCACAGGGGAACATTACCATGGGTTTCTGTGGAGTGACTAAACCAAGCAAACTTCCCTTTCTTCTGATCAAGCAAGCCCGCTGGAGTGCCTCCTTTCACAGACAAGATGGTCAGTGTCAAGAACCAGGAACAAGACATCAATAGAGAGCATGCAGTCAGCCAAGGGCAAAAGAAAGAAACAAGGAACTCAGCTTTCACATAGAACATCCATTTTCATCTCTGAACATAAACTAAGAAAATTATAAAAAGCAATAAACCAAAACACATAAGAAAACATAACAAAGTATGTTATGTTACCAAAACCCCAAATCACATGAATTAATGACAAAAACAAATGATAGACCCTAAGAAAAAGGAATTACTCCAGCAGAAGCTTTAGTCTACACTGGTATATCTAGTTAGTGGCTTTGAGGGAAGAGCTTCTTGGGAGAGGCCATCATTTATCCCTGTTGCCTCCGTGGGGAGGTGCCCCTTTTACAGGCTCCAGTCGGGTAACTGCTACAATCAAACTATAGCATTGGTGCCTCCCTTCACACTGACCAAATGGCCCGATGACTTGACCTCTTCCTCACCTGTAGTGAATCCACCTTCTCTTACCACTTACACTCAGATCATACCACTTGCAGATGGAAAGTCCACAGATCTACTTGCCCCTTTGTCCAGTTCAACTATCCAGTCCCATTCAATAAAGACCCACTAAGTGTTTCAGACCTGGTCATATCCAAAACATATATGTATTAATCAGTTTAAACAGGAAAAGCAATTGCTCAATTGCTTATCTACAATTAGTCTTTTGAGGAGTTTGATGTATAAGGGAGAAGAATTCCGTAAGCTTCTTTTGGCTCTGGGCTATAGTTGAAGAATAGGGTGCTAGGGAGATTGTATAGATGCTGATTACCACAAATGGAAGAGGAGGAGCTCTGTATTCTGCAGTAGACTTTGAGTTCTGAATGTCAAATGCTTTATCTAATTCCAGAGAAAGAGAATTTTCCCACTCTGTTTGACAAAACTAGTATGAAATGCACCTCTGCCAGACCTCTACAGGGGTGCTGGGGATAAGTGGTGAGTGCAGCTTAGTCACGACTTATTAATGAGGTGGGAAATCTGCTACCACTTAGGAATGAAGGATGTAATGTGATGAGGAATGGGTAAGTCGCCCCATCAGTTCCAGGAAAGGGCATGAAGGGAAGGCCAATCCAAGTTTTTAGGTGCTTCTCTATTCCCCTGAAACTTGGATCATGTTTAGTGAGCATCCTTGAACACTGCTTGTTAGTGAGGATTCTGAAGACTGGTTCCTGATAGAAAAGGATCAGTCTTATTTTTAACCTAGGTAAAGGGCCATGTTCCAAACACACATCTTTAAAATACAAAGCTTAATAACAAAGGAATAAGGAATAAGGAAAGGAATAAGACACTTCTCAAAAATCCTATATGAAGAGAGCACTAGGGTCAGGAGCTGAAATGAATGGCTTGGTTCCAATTTGCTTTCTAGCAAAAGATAGATATCAATTTAATATAAGTCACTTATATGAGCATCTCATAAGCGATCTTTTGTTTGGAGGTGTAAAGGTCAACATGAGGCTGTCAGTTACCAAGTTTTTGGCTGCTCACACGGTCGTCTGGGAGAATAGGAGCCCTGGCCAGTGATGGAAAGCTCAGAACACTGTGACCTGCTAAAAACAACAGAAGCATTATTCAGCTTCTGGCTTTGGTATCAATATTGCCCCATACTGTTTGATTTCAGAAATAACTGCATGATGACTTTAAAAACAATAGAAAGAGCTTGATAAAAACATGGCTGTTTGGTATATAACTGAATTTGACCAGGTCTTTCATGTGGGCAAAGTTGGCAGCCACCGACTTGGCAAGTGATTTGAAGAGCACATAAATCATCTCCCTTAAGAGTGTGCAATAGTGTTGCTAGATTTGCTTTTTTGGGGTCAAGCCGTATATCTGAAGGTTCCTTGCTGAAATGAAAATATCTCACAAGGAAGGAATCAGTACATTAACATATTAGTGTCAATTTGTGATAGTTTATCCTGAAAATACCTAAGAGAATAAGATGGATAAAAATGCAGTTTGTGTTCCTATTATTAAGGGGTTAGGCAGCAGGATCATAGTTGCTTCTTTAAGGGATTTGTTGCCCTAGAGACACGAACTTGGATTCCTTCTTGGAATCTAGTGCCCAAACTGTTGAAAGATGAGAATTATAAATGCTAGATACTTTTTTGGTGGATAAGCTGGAGACCCTGCCTCTTTCTTTGGCCACTCAGATGATGAACTGGCTGCAAATTAAAGCAGAAAGATGGCAAAGAACCTCTCCCCTAAAGGCAACTCTCTTGGTGCTTGTAAAGTGAAGCTTGATGTCTGCTCCTCTGCTGACTGTGTCATAATAACATGCCCTCTACAGAATGACATGTGCCTCTTGAATGATTTAGGAAGGATTTTACTGAGAAAGAATGCTAGAGAAGAAGCTAGTTTTCTAACTTTCTAACTTCATTGTTAGCAGGTACTATACATCAAATCTTGCTGTCCTGTTCCTTGACTTCTGCTGAGAAGATTTCCAAAGAAAATGAGATTTTCCTGAAAGAGAAATTAACGGTTGCCATTGCAGGTGGGTGTACGACATAATTACATTTTTAGTAATATCACAACTGCTACAATGAGTTGTGTTGACTCCATCTCACCAACAACTGATTATATCTTGAATTAAGACTTCTCTCTCCAAAATATTTTCTCTTGGTGGCAACTCTTGTTTGAATAGTGCTTAGTAGATGATTTCTGCATCTCAAGGGAGCCAGTTCTTGTCTCACAGCAACCAATGTCTCCTCTGACTGCTTGGAGAATAGTCGTGTGGATTCTGGGGGGATTATAAAAAGCCATTTCCTATATGGGATAATCTCCTAAGTCTGGAAATCATATGAATTATGCTGGAGGAGCACTAGATCTAAGCCATGGTGAAGATTGGCAGTTCCGAGTACATTTGGGTTTGCAAATCCTCTGATGGTTTATTTACTAAAATTTAAGAATCCTTCATTAAACACCAGATAGTGCTTTGAAAGCATGGTTGCACAGATTAGTTGGCCCAAAGCTGTGGTCAACAGAGTTCTCTGTAAAACGAATGTCTCTAGTCAGTTCCTCACACCACTTAAAACAAACCTCCAAGTGGTGAATCTGCTCCAGGTTGTCCCAGTGTATTATCACTCATGCTTTCCATAAAAAGAAATTAGAACTTCATTTAGCTACCATGATGTAATACGTATCCCCAAAGATGGCCATACTCATTCACATGCATAAAAAATGACTCCAAAAGTGCTCTTACCAAGGTTTGAGAGTAAGACCAATGTTAGTTTTGATAAAGAAAATGAAAGTCACTAAGATTACTTAGCAATCAATTCACAAAGTAAACGGTAAGCAAAGTCTCTTAGGTATCCTTTCCTTTACTCTCTTTTTCCTCCTGCTTCTTTTTTTTTTCCTACCACAAGGATTAGGGGAGATACGTGAAGAACAATCCACACATAAAATATCTGGTCTTGCTTCTTGAGGCTGTCTGCCTTAGATATTTTTATGCATCACAATTGACTGGGTGACAATAGAACAAAGCTCCACGTAAGGGAATGAGGAATGGACCTGGGAGAGATGGAGAAATCTGCCTCGTTCTGAAATCTTTGGTCACCCAAAGGGCTTTGATACTATCCCAGGAACGGGGCTTTGCAATGTTCTGTTGTGACTTTCAGCAGGAATAGCTGTCCTCTCTCAAGATCTGCTAAGAAAAATGCCCAGTCTTCATTCTGGAATTTAGCTGGCAGCCTCATTACTCATCAACTGCTATCGATCTTTTATCTCCTTTTGTTGAGAGAGGGTTGGTGCATCAGGGCCAGACATCCCCGGCAGCGGTAGGGGTGTCAGAAGCCCAAGATGCGGAGGGCATTTCTCACCCAACCTGACCTTCTCCAGTGCTGTGGAATGCTGTATGGAGCCAATGGGCTGATTCCTGGGTCTGCCAGACTACTGGGATCCAGTTGCTCAGGCTTCCACGCTCTCTTGGGATGAATGAAACAATTTGTCATTTAATTGGCAGATGCCCATTTTATTATCTTTTCTGTATACGAGTGGTATTATACTAATAATACTAATACTAATAAGTACTAATCAGAGTTATGACTAACATGCAAAAGTATTCCTAATTTCCTACCCCACTGACTCCAATCTGGAATCTAAAGCTCCTATAGTCTGGCTCCATGTTATGTGTGATGGCTGAGTGTGCCCCTCAGAAATTCATATGAAGTCCTAGCCCCTGTATTTTAGAGTGCAGCTCTGTTTGGAGAAAGGGTCTTTAAAAAGGTAATTAAAATAAAAATGAGATAACAAGGGCAGGTTCTAAACCAATATGACCGGTATGCTGATCAGAAGAAGAAATCTGGACACAGACACACACACAGAGAAGACAACATGAAGACACAGGGAGAAGATGGCCATCTACAAGCCATAGAGAGAGACCTGGAGCCCGTCCCTCCGTCATGCCTCTCAGAAGGAACCAAGCTAGCTGATGCCTTGATATCAGACTTCTGGCTTACAGAACTATGGGACAATAGTCAAGGGGTCAAGAAAAAATAGCCCTTGGACCAAATCCGGACTGCTACTTGTTTTGTAAATAAAGTTTTACTGGAACATAGCCATGCCCTTTTGCTTATGTATTGTCTGCAGCTGCTTTCACACTACAGCAGAAGAGCTGAGTGGTTGCAATAGAGGCTCCATGCAGCTGGCAAAGCCTAAAACAACTACTAACTGACCCTTCAGAAAAAAGGCGGGCTGACTCCTCAACTAGTCAAATTTCATCCATTCCTGGAGGCCCAGTTCTCATTTGTGGAGCCTTTTGTGACCACCCACTGCCACAGAGTCCCCTCTTCTGAGCTCCTGGAACATTGGGATCCATGTTCTGAGCCTCTGGAACATTCTGATCCATTCTGAGCTCCTGGAACATTGGGATCCATGAGAATTTAAAAATAAAATGTGAATTCAAGTTTTAATTCCATCTTCTCCTAGCCCTGAAACAGGTAAGTAAGTTATTTAGCCTTTCTGAGGTTTCTCTATATGTAAAAAGATGATAACTATTTAGCTCATGAACTTCTAGTAAGGATTAAGTGAAATAATACTTACAAAAGCTTTGTAAAATGGCGAGTGCTATAAGTATTTGCTAATATTACCAACTAATTTTAATCTGTTTTTCTTATAGTTTATGAGTATTAGATTTATCTCCCTAAGTTATAATTTTCTCAAGGCCAGAATCTTTATATCAGAATTCTTTGGACTCCCTTTCAGATCCTAGTAGTATTAGATTTGGAACTATAATAATAACACTTTTTATCTTTAATGGAGTTTTGGGGGCTCTCCTATAAGCTGGACATCTTGAGGGTTTGTCCTTCAGATCATCCTTCATCCCTCTCTGCTATGACTTGTACTCTAATAGGCTGACCTTTGTAAACTACATCAACAACTTCTCTTAGGCTAGGGCTTTGTGCTGCGTTGACTAATGGAAAGTGCCAGCAGGATGTATATGAGGCCTGAGGAAAGTGAAGCTGAGGTATTTATTTCCCTCGTACTGCATGCAGGGCTGGTATGGATGCCTCTTGTTGCTAAAGACCACAGGTCTGATTATGTGACCCTCTCCTCATGGCTACTCTTTCTGATTTCTGGAAACTGCTCCTTCACTTTGTCCCTTCAAGTCCTTCCAGCAGGCCCACTGGTACTATCCCTAGGGTACTCCATCATTCCTTGTTGACTTCCTTAAACCTTCCTGCATCTTTTTATTAACCTCTTCTTAAATAACCTACTTTACAAGTCTATCTGTTTTCTATCAGGAGCCTGACTGATGTAGCCCTCTGGTCCACAGCAAGGTAGATAGTAGCATCCCACTGCCAAGTGAGATGTATTCATGAGAAGCACAGAGAGGAGAGAGAGAGAGAGAGAGAGGCAGAGACACAGGCAGAGAGAGAAGCAGGCTCCATGCAGGGAGCCGACTTGGGACACGATCCCAGGTCTCCAGGATCAGGCCCTGGGCTGAAGGTGGCGCTAAACCGCTGAGCCACCTGGGCTGCCCTTTACTAGGTTTCTATACAGTTTGATAGATCAAAAATGGCCAAGTATAGTCTCAGGCTGACAGGTGAAGGATCTCTTTATATGTCTTTATCCAGCTCAGAGATTTATGAATTCCCTAGTACCATGAGTCTAGGAAATGCCAAAGATGATCCTTGCCTTGGCCTTGCCACAAAATAGCTCCAAAACCTTGTACAAATCACATGATGATTTGGGGTCTAATTGTCTTCATCTTTTACATTAATAAATTAAATTAGATGATGGATTGTAGGTCTCTTCTAAGGGAAAAAAAGGGAGGAGAGGAGAAAAGTAGATTATAGAAAAGAATGAAGAGATGATGAGAGAAAAAGCAAAATGGAGCCCAGGCATGGCAGACGGTCTGGGTTGAAAGATCACAGAGAAAGGTGCCACAGCCTCCAGAGCCTTTTCAGAAGCTTCATGCCAGCCAAGGCCCAGCAAGGCTTCTTCCACATAAGCAATTAAAACCCAGTTGATGTTAAGCCATCAGAAAGTAAATATAAAGCAGGATTAAATATTAAGAAGCCAAACAAAGTGGCCTTATTAAAAAGGCACAATATAAGCATGATGTGCCATCATCATAATTATTATTACTTCTATAAACTGGGAGGAGGCATAAATGCCTGCCCTTGATCTGCAGCCATAATCCAAAGAAGAAAACCAGGGTTGTTGTGCTCTCAGCAGGCTCTAAACAGTGTTCCCAAGCAGAAAGTTTCTTTCCACAATTGTGGCGCCACTGAGTCAGGTATCGACTCAGGTAAGGGGAGGTGGGCAGTGGCAGGAGAAGGCAGGGGAAGGAAGTTCAGGTACATCAAACAGATGTCTGAACTTTGGCTCATGGCCTTCCTTCCTCCCCCACCCTTCCCCACTTTCATTAGGGGTGGCAGGACAGTGTGGAACATGTTCAGGTCCTTGGCATGTTGGGGGAAAGAGGACATCTGATCACACAGGAGAGCGTGGACATCCCCATGGAAAACAGAGCTCACCACAGCCACTGGTGTTGAGATGGGATCTTCTGGACATAGATGAAGGTGGCCTTTCTGTGTAAGTTCTCTTTGGAAGCTCAATTCTTTTAGGCACAAAGTAATTTTAGGCTGGAAGAAGGACATTATTCTAGTCCCAAACGCCTGGTTTAGCAGTAGCTGGTCCCCCATGTGCTTTGATATAAAAGGGACAGAGAAGACTTGTGTCTCCAATCCCTCTTCAACCCAGGCCATTGATGTCTACTGGTCATTCTTCATTTTAGGGTCTTGTACCCTCAGAGTGCAAATACTTTTGGATGTGTAATAGTAGTATCAGTCATTTCTATCTTAATACTAGTAGTATTAAGTAACAGTTTTTTGATCAGTCATTACATAATGGCTACTCTTTCATAGACTTTACATATCTAAATGATTCAAGCCTCAAATAACCCTATGAGGGATTATATGTTCCCATTATATGATCCCATTTTATAGAACAGGAAATTGAGGCTTAGGGAATTAAGTCATTTATTCAAAGAAAGCAGCTAATAAGATCCAGCATTTGAACTGTGGTAGATGCTATGCTATGCATCTCCCCTCTTGGCCGTTATGTATATTGCATGAATTTATGAACTCTTTCCCTAATCATAAGAGAGGACTAGAGAGCCGTGCAGATGTGCCTGGATCACTGAGAGGAGAAGAGGAGCAGAAAGTACAGGTGGAGGTTCTTGGGAGAAGCCACTTATTTCATAATCCTGCCCAGGGCCTCCCTGTCAGCTCTTCTGGACAAAGAGGGGGAGGCAGTAAGTAGAGCAGCATGGTTAGGAGCATGGGCTCTGGTGCCAGGTGGCCTGAGTCTGCAACCTGTCTCTGCCACTTTGGAGCTCTGTGACCTTGGACAAGGTACTTGACTCTCTGGTGGCTCAGTTTCTTCACTGCAGAGTGAGATCTGAATTCTACCGGCATTGCAGGGCTAGAAGGGGTAGCCTTCATTTTACAGGTGAGAATATTAAGGTCCAGAGAAGGTCAGTGGTGTGCCCAGGCTCACAAGGCTAGTTGGTGATAAAGGAACAGTCCTCTTTCCACCATCCAGTGCTACCACCTTCCTCACTTGCCACCCACTCACATCACAGAGAAAATGAAAGTCCACCCTGGAATATCATAGCTGAGCTCACCCCCGGAATTTAAAAGTTCCACTGTGGGTGAGTTTTACACTTTGCACCTTGCTCACTGCTGTTTACAAAGGCTATAGAGAGCTCACAATTCACTCTCATGTTCTCTTTTCTCTTGGGCTCTGCTTCCCCTTCATTGCTTTCTGCTGCTCGAGATAATTTTGACCCAGGTCAGATCCTGCCAGGAGAACCTCCAGGGGCCCAGCACAATCTCGAAAGATGTGGTTACCCACAGAGCGGTAGCCGCCTTGGGTAAGGAGCATTGCCTCTATGGAAGGGTCTTAACCTTGCCTTCTCTTCCTGCATGCAAGGAAGTCGCTGCCTTAAATTTCTAGGCTGCCTCCATTAGTGGCATTTATGTGAAGTGAGTCACTTTAGCTCCCAACCCCATGGTGCCTCTTCAGCCCCGCCATTTCATCAACGAGTTTATGGGCAGCTGTCAGAGTATCAATCAACTCGCCCTCCTCTGTGGCAAGTCCTTTACTTGGATTAATCTCCCAGCTCTGCCTGCTGGAGGTCTGCAGTTGTTATGTTCCTCCTTTCTGCTCCATTTGGGCAAAGACCCAGGAAAGGGGCGATCCCTTCCTCTGCATCAGTTAGATCCTGTTAGGATGGGGTTCAGAGCTCAGGATCATGTTCCTGAGGGGCAGCAGCCAGAGGTGAAGTTCTCAGGTAGAGAACTTCTGGGATGGTGAAGGGTGGTATGTCATGTTCTGGGAAAAATTAGAAAGGTTTAATCTAGATAAGGTAGGTTAGGAGGCCTCATTGCCCTCCTCAAATATTTGGAGTCTTTTCACTTCAGGGGAAGATATTGCCTGGTTAGAGTAGTTCTACAAGGATAAGCCATCAAAGAATAACTGGGGGGGAGGGGGTGAAGATTTTTGCCCTAACATAAGAAACAATTCTAAAGTGGCCTGGCTGCTTTGAGACACTAAGAGTTGCTCATTATTGGCAGTTTTCAAGCCTTTGCTGGGGGTTTAAGCGGAGTTTCCTAAGGTTTCTTTTGCTTAGAAAAAATAAACTGAACTTTACAACAAGGATGCATCATCGTGTTGTGGACTGTTTGTGGGGAGTGGAGTGGGGGGCCCACACAGGAGGGGTTCTTGAAGTCCTTACCTGATTCTCTTGTCTACTAGGGGAACCTTCCCTCAGTACCATTTTATCAAGTCACATCACTGTCCTGCTCCACACAAAACCCGAGGCCCACCTCCTGAGGCCCCTGTGATTTGCTTTCACTCTACTCATCCAAATTCCCATTCCATCTCCACCCAGTGAATACTTGGGGCCAGGCATTCAGCTCTCCTCTTCATCTCTGGTATATGCCACACGGGGCCAGCTTGGTTTGGTGCCATTGTATGCAAGGTGCTTGCACCCATCTTCATCTGGTCTTTGCCCTGCTGGAATGTTCCCTGGGCTCCTCCACCGGCACAAGAGCCTCTTTCCCTCCAAGTCCTACTGCCTTCCTGAAGCCTCCTTGAATTCCACAGAATCAGCATTCTTTCTCCCGAAACGTGTACTATTTGTACCAAGTATTTCAATGTTCTGGTATATATACAGGCCTTTCTCTGCTCGCTAGAAAGAGTACAGCTCTGTTTCTCATTATGCTCAGGAAACGATGCCATTTTAATTCTCACAACCACCCTGGGAGACAGCCAGGGAAGGTGTCTTCATTCACAGTCTCTAGATGAGGAGACTGAGGCTTTGCAGGAGCAGAGCCAGGGTGAGGATGCAGATTTTGTCTGTCTTCTGCTTGCTGTTGTTCCCCAGCCAACAGTGCCTTTGACTCTGGCTCATGAATGGAAGGAAGAACTGTACCTCACTGACTCACCCACTTTTTTCTGCTTTACTCGCCTGTCCTTTTCTTCCCACCACAGCTTTGAGCAAGCAGGGCACCTTCTATGGCACGATGCTGATTTCTCTGGGAAACCAGATTGGAAGTGCTGCGGGGCCGGGAGCAGGACTCATAACTTCTGCTGGAGGCCAGGGAGGCCATCCACAAGCACTGGTCAGCACCAGAACAAATATGCCCCATTTAGTTCTCTGCCATGGCTCTTCTTCACCCTCAGAGAAGGGTACAAATGAGCATGTCTGGGATGGGCCAGCGTCAGCATGGTTTCATTCATTCTGTTTCATCAGGGTGGGGATTGGAACATGCACAGTCAGCCACCCACTGAAGGCTCCTTCCTCCCTCTTGGGCTATACTGGGAAGGGCCAAGACTTAGCCACTGCTGGGTAGGGTTGGTCATGCCCACAGCAGCAGGGGTGACTCTGAACCAGGCAGAAAAGCAGAAACCAACCCCAAACCTAGTGTACAAGAAGAACTGGTAGGTTTTAATACCAGACAATGTCATTCTATTATTCTATTCAATAGCCTCTCCTTCTAGATTCTTCCTCCCAAGATTTAATCTGACTCAAAGGTATTATTTCACCCGTCATCCTTCCTCCCTCTTTTCCCTAATCTTAGAACTCTTCTGTCATTTCTCAGGAGAGTTGAGCTTGCTGGAGAGGCCGACTGTTCTTCTTTCAGAAGAGAGAAAGGGTTTTTGAAACCTAGAGAACAGGGACCACTGTTTCAACAAGCACAAGGCCTGGAGGCACTGGCAGGAAGCTGGAATGCTAATGCTCCCCAAATCCACTTTAAATGGGAAGCAAGACCTTGGGTTCATCTCAGCCTCACTGCCTGGGATGCAGTGCTACCTCTTGGTCATTGCTTCCCTTCTGGATCCTAGATTCTATGAGGATTCGTGCTGTGTGCTCAGTGGCTCAGGAAACCTAGAAGGAAGGACACAGAAGTTCTGGCTTTCAGATGGAGTCTCTGTCATGGCAGATAGGACAAGGAACAGACTTTTCAAATATGGAAAAGAAGTGCCAGTTGCGTAGATAACATGATGAACAGGTGTTGGTGGGTCTGTATCATGGGGACATGGGGACCTCAGGCAGATTCACACAACTCTACTTCTTTTGTTACTTGCACTGTGGGAGTAATCCTTATCTGATGGCTAGCTGAAAAGGAGTGAAGCTAGGGCATTTGCCTGATTTAGGGAAAGAAGAAAGGAGACAGTAGCCCATTTTTTATACAATAAAACTGTAGGATAGTGAGCCTCCTTGCAACAGACAGGAGGGACCAGGCACAGATGTCAGCACTGGTGAGGAAAGAGGGGCTGGATGGGGGTTGGGGAAAGAGACACAGGCTGAGAGGTGTTGTGGAACCTGTCTATGTCAGAATCAGGAGCCCTGAGTTCCAGGGTTCTCCTCAGTACTAACTCAGTGTCTAGGAAAGACACATAGTCTTAACAGCTCAGTGCTTCCCTCATTGGTTACTGGGAAGACCAATGAGAAGAGGTGGGCAATGATGTCAGAAGCACACCCCTAATGGAGCCATAAGGCAGGAGGGAGAGCGGAGATAGAGAAGCAATTAGTGTGAATAATTAGCTGAGTCAGGATAATTAGCACCGCCATTGGGAGAGCACTGTTGCACCCCTGACACCTCAGACCAGTGTGTGGAAGTGAAACAGCTGCAGGTGTCAGCTCAGGAGAAAAATTTTATAAAAACTGGAGGTGCACAAAAATAGAAGGGGTTTCTTGTGATTGAGTGAGTTCCTCCCACAGAATGTTCAAGAAAGGGGAAAAGACTATTGTATGGATGCTACAGAGGAGTTTCATGTGTAGATGGAGACACCAGGGGAGCAGGAATGAACCTCTGTGACACTTGCTGGTGCTGAAATTCTACCATTCGATGCTTTCAAGGCAAATCAAAGTTATCAGGATACTGGCTCTGGGAACAGAGCAGAAGAATGTGGGCCATGAAGTAGCTGCTGGATGCTGGAGAGAGGCTTCTATCTTGTAGCCACCTGCTGCTCAGCCAAGAGGAGGAGAACCAGGGTCTGCAAAATGAGGACACTGTCTCCCTGGCCCAGCCACTCATCACTTCTGGAATATAGGACTCAAAGAAAAAGTGCCAGAGGGGGCTCTAAGGGATAAGAATGCTCAAATATTTATGGAAAACCAGAGACTGGTTATTACTTTTACATCCTAGGAAACTGAGGCCTAGGAGGGGAAGGGTTTGTGAGATCACAGAACACTTTGTAGTGGAGCTGAGACTAGGAACCAGGTCTCCTGACTGCTTTCTGGGGTCTTCCTTCCCCTCTACTTCTCCTACCTATCACCAGGTATTTTGAGGTCTACCTTGTTCTTCGTGCTTGACTCTCTCCTGCCTGACAAAAGAGAAAGGCTGGCCATTAGAGTCAGGCAGCCTTGGGCATGAATCCTGGCTAAGTCTCCTGTTAGCTGCTTGGTCTTGGGCAAATTATCTGAACCTCATCTTTCTCCTCTGAAAAAAATGGAGATAATATTACAGATCCTGGAGGCTTGAGGATTAAAGATACTATTAGTTAGAGGAGATACTTAATAAGTGGTAGCTGTTGTTCATAATTTTCAATAATAATATTCCATGTGTAGAATGCCTGAACACTGTATGTATTTATTGGGGAAAGGAAAAGCAAAATGCAGGCTAAACAGAGGAATCTCAAGATCACTTGCTTTGCATCTAAAAGGTCATCTGGAGTCTGAACACTTATTAGTGATGATGTATGTGCTCCCAGGGCCAATTCCTAAGATCAGCTGTAGTTAACCATGTTCCCTTTGGGGCCATCAACCTCCTCCATGTCTTCATCATTGTTGTCAGTCCTTTCATGAAATATTCATGAAGTTCCTACTGTGTGCTAGCAGTGACTTACCCGGGCCATGGTCCCTGCCCTGGAAATGCTTAACAGCTCATGAGAAGACAATCTGTAAAAATCTTTAACTACCATTAACCGTGAGAAACCGTAAGTGCAACTGGAAAGAAGGTAGCTGCATTTACCTCCCTTTTGAGCTCCTTTAATTCTTTTTTATAAAACCCTAAATGAAACCAACAAACTGTCAGAGATTGTGTTCTGCTCTCCTAACCTGCCATCTGCCATGCCATAAAAGGCTATTTATGACCACAACCTGGGCACCATGGTGGCCCTTCTAGCCTTACTCTGGATGCCTCTTTGGGTCAATATGAAATCACATGGGTCCTGGGCCCTTTTAGAGGGATCCTGCCACAGATTTCTATAGCTTATTTGGAAAGAATCTTTACTTCTATGAACCAGTGACACTAGTAACAGCAAAATGGAGACTCAGTTCCAGTTTGGTTTTAAATAGATTTTGGTCTAAACATATTTATTTATTTTAGTATGCAACAACTGGATTAGCCTAATGACAAATGTCATCCCCTACCATTTCCAGAGCAACATGCCATTTCCGTTAGGAGCCATCCTTCCTAGCCAGACTGAGGCATGGAAAATAATTTTGGGTCATCAACAATTCCCTTCAGTTTCACTGATCTGATTAAACTTAGAAACGGAAAGGGGAATTTACAAATTAGACGCCGTTCTCTATTTATTACCAGAATGGTTGCTTTCCACTACATCCAGGAGATACAGTTGAGATCTCATTAAGTCTCAGCTTGTGATAACATTTACTCCATAAATCTCCATTGCATCCAGTGAATGAAACGAGCATTATGCCAAAGACCACATAATGGATGAAATCAAACCTCTGCCCCCTTGGAAGAGAGTTGACCTTTTCAAGCCTTAAAGTATTCAGCTTTCCCATCCTAAAGAAGCAGCTAAGCATTTATCCTTGGTACTCTCTTAACCATTTCCTGACTGCCACTACTAGCCAGCTAGCTGGCCTCATGGAGAGAGAAACAAAATAATGGTATTTCTGACACTTCTCTGGGTGTATTAGAAGAATAAAGGGGAGAAGAGACAAGGACCTGAAGAAAAACACCATGGAATGATCCTGTCCTCTTCCAGAAGTTAGAAAGAAATGTTGGCAGACAAGAAATGGAAGATGAAGCATTCAATTTGTATGTCTGATTCATTATATATCCTCTGCTGGATCAGATCTGGCCCTTCCTGGTTTTAGTTCTGACACAGTGACAAGGCAGGCCCCAGTCATCTGCTCCTAATGGCAGAGTTCCAGACATTCGGGGCAACCCCACTTTTCTCCCCCTATCTCCACCCCTTTCTAGTGGAGATTCATTGACTGCCTATCTGCCAGGCTCTGCGCTGGTGTTGAGAATACCAATTTCCCACCCTCACAAGGTACGACACACGGCAGATGGTAGAAGATGGATAAATAGACACACTGTATTGTGCAGGCCTGGAGTAGGTGTTCTGGGAGTGAGGAATGGTGGAGGGGGAGGTAAGGGTAGGAAGGTAGGAGCAGAGACAATGCAGTTCCAAAGGCAGATGGTGGAGCTGGGCTTTCAAGGCAGGGAGGGCATAATGTGGTGCCAGGAGGGTCTGTGGAAGAACAGGCTGGTTTCCAGGGTTCGAGGAGTCCTTCAGGAGACCCTATACCAATCCTTGGAGTCTGGAAGCTGCAGGCTTCTAGAACTGACTAAATTCCTCTGGAGTATGATGGATTGGAAAGACCCAGGTTTGGTTCAGATTCTTAGGACTAAAGCTAATGTGTGCCCATTTAGAACTATAGAAACAAAACACAGATCTGGAAGGGGTTTTTGCAGCTGTCTGGCCCAACCCCTCCTTTTACTTTTGAAGGGGCTAAGAATGATAGATTGGTGGTTGGTAACTGAGTGGGAGCTGGAAGCTTGGGCGGCCTGTTTATCCCAGGCTCCTCAGTTCCACTACGACACATGGACTCTCCCCACCCAAAAACTCTGACTGCTAGGAGAGAGGTGAAGGCCAATTCATCTCACATTCCTGTACTCTCAATTCCTCTAATCAAGGGACATGACTGCATGAATTAATGTGATTATGGAAATTATAATTAATGAAAATGATTGTATACCATCTGAGAGGCTCAAGAAGAAGGTCTACAATTTTTACTAAAGTGTGGGATCTTCCTGCTGGAAACCTAGGGCACTGGCTTGGCTGTCAGCAAGTGACCATTGCAACTTCTTAGTCATTGCCAAATGGCAAAACGGGCTGTGGGTCGAGGGGGCTAGGACCTTCTACCATTGGCATTACTTTCCATGCCAAGCAGAGGCTCTCCTTTCAGGTGATAGTGGAGGATCTTCTTCTCTGCTTCTGGGCACAGCTTCTAGTCATACTGAACTTGGCTTACTGAAGCAAGTGATAATAAATATGAAACTTGAATTCTGAATATTTCTGAAAAAAAGGGTCCTCAATTTTTTCTTGCCCATGTGGATGGTGTGTGTGTATGTGTGTGTGTGTGTGTGTGTGTGTGTGTGTGTGTGTGTCTACATGTATGTGTTGCTATTTTCAGAGAATTTTGTTAACATAATAACTGGCCTGATATTAGACACCATTATCATATCTCATGAGTTATTGAAATGAGATACAATGGTTGGACAGGCTGATTTGAAGTTTGGAAATGGTAAGGTAAACAAAGACTTTTCCCCTTATAGCCAGCCTGTCAAGCATATAATTAAGGCTTTCCACCTCATCAGTAAGTCGTTGAGAACAGATCTATTATAACACACCCAAGCAAAGCACAGGCAGGTACCAGGGCTCTTGTATGATTCTTTAACAGCTTCGGGTCCTGTGTTTGTATTTTCTCTTGACCTCTAATCTTGGACTGTTTGTGTTCCTGTGATGAGGCACTGTGAAACCCTGCGTAGAAGAGTTCAGGTGTATTAGTCAAAACCAACTTTATGTTTGGCAGATGAATTTTTGAACATGATTTAGGAAAGCATCAAAAGCTTCTTGATCTAGACATTTAAAAAGTATCTTAAAAGAATACAAAAAAATATCTTAACACCCATACTTTTTAGTAAAAAAACAAACAAAAAAACCAAACCAACACCAGAGAAACTTGTCAAAATTCAAAATATATATTTTTGGAAAGGACAAACTTTAAACTTCTTTTATCGAAGCTCTGTCTAGTGAATCACCTTTATAGATCTTTGCTGGGGATAGTTTTGGTCAGTGTGATAAACTAATATGAATTAAGTCTATATTGCAAAGAGTATATATGCACATGAATCTGAGTAAATGGTTAAATCTTTCTCTTCTCTTTTTTTCTTTCTCCTAGGCTATCTGGAGATTTCACCTGGAACAAGACATTCGACTCCTTTACTTCCATCTTCCTCAATGACCTTCGCAGGAGATCATTCATTCATGGACAATATTTTGGGAATAGGGTCTTAAGTGCAAACACATTTGCTTGTTCATCCTCCTGTTTGAGGATGGGTGGTGCTGAATGTCATGACATGTGTGGGTCCTGCTGGTGGGTCCAAACTGGGGGCAGGAGGAGGAAAGTTATGGCTTTTTAAGTGAAGCCCAAGTTTAGGTTTGAAGTCAGGTGTTTGGAAATGAACAACACTGTTGTTCTGTTCCAGAAGGCCTTTGCCCAGTTCCCACTATGTCACCCTTGAGTACATTCTGTGATTTGCCCTGACAGTGTTGAAACCTGCATGCATCTTTGAGAGAAAGTAAGTTTGTAAGCACCATGAATGGGAAGGAAATCTGCCCTTGACTCTCTTCAGAAAACAAACCAGTTCTAGAGGAAATAGGGCCTTATAGAAATATAATCCAGATGCTTCTTTTAGCCTTCGGGGCACTTAACAGGTAGGTAAGGCACGACTGGATGCTGCATGGTTGTGCCCAGAGGCTGGGAGATAGACTCAGGGATCTAAAGACCCCTTTGTATGCCAGGACTTTAGGATTCTGTGATTTTCTGATTGTGCTGGAGCTATCCACTTGGCTAAAGAAGGAATCCAGGGCCCACTATAGGGATACAGAAAGGTCACTGCAATGGACTGAATATTTGTGTTGCCCCAAATTTGTATGTTTAAAACTCTAATCCCAATGTGATCGCATTTGGAGGTGGGGCCTTTCGGAGGTCATTAGGTCACAAGTATATAGCCTTTAGGATTGGGATTAGTGGCCTTAAGAGGTCAGGGAGATAGCATGCGTTCTTTTTACTATGTAAGGACACAGCAAGAAGACACGCTCTATAAACAGGAAGAGGACCCTCACTGAGAACTTGATCATGTTGGCGCTCTGATCTTGGACTTGTAGCCTCCAGAACTATGAAAAATAAATGTCTGTTGTTTAAGCCAGGCAGCCTATGGTAATTTGTCACAGCAGCCTAGACGGAGGCAGGAATAATACTTAACTGGATTGGCCTTCCCCGTTCCAGCTTTCCCTCTTCCACTGCCTTCAGCCCAGCCTAACACTGACATTTTTGCCTTCTGGTTTTAAGAGTTCCATCCATCTTCCCAAGGGACCACCTTTCTATTAAGCAACTCCTTTAGGGTGATTCTCTGTTGTTCTGACCAGGCTCTAGTCCTGTCCCACTAACCATGAGGCTTAAACACAAAGTGATCACAATGATTAATAGTCCAGCACTTACAGCAGGTACTATAGTTATTTAAGAAGACGAAATCTTTCCTATTATATGGGAGCATAAATCTCTTCTGGAAACACTGTAGTTATCACCAGAGGCATGTGCATTTCCATTTGATGAAGTAATCCTGAAGGATGGAGCCATCAAAGCCCTATGTTTGGGGTTGTTACTCAATTTTTTTTCTTTTTTCATAAGTCACTTAATCATAAGGGCAGGGATTAAATGACATAGGGTCACTTGAATTCTATATGTGGTACCTGTCAGGGGAAAGATACTGCTTGTTGGTTTATGGTCATGGATAGAAACAGGCCTTGAACAGCTGGGACCACGGGTTGACATAGCTCCCAAACAAACAAACTTCCAGGACAAACAAACTTCCAGGGGGAGTCCTTCCGTGGGACAGGTCACTGCTGTAATTCCTCCAACCATCCCGGGGTTTGGAAAAGCACAGGGCATTTATTCCAAAGACTCCTTAATCAGCTAGCCCCCAGGACTGTCCTAGTGGATGCAGGCGTCTGGTGGAGTGCCATCTTTGCAATCCGTTCCCCTTCTTTGACCCTCATTTTGGCCATATCAGCCCCTGAAATGACTGACCTCCCTGATTTCAGCTTCTCCCTCCCTCTAACCACTTGCTCCCATCAATGGTGTGGTGACCTTTCAACAGGGAACTCTGCTTAAGTCTCTTTGGTGGTTCCTTCTTATCCACAGGATAAAGTCCATATCTGAAGCCCTTTGGGACCAGGGTTGTCTTCCTTCTGGTTCTATCTTTGGTTTCTCCCCATGCACCCTAAGATCTTTTTCTTCTTCCTCCTCCTCCTCTTCTCCTTCCTCCTATTACTTGCTTCTACACTTGATATATGTGGCTCCCTCAGTTTACAATGTCCTTTCTCATCCTCTTGGCCTTGTGAACTGCTCTCAGTCTGTGGGTATTACAGTCTCTGTCATGTGTCCACCTAACCCCAGTTGTTCTTCTTCTTCCTCCCCTTTGTGCCCCAGCACTTAGCTGGAGCTGAAAACTATTCTGACATGGGGATGGGAGCCACACCCACACTCCTAGGCCTGGCTTTCAAAGCCACCTGCATGCCCCTCCACACTCCCTCTCCCTTCCTTCTTCTGCTGACCAGATGTGGAGGATCCACGGAGGCTTCTGAGGCCCAGGGGATGGTATAGCTGCTTGTAGGAAGAAGTCCTGGTTCCTGAAGACTGTGTGGAGGTAAACTTCCCCTCCTAACAACACCAAATCCACACTGAACTGTGGAACAAGAAGTAACCTTCACTGTTCCAAGCAACAGACTCGATTTGGAGATTGCCTGTGACGATGACTAACCCACCCTGATTCTAATGGCACCCTTTTAGAATCATTCCCTGGGGAGGCAGCCCTGTTCATCCTCTCCCAAATGCTACTCCCTCTCCTCTGAATTTCTCCAGTACCTTGTCCATGCCTTCAACTCTCTGCTGTAACCTGTTTATGCATCTGTTTCCTTAACTAGGCTATAAGTCCTCTTAGGACACTGACTGTGTTTATTTTTTCCTGGTATTGGAGTGACCAGTTGGTACTTAAACATGCATTGAATGAATGCACAAATGTGTCTCTCAAACAAACATATGTATGACCTTAGGAGGTCTTCCCCAAATTGTTCACTACTGTAAGCCAACAATCTCAGTTTCTGTGCTCCTTCCACTGGTCTTCCATGCCACGTGCCCTGATGATGGCAATATAGTATGTGGTTAATCTCCCTCCATTATCAGATGATGATTTTCCACATCAGCAAGCAATGATAGAGACAAGGAGCTGTCACTCCTTCTTCACTAACAACCTTCTGACAGATAATATATCTTGATGTGACATGGGACTTTTATCTCCCAGTGTTTATATGGAAGGAAGGGAGGGGTGGGTGTTTTAAGTCAAAGGCAACTGTACTGTGGGTGGCTCTGTTTGGGGGCTGAGCACTGGTTATTGGAAGAAATGGATTAAAGGGAAATTTAGGATGTTTCATCTCTCCTTTAATCCCTTTGCTGAGCTACTTCCAGCTCCCAGGTGTGTCAATCCATTTGCAAAACACCAAATTAAAATAAAACCAGTACTTTCGTGGGTGCCTACCCTGGGTGAGGCTGAAAGGGCAGATCCATTGGTCAAAGAGTTTTGTGGCTTCCTGTAGGTGACAAGACTTTTCCAAAAATACCACATATAAACTCATAATTGTGAGGCTGTTCCTGGTCAGAGAGCCTTCTTCTGGGCCCCTATAATGCCGAGGTTCCTGGGATTATCAGAGGCTTAGAAATGATGACCATGCAGCATTGCACAATCCTGCATTGTCAGAGACAAACTATATCACATACCACACAGCGGATTTGCCAAGGCAGGAGAGTGGATGGCCAGTGAGCTACAACACCCTATTCCTGGAGAATTCTGGCTGACAACATTCTCCTCTAATCAAGTCCAAAGGGGCTCTGAACTGAAAGAAACTCTGGTAGGTCATATAATTCATATGTTTTCTTTCAAGCAAGAGCACCTCTTAAACCATTTCAAATGGATTTTCAAAAAAAAAAAAAAACCTTAAATGTATTTTATTTTTATTTTAAATAGGCTCAATGCCCAGCGTGGGGCTTGAACTCATGACTCTGAGATCAAGAGTCACCTGCTCTCTCAGTGTGTCCATTGAAAGATGAATGGATAAATAAGATGTGGTCTATGTATACAATGGAATATTACTCAGCCATTAGCAATGACAAATACCCACCATTTGCTTTGACGTGGATGGAACTGGAGGGTATTATGCTGAGTGAAATAAGTCAATCGGAGAAGGACAAACATTATATGGTCTCATGCATTTGGGGAATATAAAAAATAGTGAAAGGGGAAAGGAGAGAAAATGAGTGAAAATATCAGTGAGGGTGACAGAATATGAGAGACTCTTAACTCTGGGAAATGAACAAGGGGTAGTGGAAAGGGAGCTGGGTGGGGGGTTGGGGTGACTCCGTGATGGGCATCGAGGGGGGCACTTGGCGGAATGACCACTGGGTGTTATGCTATATGTTGGCAAATTGAACTCCAATAAAAAAGTAAATTAAAAAAAATAGTCACCTGCTCTACTGACTGAGCCAGCTGGGTGCCCCCCACTCTTGAGTTGTTGTTGTTGTTTTATCTCAGTTAACTTCTTTGTTTTTACTTTTTTGCTTGAACAAGATAATGTCATTACTTCCTTTCATGCTTCAAACATGATTTTATAATCATAAAGCTCATATTTTTCTCTTTCTTTAAAAATCAAACTCATGCCCCTTTATGTTAACATTTAAGTTAAATTTTCCCTGCCATTATCTCTCCTCTGTTGCCCTCCCCTCTCCTCCTTTTCTCTGTCCATCTTGCTTTGCCCATTATATTGAAGGTGATAAATGCTATAACAAGGGAGATGAAGAGGTTACTCTGGCCTCTGAGGAGTTAGCAGGGCCCTCTTCTAGTTTCCTTCCAGTTGGAGGAGGGGAACAGTTATGACATCGCTAAGGGGAGGGGCCGTGGTATAAGGAGTATATAGGAGTATAAAGGAGTATAGTACACAGTCAGCAGAACTGGCTCAAGGCCTACCTCGCTGAGGTTAGGTGCAATGTACAGGGTGTGACATGAACAAGGTTGTCTCTGAGCCTCAGTTTTCTCATCCATAAAATGAAGATATGAGCCCCCATCACGTAAGATGATCTTGGGGAGGATATAATGAGACAATCTATGTCTTCCCCACCCTCCTTGCATGCAAGGAAAAGACATGTCCCCTGTCACGCCCTTACCCCTGTCCTACGTCTACTAGGAAAGCCCATAAAGGACTTTATGTGTCCACTATTCAATCTCTGAACCCAAAAAGCACAAGCTATGGAACAATGATTCCCTCTCAGAGGGAGAATGTGGGAGTGAGGGATCTCACCTTCTTGCTCTGTTGACCATCCAGCTTTCTCTTTCAGTGAATCTATAATTTTAGCTCCTTCCAATTGTTCTTATAGGCCCACTTTCTTAGCCCCTAAATAATTTCTACCCACACTATCAATGATGATACATTTTTCAAAGGCCTACTATGAGTATGGCTAAGACTAGACAAAGGGTATTTGGCCAAGTAGGCCAAGTAGGCCAAACCTTAATATTCTTAATCCACAGAGCTGGATTCAATTCAATTCATTTCAATATTTTTTGGAGGGGGAAATGTCTATTAAATATAAATCACTGTCCTGGATGCTAAGTGGGAGAGTGAATAAGTTGGAAAAGCATAGTCTTTGCCTCTCAAAGGCTTTCTGTATGACAAGAGGGCTGATCCAGCCCCACTCCCACTGGTGAGGCAAGGCAAGGCACTGGTGAGGTGAGAGTGTTTGGCAGTACCTGTCCTGAGAGGGAGAGTCTGGGAGGACTGCAAATGTGCTCCTGGTAATGAGATGATAGGCAGGGTTGGAGCAGGTGAGTAGGTGAGGAGGGAGATGGTATTCTAGGCAGAGATGCATGGAAGTACAGAAGCAATGAAGTAGCAGGCCTATTTGGAAAACAAGAATAGTCTGGTTTTGCTGAAGGGCAGAGGGAGTGATAGGTTGAAGCTATTGACTGGGATAGATCAGAGGTGCTGGGAATACAGATATAAGATGTTTAGGCTTTATTTTGCATCTGTGGGGAGACATTCATAGCTTTTGAGCAGAAGACTGACTTGTCAACTCTAGAAATACAAATTCCTCTACATCATGCAGGGTGTGTGGAAGTGGGGCCAGGGGCAGAGCAGCGAGGTGGCTACCTTGGGAAAGAGAAGTGGAGAGAAGAGGAGGGAGAGGGTGGTGAGACTTTAGCGGGGAGTGAAGGGGAACAACTGATAAGATGGGGTGGCTGACTGAATGAAGGAAGGATCACAGGAGGAGGGAGGAGAGAGAGAGGAAGAAGCTCTTCTAGTCTAGTACCTGGTAGCTGAGAGGATGGAGAAGCTGCTGAGACAGAAGAGGCTCAGAAGACACTGGATGGGATAAGACCCTGGCTGGAAGGCAGAGGATGCCCTCCCCCAGGCCCTGGAGAAGAAGGGGGCCTTCCAAGACCTGGGGCCTCACTGACAAGTCCTGGCTTTGCTTGGTCCTTCAAGAGCTAACAATCTCTTTGCTTTGTCCCTGCTGGGCATGTGATTGGCCAGTGTTCCAAGGAAAATAGCTCTTACTTGTCCCCTTCACACAGCACGAGCAGCAGGAGTGATCTGGTGGCTTGGTGGGTAATCCTGCATCCCTGGAAAACTGCAGCACTGCCTAGCAAGTGCCTGGCTGGGTGCCTGCTGCCATGGGCATTAGCCAGTAAAGTAAACCAAGAAAAAGGCAGGTATCTAAAAAGGTGTAGGAAGCCCTCTTCTGGTACATTTCTCAGCTGGTATTGACTATATTTCTCACCATAAATGTAACCATTTGTCTTCTGGAGCTTGCTGGGTGTAACTGTTTTTTGGCACGAGCCCCTCTAAAGACACAGCCCTGTGTGTCTGTTGTCCACCTACAGCTTGCATCACCACGGAGCCCTGGGCTCTGCAAGGATGCAGCAAGCTTCCTTCTGTCTTGAGAGGGCACTATAAACTGGGAGTCTCCTTGAGTGAGTGGTGGTGGGGATGGGGTAGGGAAGGGTGCATAGATGCCTCCAGAGAAGGAACAGGGCCCTAAGGCTGGCTTGGGCAGGCCATCAGTGTCTGTCAAAATGCTATGTGGTGTTTTCTTCTCCATTCCTCCAGAAGCATATAGCCTTCATTCATTGAGAAGGCTGTTGTGGTCTCCAAACAGCTCAAAGTAAGCAAGTTTACCCCAAACTGGTTTTGCTTTAAGAAATATACAGCAGCTCCCTGAGATTGACATGCCTAACTTCTCACTGTATATTCAATACCATCCCTCAGGTAGCTCTCCATGCTCTCCAGGCTGGGACCATCTACAAACTTGCAGGGCCAGACAGCACAGCAGCCAGACTGCTCCAAAGGCAGATGTGCTACTGGTGGAAAGGCTACCTGGGTCTCTGTTATGACTTGATCCCCCAAGTGAGGTATTACACAAGATACTGGGTCCAGGGGCCCCACCCAGGGGTACTGATTAATACCAGAGCCAGAAAAGTCCATGAAATAGCCTCACTGCAGAGCTCCAGTGTATAGCGGCTCCTACTAGTCACCAGCATCTTTAAGGAACAGCTCTCTGCCATTCCTCAAGAGCCTATACCTTCCCATGACACTGCAATCTTCCTACCTAGCCACTATGCTTGTTTACAGGGGTTCCATGCCCTTTTGCTGAGCTTCAAATGGCACTTTGCAAGACTGGAGCATGATTCAGAGCTAGTAGAGAGCAGATGTGTGTATGAAGGCACTCCGAAAGGGAGTCATTAGTGATGCCACAAGAGAGTCACTTCAGAACAGGCAGAATGAGAAAGTTACTCAAGTCTGGCAATGGTCTGAGCCTTTCTGTTCTATCGGCCCAGGGCAGGGCAGACGATGCTTTGCCAAAACTGGCTTATGGACAGGCATTCACAAACTTTTCTAAGTCACTTGACTTATATGGGCAGTAATATTTCTAAGCCCAGGGCTTTGTCAGGGAGTAGGGACATAGGGTGAATTAAGGGCAGCTGGCTGAGAACCTCATAGTAGCAGGCATGCAAAGAGGGGAACACATCCCAAATGCCATGGGAACACAGAGGGACGGTTAGGGAGGGCTTTTGCCCAGAGTTGTCTGACAAGGCTTCTCTGAGGAGCACCATGGTGTGGTGGAGAGAGTCCTGTATAGGGAATCAGGGGACCTGGCTCTGAGTCTTGCCCTCTCTAATAATCAGCTCAGGTGAATTGTTCCCATGTTGGACTCTAGTTTCCTCATCTTATCTCTAAGGCCACATTCCACCACTGAAGTTTCAGGACCCTGATTAGGACCAGCTGGGAATTAATGCAGAGGACAAGAGATATCTGGGGTCTGCACAGAGTTTGCTTTCACGGAGTGGCATGGGGTCAGGATGGTCCTCCAACATGTAATAATGGAAGGGTGCAAAATAAGAATGGAATAAAAAAAAGACAATTGTTAGTATTTCTTCTCATGATTGCAAAGCCAGATGCATGGTGGGATTCTGTCACAGAAATCTAGATGTGCCGTAATCCTCGACCACAAGTCAAGTCTAGGGTAAATACTGATTATACTGATTAAAATGTAGAAAAAAAAAAAGGTTTAAATAATGATGCACATGCCCTTGACGTGTATATAATGTAAATCAGTGATATTCAGATTACTGCTCTCAAGTCACATGGGGCCCTTTTGTGGGCAACCTGCAGCTCTCATAAGCCCTTACATTTCTGTATTTCAATAATACACTATCCTAGACTCTGCAGGGCATGTGGCAGCCACGCAGCTCTGTCAGTTAATGATGATTGCAAAAGTGGCTCCCAAGTCATGTAACTGAACACCACTGGTGTAAATATTTAATCCTGCTTATCTATGTGGAAATTCAATGTTTTGGTTCTACTGTCTGTCTGTCTTTTATATGCTCATCCACATAAATGTCTGTCTTAGACTGCAAGCTTTAGAGGGCTGAGAACGCATTTAAATTGTCTTAATGACATGATACAGAGATGCCCATATGGATAGATATTTAATAAATGCATTTTTTTTTTATCTTGAGGAGGAAAAAGAAAGAAATGTCTGACTTTATCTCTTTCTCTACAGCTCTCTCTCTCTAATGACTGGCCTTCTATCAGGTTCAATATTGAAGCTGGAAAATTGGCCTTGTCCTTTGGAGCAGTGTGTCTCTCATGATGACAATGGGCTCTGTGCAGCAATGATAGTTTTATAAGTGGTGCCTTCAGAAGAGATGCTCGTTGCTGCATCCAGGAGGGGCGCAGGCCTCCACATTACCCTAATCCTTCCTCGAGAGGAACAGGGCTTGGGGACCAAGACCCATGTGGCTGTCTGCTAAATATGTTATAGTGCACAAGCATGCCCCTTGCTTGCTTCTCTTATTATTGGTTCTAAGATGGCTCTTGAGTGTCATTTTCTCCTTTTCCCAAGGCTGTCTGTAAGCAGTTGCAGAGGCAATGCCTAGTACTAAAATGACTGTAGGGAATCCCCGGGTGGCTCAGTGGTTTAGCGCCTGCCTTTGGCCCAGGGCGTGATCCTGGTGTCCTGGGATCAAATCCCACATCAGGTTCCCTGCATGGAGCCTGCTTCTCCTTCTGCCTGTGTCTCTGCCTCTCTCTCTGTGTGTGTCTCTCATGAATAAATAAATAAAAATTAAAAAAAAAATAAATACAATGACTGTAGATGGAGATATAATGCAAGGCTGGCCTTTGGATCCTAGCCTCTTTAGGGCCACAGGCAGCCTAGATTGCCTGAGTCTCCTCTCTCCTTTCTGGAAACTCTTAGATGGCTGACAGCATGGCCATGTCAACAAAAGGAGGTCTGCAAACAATGCTTGATACCATTCTGTGAAGTATCTAGACTCAAGAGACTCATGAAAGGAGACTCTGATTTGCCCTCAAGCTTTGAGCCTCACCATTTCACCCACTGATGACCTCCACATTGGTACCCCAATGATCCACTTTCAGGCTTTCAGGGCTCACCCTGCTTGGCCTCAACATGGACCCTCCTTCACTTTTCTTCCTGTCTTTGTGGCCATGCCTTTCTAAGTCTCCCTTGCTGGTTCTTCCTCATCATTCCTGTCTCCTAACAATACTGGGGCCCAGGTTCTTAGGATGCATCTCATTTCTGTCTACACTATGCCCTCGTATCACAGTTAGGTGAATGCTGACTCTGAAAATTATAAGTCTGTCCCAGACCTTTCCCCAAACTCAGATTTATCCCAGTTGCTCACTCAACATCTCTACTTGAAGTCCAATGGACATTTCAAACTTAAAGGCCTAAGATGGTTTTCCTGATACTCTTGCCCTGATATCTTTTCCTGTCACCATCTTCCCTATATAAATAAATGATGATTCTGCTCTTACCACTTTTGAGGACAATCGCTGTGGGATGTCCCTGACTTCTCTGCCTCTCACATCCCATATGTGATATATCAGCAAATGATGCCATTCTGGAGCCTACCACCTCATGTTACCAGGCTAGTGCAACATCATCTCTTGAGGCAGTAGTCTCCTACCTGGATCTCTACTTCACCCTTTCTTTCTTTCTTTCTTTCTTTCTTTCTTTCTTTCTTTCTTTTTTTTTAATTAATTTTTATTGGTGTTCAATTTACCAACATACAGAAAAACACCCAGTGCTCATCCCGTCAAGTGTCCACCTCAGTGCCCATCATCCTTGCTCACTTTCATTTCATTCTGCAAATGGTAGCTGGCATGTCTGTGAGGGGTGGGATCCCATTAAATATGTGTAGGCCATGTCACTTCTCAGCTCGAAGCCACCAGTGGCTTCTTGACTCACCTCTTGTAAATATCCAAGTTCCTACAATGATTTTCATGATCTACTTCTTGGTTAACTTTGGACCTCATCTCCTACCACTGTCCCTATTACTCACTCCTCCGTGGTCACATTAGCCTCCCTTCTGTTTCTATGTCAGTCATCTTCCTGCCTCAAGGCCTTCGCATTGGCTATTAACTCTGTCTAGAATGCTCTTTTACCAAATATCTATGTTTCATTTCCTTACTGCCTTCAAGTCTTAATTCAAATGCTACCTTCTCAGTGAGGTATTTCCTGGCCACTACTCAATACTTCTGTCTCTCTCTCACTATTTTATCATTCTCCACAATATTTGTGGAGATTCTAGCATACTATTTAATTTATTGTCTGACTCCCCACTAGAAATAATTTCCATGAGGGCAAGGAGTTTTGATTATTTTGTTCCTTGCTATATCCCCAGTGCCAAAAACAGTGCCTGGCAGAGAGTTGCTCCTTAATGGATAGAAGGATGGAGGGAAGAAGAGAAGAGAAGAACGAATGAACAAGAATATATTTTTTTTGTATAATTTTACTGGCCACATCATTTACTCTAATAACTTAGAGAAATGCTTCCCAACTATGCCCTTTCATCTCTATTATCTTCTCAACCCCTGTTTCTTCTACTTCCTCAGTGGATTTGTAGCTCTTCCTAGAAAAAATGAGTAATTGGGCTCCCTCTAGGTAAGCCCAGCTACCATGGAATGTGCCATGGAACTGTTCCCGTGCTGGAGCCAACTCTGTCTTACCGGTGCTCACTACGTGTGGCATCTCATGAGTGCTGACGGGGATTCTGCCCAGAAGTTGCCAGAGCCATCGATGAAGAGTAATAATATCTTTTTTTCCTTAAAATACTATTTAATTTTTGAAATTAAAAGAACTGAAAAATATACTAACTGTAATCTTTTAACAATTTCAAAGGCTAAGATATTACTTTAATTGAAACACACATGTAAATTGTAGCAGCATTTCTCCCTTTGTATTTGTTTTGAAGGGCAAACTATGAAGTTCTGAAGAAGAGAATATAGTTCCTAAGTCATAAAATTGCCTTTTCTGTAGATCTCTTAGGTTGCCAATTTCTTAATAATTAAATCACATCAACTCTGCTTGTAATTGGACTTCCCCAATAGACAGCTCTTTGGACCCATTTTCTGGCTCCATTCCTAAGTCTTTTACATTCACTTCATTGCAAGTGTCTATTTTTACTCTCTATATCTTGCTTTTTTTGATACTTATTCCCTTGGTCCATCCCCTAGAACTATTCCACCATCATCTCTACAACTGAAGGAGCCAGGTTCCCATTCCATCCTTCTAGGACAGGTTGGCTGAGGACATTAAGCAGACCCAAAGGTCTCCCCCAGCCATGGAGAAAGAGTACAAGGTGAGAGGCACAACAGTTTCCAGAGTCCAATTTCATCCATATTTGGGCTTACGAAAATTTGGCAGAGACCCTGTCCATTGGGGTGGGCATTCAGTATGCTCTTCCCAAAGCTTAGCCAGAATGTGTGTAGATGGGCCTTGTCAATGTGACCTGCTCTAGCAGCAAAGGATACTCCATGCTGGGAACTCCCTGGAATTTATTCACTTAGTGAGCAAGGCAGAGAAGCAGCATATTTCTCCTTGGAAGCTCTTGCTTTAGCCAGAGAACAGAATAACTATATATCTCTGTGGATGACAATGAATTGCTAAGTAAGTAGTAGACATTGCACATTTTTAATAACATGGTAAGAAGCATACTCATCACCGTTAATCATAAATTAGGGGCTCCACCCTGACTTAAGGTGACGAGCCAAGATGCCAATTCCTGTGACTTAGAGGTAAGCTTCTCTGTCACTCACAGGCCAACTTATTTATTCACCATACCAGTCAGTTCACAAATGAATCAACTACTCCACAGTATCATCAACAGTATAATACAAGCTGCCAGGCATTTTTCCAGAAAGACCCTCAATGGCATCATTGCTCACTGTGACAATCCATCAAAGGTGTTGTCTTCCAACTTCAAAACTACTCAGTAGAGCATTTAAGGTCTCCTTATGTTATTAAATTGTGTTGTTACGAGTCTCTTGTTATTTATGTGTTTTAGTTTTGTATTTGCACCTTGATCAGTGCTATCAGAAAGGGAACAGTTGATAGATGTATTAAATCAGTCTTTGAAATGAAGAGCACAGGTTCTGTTCTCTATTCACATATTTGATTGTCTCCTTTACCTTTTACCTCCACCTGATTTTTCTCCCAGATTCCCAGTTAGAACTCAGTTACTAGTGAGTAGAAACACATAGAAACCAACTGGGGAGTTTGAACATAATGGGCATAATTAATGCCTGTTCATAAGGACAAGAACTAGACTCACACATTTATATATGTGTGTTAGGATATATATGTATACACATTCCTACGTAATAGGGGTTTTAGGGCAGCCCGGGTGGCTTAGCGGTTTAGCGCCACCTTCAGCCCAGGGCGTGATCCTGGAGACCCAGGATGGAGTCCCACGTCAGGCTCACTGCCTGGAGCCTGCTTCTCCCTCTGCCTGTGTCTCTGCCTACCCACCCCCACCCCCCGCCGCCATCTGTGTCTCTCATGAATAAATAAATAAATAAAATCTTTAAAAAAAATAGGGGTTTTAAAACTTTAATGGGAAGACCATAATCTGCTCCCCACCCAAAGAGTTAGAGCCTAGAGGAAGATGTACGATTAAAAAGAAAAAAAGAAAAAAAAAAAAAAAAAGAAAGAGTCCACCTTAGCAAAATCTCAACTGGTTTTTAGACTTTTTGGATTCTAAAAGGGATGTGAGGCTTTACAGGTCAATAGCAATTATTTCACATCTGTGACTAATTTCTATGAGCAGTAAAGATAATCAATATATCGAGTGTTGCTCCAGGAAGACGAACTGTAAGAACAAGTTAGTGGTAGAAGATCTCACTGTTCTGGCCCATTTCCTCCCTCTCCCAGAGCCCAGCCCAAGACAGGATGGCTGCTCACTGTTTCGGGGCTTCTCCTCATCCATGCCTTCATCCTCATTCTCAGGGTCGATGTCCTCTGCCTGGGTGATCCAGTCCAGGTAGCCCTTTAGGTCCTCTTCCAGCTGCTGCTTCTCTCGAAGCTTCTGGAAATCGCCCCGAGCTTTGGCCTTCTCCCTCTCTTTGGAAAACTCTCTGGGGAGTGAGAACATGGAGGAGAAGGGCCAGGTGGGCAGGAAGGAGAGATGGAAATAAGAAACAAAGGGATTAATTTCTTCACAACAGGAGACCTGCCCACCTGCTCCTGCTTTCTACAGTGTTCTCTCCTCATCCTAGCCTTTGTCTTTACTCTCACATAAACAGAAAGTCACCGAAGTGAACATTCTTGATATAGGCTACCAGAGTACAAAGGGATGGATAAAGTCCACTTCCCTTATTCTTGGATCATGGTCACAGCCTTTGCCTTTTAGTAACAACTGTTCTCCAGTGACCTGGAAACCCCTTTCAAACAGTCACTAAAAACCCTCCATGACAGTTATGGATCGTGCATTTTCATTCTGCCCAGAATTGAGTGGTTATTGGAAAACCTCATAAGTGGTTCTGGGTGATAAAGGCGTTAAGGGCCAGTGGTGTGCTGAAGTTCACTCACCCACACTGATTCCTAGGATCCCACTGCGCATGGCTCTTCACTGCTCTAGCTTCACTGATGTCTCCTTGTGGCTTGAAATTAGTGTAGTGGGAATATTTACACCACAGAAATTGGCAAATGCCACAAACTAGGGCTTTTTTCCCCCACCAAAGAGCCAACTGGTAAATATTTACCAGTATACCACTGATTTAAGGCCCAGGAGATTTAACTACCTCAACCCCCATTCTTATTACTAGAGTTTGTTTTGCCACTTTTAATATGCCTGGAAGGATTTCTAATCTAGAGAAAGTTCTTCCCCACAAGGAGATAAATGAGGACTCCAAACACAAGAAAATGTCCTGGGGGCTGCCCTTTTAGTTAAAAAAAAAAATCTAATCAGGCTGGAAAAATACATAAAAGCAAGATGATATAAAAGTTAAATGATGCATTCAGTTTAAAGTAATAATAAGTAGAAATTGGAATTGGATTGGGATTTGCTGGAAGAAAGTCCTATTGAAAAATTTCTGATAGAATGGGTATTTCTTTCCTATTTTCTGATTTTGTCCTTATTTTCTCTCTGACTTCAAATTCACTTTCTGAACAGGAAGGGGCTGGGAGCAGAACATAATTATCAAGAAGGCTAGTTCTCAACTCTCAAAGCAAGTCTTTGTCTTTTCTTCCAAAACAGGTACATTAGGAGCATTTTAGTCTTTGATATTCAGTTTATGGGAAATGGGGCCCTCAATGGTGTGTGTGTGCATGTGTGTATGTGTGTGACATGCACTGAGCATCTTGGTTAATTCATAGAGACATGATTCCTCCTTCTCTCCCCAGTAAAGGCCTAATTCAGAGCAGAAGCCTGTAGAAACCACCTTGAAGGAATGTCTTGCACAAGTCATACCTAAGGAAATGCACCTTGGAAGGAAGGGCACAGCAACAAATCATAGGAGGACAAAAGCTTCTGAATCAGTCATATAGGGGTGGCTCTATCACCATAACCACTATCTAGTATTTCCATTTTGTGTGTGCTGCACATCTTTTTAGCATTCACCATTTTTATGGATAAAAAAGGTGTTAGGAATGGGAGTGGTCTAGGGAATTTTGTAATTGGGAGATGTGGCAGCTCTCAAGTTAATGAGTTTTTTCAACTGTTATCTTAATGATGCTCTACTTTGGATGGAATTTTCTTCTTCAGTTTGATTGAATTCAATTCTAATTGGATTGAACTTGCTCTTTCTCTGGCTTCCTGCCAACTGGCAGGTACCTTCGTTTCCCTCCCAGGGAGTTTAATGCCAGGGAAAGGGGCCAGATTGACAACTCCAAATGAAGATAGAAGCTTTGCCTTGCTTTGTTCCTTCCTTCCTTTTGCTGTTGGGTATGAGCATGGATAGATCGCCTATATCTGGTCTTACCCTCTGGGCTGTGAATTTGCTCTCTGAAGACAGTCACTTTAACAACACTTCCTTCCCCGTGCAAATTAACTCCAGCAACTACAATTCCAGGACCCTTCCCTCGGCTATCTTCCTGCCTACATACATTTGTATTCTCCATTCTTTTTCTGTGGAGGGGTCTTGGGGATTCATTTTAGCTCTTTTGGGTTATTTCACAGAGGGCTTAAATCCTAGTTATATAACAACTACCCATACTGCTTCTGGAGTCAGGACAATAGGGTTGGGATCAAACTGCAGTAGGGGCAATTGACCCCATCCTGTGTTCCAGCCTCTGCTCCGTGGAATGAAAGTTCATCATCCATTCCCTAAGACCCTGAGGAACTACCATAGACATCTATGAGGAGAAAAGAAAATGAGGCTGTGTTGGGGGTTTGAAGGGAATAAGAAGAGGCAGGGTTGGATCTGAAGCCCTGCTGGCTCCCATTGGCTCCTATGGAGTGAGGATATAACTCAGCTTGTGGCTGGATGGAAAGTGAGCCAAGTTTCTTTCTCCAAACTCCATGCAGTATGGGATTTGCTGGGTGGTGGTATGTGGTTCTCTTTATCTCCTCACCTGTATGCCAGCCATGTGCCTGCTCTGAGGACTGAGCTAATGAAGACATGAAGCCCCAGCCTGACAGGCTGTGCTGGGCCCAGGGACCAGAGCTGGCTAGACAGTCAGTCACAGCCATGGGATTTGTCATAGGCAGGAGCACAGCTCCTGCCAGCAATGGCCAACATGAAAAATGAGGAGTAGAATCCAGAGCTGGGGGCCAGGGCTCAGTAATGTAAAACATGCAGAGGGAGCTGTATGCGGAAGATCCAATCAATACAAAAGGCTGGGGCTCTAGGCCCTCTGATGATCAATACAGTTGATACTCATTATTCACAGATTCTGTATTTGTGAAATTGCTTACTTGCTAAAATTTATTTGTAACTCCCAAATCGATCTTTGTGTGCCTTTGTGGTCAAACCCAGACATGTGCAGCAGGGCAAAAAACTGGAGTCATATTCCCAGCTAAGGTTAAACACGGTGACACTCTGCCTTTCTGTTTCAGTTCTCATATTGTAAACAAGCGTACTTTTTATGGTCTCTTTAGTGCCATGTTGTTCACATTTCTGTACTTTTTGTTGGTGGTTTTTCTGTTAAAAATAGCCCCCAAGCACAGTGCTGAATTGCTGAAGTGCTGTCTAGTGTTCCTAAGAGTGAGAAGGTTGTGGTGTGCCTTAGGGAAAAAAATACATGTGTTAGATAAACTCTGTTCAGGCATCAGTTATAGTGCTGTTGGCCATGAGCTCAATGTTAATGAATCAACAATATATACTAAATAAGATGACTTTAAACAGAAACACACATAAAATAAGGTTATGTATTGATTGCTTTAAAAAAAGGCTTGTTGTGACTAAAGGCTCATAGGATCCTTGTTCTGTATTTCTCCTGAGAGTAGTAGTTTAGGGACACCTGGGTGGCTCAGCGGTTGAGTGTCTGCCTTTAGCTCAGGGCATGATCCCAGGTCTCAGGATTGAGTCCCGCATCAGGTTCCCTGCGAGGAGCCTGCTTCTCCCTGTCTGCGTCTCTGCCTCTCTCTCTGTGTCTCTCATGAATAAATAAATAAAATCTTTAAAGGAAAAGAAATTTAAAAAAAGAGTAATGGTTTAGTATTCATTAATTCATGTTCATAGTGACCTCATGGAATACAACTACACAGATAATGAATATGATTATAGATGTTGCTGTCTTTTCTGCTCCCACCTACAAAGAATGCACGTCCTGGCATTTCTTGCTTCCTTCTCGGTCTACACATTGTGTCTTAACTATAGTGCCATGGTCTGGTTATGCTTTCAGGTTGCAAAATGCTTCCCAACCAAGCCACCTGTTGTTTTAGGGAGAGAGACAAGCCCATCTTCTGGTGGGAAAGAGGGCAGGATGACTATCCATCTAAGAGATTCTGAGTTCCTTGTATACTGAAGGCACATGTCTGAAGTCCTCTGTTTGCAATAATTTAAAACAAAAAGTGACCAGATTCCAGAGTCCACAGACTTTTATCTGACTATAGCTTAAGTGCAATTTCAAGAATCTCATTGTCACTGCTTTCATTTTAATAGGTTGGATAGAAAAGCAAATGTAATCTAATTTTTGTGTGTACTAATACCAGTCCTGTGGCTTGTGAGGATCAATAGATAATGAACATGAAACAATTTTGAGAAATCCCACGATATATATTCTTCACACTGTCTCTATCTGGCCTCATAAAGAATAAGATGTTTTAGATATGGGAATGTTCCAGATAAAGGGTTACCTAACCCTCTGGTGACTAAAATCTTGGAATATTTACATTTTGCTTTACAGAGTGTCATCTTTCCTTCATGAAAGTATCTTTCCTTGGTGACTGAAGGACATAATTTATGAGGGGATGAGTTACTGTGTTGGACTGTAAAATAATATTGTTCTTAGTTGACAGGTGTGGGGTCTCAGGCCCCTCCAGTTCCAAAATTCTCCAAGGCTGTAGTTCTACCAAGCTACGGGTCTGCTCTCTCTCAAAGACTATTAACATTTGCAGGGCCACCAGCCCTGCTAAACAACCCTGCTCTACTGCACCCTCCTGAGTGGCGGCTCTGCAGCTTCCTCTTGGGTTTTTTTTTCTGTTCCCAGTGGCTGTTTCCAACCACCATCCCATGGATTGCTTCTGCCTTCCTCCCTGCTCCACTTGCTCCTCCTCAGTTCACTTGCTGCTCTTTACTACCCCCCCCCCCCACAAACACTTCTTGACTCTAATTTTTAGGAACATGGGTTAACACCGTTAAAATGGTTTGGGAACAGTATAACATAGAGGTTAGAGAGACAGGCCCTGGATTTACATTGGGTTTAATCCTGGATCTTCCATTTTCATCTGTAAGAATTGAGGTAGTTTCCTCACCTGAAACTCAATTTTCTTCTCTATAACATGGAGATATAAATAGCACTTAGCTCATAGGGTTGTTGTGAGCATCGGAGAGTTATCCATCAAAAGCTCCATGCACTGAGCCTGCCGTGGACGCTGGTTTCTGTTAATGTTAACATTGGAACAGTGAATTTCATGGAGCTCTGAGAGCTTTTTGGTTGCTTTTAGAAGGTTGATTTAACCAGAATTCTTACTGATGAATCAGTGGGGGTTTTGTTGCATTCTTGTGGTGACTTTTATGTTATTGTCCTGATTGATCAAGATGCTGACTCAAAACTGAAATCACTGCCATCACATGGTTAGCCAGTAAGAGCCTAATTCCAGGTTTTGTTACTGTTTGGATCCAGGGCAGTGCCTGGGGCACTTTTGACTGGCTTCCTCAAACCAGGAAGGGGAGATGCTTGCCCAGAGACACTTCTCTGTCCATGCAGAGGATATGCCCTGCAGCCCAGGAAACCTTGGAGATGGTCCATCAGCAAATCCAGAGCTGTGAGGAGCAGGGAGTTCCTCTCAGGGAACTCTACTCAAGGAGCAGGTGCTGGGGAAGGTATCCCACAGAGACCAATGTATGGACTCTAGAGCTCATAGTTCTAAAGTCTGAAAGCCTTAATGTTCCTGTTCAGAGTCTATTCATGTTTGGAGCGTTACTATATGCCAAGCTTTGGTCTAAGTATTTTTACACACACAATCTCAAAGGGACTGAGTTGGTCCAAAACATGGTCTTCAAAATGATTTTTCTCTCACATCAGCAACTGCTGCCTTTGACTTCTCTGCCAGGAAGACAACTTTACTGGGGAGGGTGTGCCAAGAGTGACTGTGAGCAGATACTCTGCTTGAAGAGGGTCCTTTATGGGCTCATGCTAATTCTTAACTCTGGATTCCTGGGAAGATTTTCACTTGCTTAGATTTGTTCCTAATCTCTTGGGGAAGAAAGTGGAATCACATTTTTTTTTTTTTTTAAGGTTCAGAGCTCTGGCTTATGTTACAGTTCAAGTTCATTCAATGTATACTCAATGGACAGTGATGGGAAGATGGAATCTAGGCTGTGTCTGCATTCTAGTCCTCATTCTGATACTTATAAGCACAATGACAACACACAAGTCACCTCTGGGCTCACTTTCCTCATCTTTAAAAAGAGAAGGTTGAGGATTTTATTCAACAATTCCAGTTATGACAGGCACCAAGTAAACAATAATCATTTCATGATGGTACCATTATTGAGCACTTTACTATATGCCAAGTATTTTACACGAATGATCTCCCTCTATCATCACAAAAAGTTATGAGTTGGTATTATTATCCTCATTTTTTTTTTGGATAGCTAGGTGAAGTTTAAAAAGGTAAAGTTGCCCAACATTATGCATCCAGCAAGTGCAGAGCTGAGATATCCAAATTTGTCTTGAGTGGGAGTGATGAAGTTATTTTTTTCAATGCTTTGATTTACGTATAAACACAGGGGCATTTTCTTGTGTTGGAACACAAAAATGAAAACCTTTATACCTTCCAGGCAGCTAATATCTTCATCATTTTACCCCTGATGGAAGACACTAGTTTCCTATGTGGCCTTACCTTGGCAAAAGGCATGGTGTCATCAAAGTCCCTAACAGGCCACCCACCATTGGGAAGCAGTGAGGGTGGAAGAAGATTTTTTCCTTCACTAAATCCCAATGACTAAACCTGATGCTGCTGCATGGCATTAGGCTACGGCAGGAGACAGGACTAGCTGTTCCCAGTCTATGTACTTGGTAAAAATCAAATGCAATCATTCCTGTCATGTCTGACTTTCTCTCAGCATTAATGTCCCTGGAGACATAGGAAAGGCTATTCAAAGCAGCTGACCTGTCTTGAGCAAGGCAGAAGTAGATTGTCCCCCCTCCCCCTTGTAGCAAAGGCAGCAGAGTAGGTAACCCATGAGCAGGTCACTAGGAGCATTTAGGTGCTAGGCCTTGGCATGGCTGATGTGGACTCATGAAGAAGGTAGGTTGGGGAATGGCCCAGTGAGTCCACAGTGTCAAGGAGGCCATCCCCAGGGCAGCTTGATGCCCCCATTATATGCTATTTCTACCACTTTTTAACTTCATTGGAGCAAAGGCTGGAATTAGGCAAACTTTATGCTTGAAGCTAAGTAGATAAACTTAAAGGAAGGTATGTTTCATCTCCTCTATTTTCAATCTATGGCTTTGAACAGCTAAGAGCCATTTCCATTCAGAAAAGGGGCATACTAGACATGGACTGAAGAGTCTTGAATTAGAGAGAATTTTATTTAGTTTGTATTTGTTTATGTATACTTTCAATCAAACTCTTATTACCCCAGCCCATTCGACACTGAATAAAAGCTATCTGAAATCTTTACTGTTAGCCTGCCACCAACTATAATCAGGCAAGTACCTAGTGGCAAGGCTATGGCATGTGTTAAAAGCACAATCTATGAATCTTCCCTCCAATCCCTCCTGCCAAACCCTTTCAACTCAAGGGTCTTATCATGTAGCTTCTCAGGTAGAAGGAGAAGTAGCCTGCCTACCTGAATAGCTGCTTGAGGATGGGAGGGGGTTGGATGAGGTAGCAGGAGACAGGTAGGCCTAAGTATCTCCTCATGAAGCCCAAACCAATGGATTAATTAATCCTTGTACATTTGATCCTCTGTCCAGCCAGGCCAAGGACATTCACTTCAAGGCTCCTGAGGTGGCCTTTTATCCCAGGTTCATCAGAGCCAGAAAAAAGAATAAAGCCAGGAATAGCAGAAAGAGTAAATAAAATAAAATCAAGACCTTTTTCCTTGGTCCTGCTTACCCGCTAAGAACACCGAGAACCAAGTTAAGTACAAAAAATGACCCTATGATGATTAGTGTAACAAAATAGATCCAGGGCCAGTCCCTTCCTACGGCATCATTGACCTGGAAGAATGGAATGATAGTTAGTGAGGCACACTCAGCAGCCGAGCATGGCCAAGTGCCCATCACCGGCTCCTGGACACTGACCCAAACAGTGCCGGGACCCAGGGATCCTCTAGTTGCAAATCAGAGGCCAAATAGCCTGCCTGGCCAATGGGTTGGAATCTGTGGTTGAATGGGGACTTTTTTTTTTTCTGATTTTCCTGGCCTGTTAGGATCCCATCTCTGAGGACCCTGGTGATGGATACAGTGGGACCTGGGACCTTGCTCGGCTGCATTGTAAAGAATACATAGAAACAGTCAGCTTACCCGCTCAACACACCGAGAACCAGATTTAGAACGAAAAAGGATCCAAAGATGACCAGACTGACAAAATACACCCAGGGTAACTCATAGCCCATAGCGTCCTGCATCTGGAAAGATGAAGGCAGGTTAGGAAAGAGAGAGCAGAATGAGTTAAAGTGAGGAGGCAGGCAGGAAGGGTGTGGGTAGAACAGGAGGAGACTAGCGAGGCTGAGCCAGGATCCACTGTCACCTCTGGCACCATCAATATTCAAAACACTTCCCCACAACCCTGCCCTGGACCTTAAGGGATCTTTGCAGGCACTGAATGCAGGGCAATCTTTCTTAGCACTGTCTGTTGTTTTATTTTCTGGAACAGAAAGATTTCTACAATGTTTTTACTTGTCTAATAAGGTGGATCACCTAAAAAATGATTTCTTCAGTGTAGGATGGTTTTAGGTCAGTGAGGTTTCTGTGGTATTAAATCTTCCACTGTCCCCCAGGGCAGCCTAACCTTGGTGTCAGGAGTGCCCCAGCTCTTCCTGACAGAGCCAGAGGCCCAGAAACTTTGAGCCTGCATGAGGAAGGAGAGCCTTTCTTAAGGGGCTTTCCGGAGCTGGGCCCAGAATTTAGAAGCCAAACTTCGTGCTCCACGAGCACGCAGGGCCACAGCCCAGGAGGGACAATAATTTTGGTTACTCATCCAGAGAATAGTTCCTGTCCTGCAAACACATTTCCTGTAGCCTGGAGACTGTGACCAGTACCTAAGTGGATAATGGAGGCGGCCTCTGACAGGTGGCAAACCCCTGCAGTAGCTGGGGGCAGTAGTGTGCCAGAGCTGGATCCTCTGGGCTTTGGAGAGCCACCCCGTAGCTCTTTGCAGGTCCGTGTTCAGTGACGTCACTAGGGTAGCCCAGAACTGGCCACGGCGGGCAGAGTGGGCAAATGACGTAGATCAGCCCCCACTCTGCCCTTTGCCCCTAAACAGGTGGCTAAACATTTAGCAGCGCATAGCTGGCTGGAGGGTAGGTATAAACGTGATGTGAAGTCACAGAGCAGCCTTTTTTTTTTTTTTTTTTTTTTTTATCAAACTGGAAGTTTGTTCTGATTTAGTTTCTCAAATCTATTTCTTTTAAAGCTTTCTGACTAAACAGGATTTAGTCTTATCTTCCTAAAATGAACCCTGACTCTGTCCTTATGAAATTGCCTTACAGGAATCCAGTTCTTAATATACAAGCTTCCCAAATGATTGACATTAGTGGCTCTCAGAGTGCCCTGACCTGTTTGGAAATGCACATACTCTGCCTTCCCTGAAACTCTTTAAGTGGGCCCAAGAACCCATGTTTTTACAAGCCCTACAGCGAGTCTGAGAACCACTGATTTGCACTATTCTCCATTCCTCTCAACTTCAACTATAAGGACACAAGTACTGTGATTCACTACCTGTCTCTGCTTTGTTGCATGGCAGTGTTCCTTAAAGTGTGATCTGAAGACCACCAGAATCAGAATCATCTGGAAGAATTGTTAGCAACACAGGCCCCAGGGCCATTTCTCCCAAATCTGCACACCTCATAACTGTGTGATAATCACCCAGGTAGTTCTAAAGCCAGGTGCCTCAAATGAGTTACATGTGTGCTGGGATAGTACCACCCTCAGCCCTCAGGGCTTCTCAGCCTCCAAAAAACCTTACCCATGTGCCTAGGGATGCTGGACAAATACTCTCTGTGTGCTGTGAGTAAAAAAGATTGAGAAGTACTGGGAGATTTACCTTGTTGGACTGGTTTGAAGTGTTACATCCTGAAACGTTCTTTTCAAATTTAATACTACTTATCAGGGGTTACTATATTTTGGTTGGAGGAATCTGCCAATGTGGCCGTGGCATAGAGTAAAAAATTATAAGGGCTTGGGTATCATGGATCTCAACTGAGTCATTGAGCAAAGAAAGAACTCCCAACATATGTCCACTTAACCATGTCATAATACAATTCAATTCAACATGAATTTATTGAGCATTCCCATTCCCATATATTCTTGCTGTTTTCCACAGAGTGTTTATCCCATTCTAACTGTGTAATTTATTTATTTATTATGTGCTTGTGTTCCATGCTTGAATGTGAGTTCCCTGAGGACAGGTAGTTTTGATCTGGTTTGTTCACTGGTGAATCCCCAACTCCAAAAACAGTGCCTCACACATGGCTGATGCTCAGGAAATGTTGGGTGAATGAATGAACTTGAAATGTGCCATAAATAGGAAGCCCTTGCTAGCATGGGGACAGATAAATAAAAGGCAGCTACAATGTGAGGTGGTAAATGCAGTTGTAGGAATAAATATTCAGGGTTATAGAAGTGCAAGGGGAAGAGTGGCTGTATGAGGCTTGGAGAAGTAAGCAAGAGCCAGAGCAGGCAGGACTGGGTAAACCTTGCACTATGAGGCCACTGAAGGCAGGCGTGCAGGAGTGGGCAGGAAGCCCAGAGGCCATGTGAGCCTGTGACAGGATTGGGGGTTTCCTAGGAACTTGGCAGTTATTAAAAATAGAACCCACAGCTGAAAAGCCATCCTGGCTCCGGAATGGAGGCTTTGCCCAGTGGCTGAGGACTAAAATACCCAGCAAAACAGCAGTTGTTAGGAAAGGCAGGGCAGAAAGGTTTGTATGTGTCAGACTCTGCTACCATCACAAGGGACCCGGGAACCTCCTTTAACCAGAAAGTAAATGTTTAAACCAAGGCTGCAAAGGAAACCAAATTCACAGAGGGAAAACCAGTAACCATCATCAGGAAGAGAAAGTCCAATAATCACCCAGGAGGAGAAAAAGAAAACTGCACCCATACAAGAAGGGGAGGGACTGATGAAATGAGGTGAGGGAGAAGAAAAGCATGACGGACAGCTAGCCAACCATAGGACACTTAATGATTGTAAGGATGGCCATGTGATCCCAGGGTCTCTATGTGACGTTTTATTATAAGGAACAATGACATAAGCCTTTCACTATTCTTAGCAGTGGTCTCATTTGAGTCCACATTTGTTCAATAGTATTTCCTGAGTGCCTACTGTGTGTAAGACATTGTTTTCTGTGCCAGTAAGAGTGACAGGGTTAAAAACAGCCCTGGATAGGAGAAGATATCTGTGAGGAGGCATTCATGGAAACTGGATCTAAGTCCATGAAGCCTCTAAGTGTCCTAGCTTTTCCTTTCTCAGGTTAAGTCCTGCCAGTGAAGGTCAGAGTCCTTTCTTCTTGCCTAAGTTAGGGAGGGTGAGGAGGTCAGGAAGAGCTGAGGGAAGCTGTGGACACCCCCTGAGAAAAGGCACACACCCATGGTGCTGTGCATACAACTCCATGGATGGATGCATGGACCCCATGTTTCTGACCAACCAGCTGCTCTGTGCTAATCCCAGAAGAGCTTTTCCCAAGAGTGGCAATGGGGGCTTGTTCTGAGTCAGTTCTCCTGCTTCGCCCTGGATCTCAGACGTCCTTACCTTCCTCAGGACAGACAGGAACCGGTAGTTCCAGGAGGCATGCTTGCTGCAGTGCACCCTCCCAGAGCTGCCTCTGGAGCCTGGGCAGATGGTGAGTGGGTGCAAGGGCTGGTTGGCACTCAACCAACTTCCTTAGAATGAAATCTCTCCTGACTGGTTCCTCATAACCCTAAATTTATGAACAGTTAACCTCATAGAAAATACAGTTCCCTGAGCCACATATCTCTCTCAAGTCAACAAACCCATGAATCTCAGAGGTTTCCTTGGGCTCTTGTTCAGTTTGGGTGTCCTTTCATTTGTGTCACAGTTGGGTGACCTTAAGCATAATTAAGAACCTCAAATGGAAGGAGCTACAAACCACACTGCCCCTAGATAGCCCATAAAGAGTTTTGTGATAACCTTATGACCCACAGATAACCTCACCACCTCATGATAGCCTCATGACCCAGATATTCCACTGATATTCTCATGATAACCTCATGACCCATAGATATTTTCATGACCTATCAATATTCCATAGAGAGCCAGGGCCACATCTAGGAGACTCATGGTCTCTATCTCTCCCTTGTCCTATCCTTCTGCTTTGGTGTCTTCCTTGCTGTGGGACCATTCTTTCAAAGGTTTAAGACGTAGAATAGCAGGTGAGGGGCAGGAGGTAGGAGGACAGATGGGAGATTAACAAGCTTCCAAGGTGTTCCTAAGACCCCACCTCTTCCTCAGCAAGTAATGCTTAGCAGCCACTGATAGGTGGTTCTCTGGTCTGTCTGGGTCTGGCCTGAGAGGAAAGCGCCCCTTTTTGTTTTCTCTTTTACTTTCTCCTCTTTATTCTAGGCCACCTACTTTGGGGGCAGACTGGATAGAGAGCATACAATGCTGGGTGTCTCTGAAGTAGGGCGATGCCTGGAGTGATGAGATTGATGTCTTAAATCAGCTGGAATGGAGCTATTAAGAAGAGAGAGAATAAATAAAGGCGTACTTTTAAAAAATGACCTAGATTGCTGATACCCTTATTTAGAGGTGAAAAAAAGGATAGGTTTTCTCAAGCCATTAAAGCTTTATGTTTCCTAGGCCTATAACAAAGGAAGCTTTGTGACTTTTCCAAGGAAGGCATATTTAGGCATCTTGATGTCTACCACCAAGCAGCCATTGCAGCCTCTAGGCCCAAGGACTAACAGGATGACCCCAGCCTTTGCTGAAACACATAACTTACTATTCCAAGAATCCATAGACAGACCAAAGGTAATACCAAATGAAAAACACAGAAGAACCTTCTAAAAACAATATCTAATTCCTTGAGGGCAACCTCAACCTTAAACCTTCAAATCCAACATATTTTTTTTTTCACAAAGAAAGAAAAAATAGGAGGAACAATACCTCCTGGGTCCTAGTGCATCAAGGCCACTCTCAATTCTAGCTGATTTCCATGAGTTCTCAAGACATGGCACTTTTTCCTGTAAGGTTTGTGGCACAGGCACTGTATATCTAAAAAGACTAACTACTTTCAGTGAATGCCAAGAGGGCTATCACTTGACACCAAAGACAGGAAGTATAGACCCATGAAAGTCCCAGTGCTTTCTACAAAGTATTAGAAGACAGGGTTTGCTGCTGCCATGAATGCCAGTGCCCAGGGTAATGGTTCAAAAAATCTGTGACTACTCTTGACCTTTGTCACCTTGCCTGTGAACATAGGGTTTTCACCTGTGAGTCCATCAGACAGCAAGCAAGTTAGACAACAAGCTTCACTTGACTCCTTCTTGTCCCTGTACTTGATTGTCATTGTACATGGAGAAACTGTGAGTGCCTCAAGGTATAAGCAAAAGCCTGCATTAAGTGGCGGAAGACAGCAGAAGGCTCCTAACATAAAGGGAAGCCAACAAAATTAACTCCTCAATCTATTAAAAGAAAATCCCTCAACTCAGATGGAATTATGCACTGACATTCTAGGGGAGGCCAGGAAGGGTTTGAGTAGAGGGGCAGCCCCAGGTATGAACACTTGTGTAGGAGACAGCTGGTTCACAGCCAAAGGAAGATACATTTATTTGTCCTGGGCAGCCACCAGGTGTGGGCTTGAGTTTGATGCCTGTGACTGTACCTCTAGGCAGGTGGCCTTTCAGACACCTTGGGTGAGAACACTTTAGGGAAGCTGAGCTGTTTCTTGGTTCTGTTTTAGGTTCCCTCAACAGAACCAAGAAACAGTTCTCTCTAATTTCTCAAAATGCTATAAAGCTTGCTTTCCCCATGGAGGGGGGGAGCCTCAAAGCCAGTGAAATTCCCCTCTCTCCTGGAAGTGTTCTGTGCCAATGCAGAGCTCTCCCTTAGTGTAGTGTTCTGTCCTAAGTCATATTTCCTTGGGTGTGTCCTCCATCTCTTCAATTAGATCCTAATTCCTTGAGGGGAGGACTTCTTCTCCCCAACCCTCCATCCTAGTCCCTACTTAGTCCTACGAACATAGTAAATGCTCAATAAGTGTTTGTTAAATAGAATTATTGAATAATAAGGACTTATATAATACCAGTGAAATGAATAAAATAAAACTTAATAATTAAATAAATAATGTCTTTGAGAGATGCTAATTCTCTTTCTTGACATACTTATAAACCACTAATTTATTTCTTTGTTTAAAACAGCATGGGCACTAAGTGGGGAGAACTCTAACAGAAGCAGATTAGAAGTTAAGGACTGCAGGGTCTAAAGTAGGACCTCCCAGTTTCTCTGCTCTGATACCTGTTAAAGAGCCCAGGATGCTGTTTCTAGGTTACTTGAGGATTTTTTTCCCAGCTCTTCACTTAGAATGACTCTTAGGTCATAAATAGTACTCAGCTCCTTTTCTGTTTCTTGATGCCTTCAGAGACTCATTTTCTATATTCTGTAGTGAAAAAAAAAGTGGCTTTTTGAAAAAAAGATGGAGTGGGGAAAAAATAGGGTAAAGCCCAAATCAACCTGCCTGAATGCAAAAGACCTTTGTCATAAATGAGAGATGTTTCAGCAGCTTCAAGAGCAGATATGAGTGGCCATCTTGGGGTATGTGTGTGTGTGTGTGTGTGTGTGTGTGTGAGAGAGAGAGAGAGAGAGAGAGAGAAAGTTTAGTAGGAACACCTTCCCAGCATTTCCAGACATGTAAGTGGGACAAGACAAAGTGTGGAACTGACAACTGACTTATGAAAGGTTAAAACATTAGAATTTTGTTCCCAAGGTCTCCTGCTGAGCCCAAACTATCCCAGTTGCTACAAAAGACACTACTTATGATTCTAAACATCTTTTCTTTATATGACTTCTCATTAAGTATTTCTAGACTTATTTTAAGTTCAATTTGTATTTTTAAAAAAGTAGTGAAACAACTGATCCTGGAGAAACCAATTGCAGGGGGACAATAAGTGGTGTCAGAAAGAAGTGATCCCACTATGTTGGTGGTAGATGGGGTAGGGTGTGATTCCAGGAAAACCTGGACCTGAGTGCTTTTACTGTGCTGACAGTATGAAATATTCTTGGGGGCCCTGGGTCAGGAGGGCATTGGGTGAGCAGAGATCAGTAGAGTCCTCTGGATGAAGGATTATTCAGGCATCTAGATTCCTGAAGAGCTAGAAACATGTATTCTTGGGCGAAGCCTATTCTAAGTGCTGCCTCCCTTTCCCACAAGTCTCGCCTGCAACCTGCTCCAGGTGTTCCAAATCCTGGGCAAGCAGCCATGTTATTCTGTTTCGCAAGAGCATGGGGCTATGTCAAGTACAAATTCAGCACTGAACAGACACTCGATTGATGTTTATGCTACCTGTGATCTGGCCAATGTGGAAGGGATAATGTTCAGGATTTCAAACTGACATGATGTGGAAGGGATAATGTTCAGGATTTCAAACTGACCCCAGTCCTTAGACAATGTCTGAGAATCCTGCAAATCATCTTAATTCAGCAGCCTCTTCTATCTTCAGGAAGGCACATGTTCAAACCATGTAAGACAAGTATTTTTAAATTATATGCAGGGAGTTAGGGGTGTTTGTTAAAAAAATTCATAAATTCAAATGTAGAAATGGAAACCAATGGTAATGCCATACAATATTGGATTCTTCCCTGTCTTGGTGCTACACTACTTCTAAAGAAGACTGAAAATTTCTTTTACTCACTTTTCCCCTCTATTTTAGAAGAGGCATGGACATTCTGAGAGTAAATGAGATTGTAGCTTATGAAGACATCGCCCAAGGAAACCACACCTCAAACTGAGTTTTGGCTTAGTTTCCAAATCCTCAATGTCCCCCACCCCTTACCCTGTCACCTGTAGACTTGGTAAAAGAAATGTTTCAACAAATTGCTCACCTAGTTGGAGCCGTGACCCAATGTATGGCCAATAGCTTTAACATCTGAGGAACTGCCCAAGTATTAGTTGGCCAAGTTTGATCTTACTTTTTAGTTCACTAATTCTTCAAGATGATAACAATGTGATGAAATAATGGATGTCACAGAAAAAGAGAAATGGATTTGATATTACCCATAGTAGGAGACAGGTGTCTGCCATTTGCTACTGTTGACCTCCTTGATCCCTTCCATCCCAAGCTATATCTAGTGATTGAACCTATTGCTTCGTTAGTGCTTTAATGGTTGATTCTCTCCCTAAGAACATCTATCCAGCTGTTTGATAGTTCAGAGTGAATCTGAATCTGGGGTTTCCATTCATTGCTATACTTGAAAATCTTGGTGGCTTCTTCCAACATCCTCTAGACTTGACCCTTGTATTTGAAGGGAAATACATTGTTCTGAGTGGTAGATCCTACTTCCCCAATTTCCATGGAAAATATAGCTTCATAGATTGGTTCAAATCCAGTGGCATGAAAGCAGCACCATGCAGATTGAATAGGTTAGACTTCTAGGGCATATTTCATATTTCAGCTTGGGCATCAGAATCACCTGGGAAGACTTTTCAAAATGTAGATACTGGAGCCTAACTTTGGAATTTCTCCATTCAGTGGCTTTGAGGGAAGTCTGGGCATCTTTATATTTCGACATCTCCATGTTTTAAACTGTACATTGGGATTTGAGAGGCTGTGGGTTTAGAGATACAGGCCCAGAGGTAAGAAGGAAGAATGCTGAAGGGGGAGGAAGAAAGAGAGAGAGGAAAGAAGGATGGAAGGAAGAAGTGGCCATAGAAAGGTCAAAGCGATTAGACAAATTGAAAGCAGGAGCATTGGGCTGGGAAATGCTTCCATCACGAATACCCAAGTATGAGGCTGTTTAAGCTTTAGAGGTGTGTGTGTATGTGTGGGTGTGCATGTGTGTGC